>NC_142585.1:41792230-42099703 GCF_965207765.1 Zootoca vivipara | reverse complement strand
GTCCAGAAGGGAATGTGGCCCTCAGGTTCAAAAAGATTCCTCACCCCTGCCTTAGAAGCCCAAGCAGTTCTGTGTACAGTCATACCTCGGTTTAAGTACGCCTCGGTTTGAGTATTTTCAGTTTAAGTACTCCGCGGACCCGTCTGGAATGGATTAATCCACTTTCCATTGCTTTCAATGGGAAAGTTCGCTTCAGGTTAAGTACGCTTCAGTATAAGTACAGACTTCCGGAACCAATTGTGCTTGTAAACCAAGGTACCCTGTACCCTGGGATCCTTCATATATTTTATCTTGGCTTTTTGTTGCTTTCTCACTAGCCCCGAAGACCATCTCCTTTCTTAATATGTCAGTTCCTATAGACTACGAATAAATTCATTCTTGTGAGTGTGGATCCTGGTGTAGCCAAAACACAAGAGTGAGGTTAGCAGCAGGCTCACGGGAACTCCAAGCTTTGCAGAAGTGCGTAAAGGAGAACAAACTTTAATCAAATAAGAAGATGGGGCACACCCAAACAGTGCAATAAGAAGTGAGCATGCTCGGTACCCACAAAATGTTGGCTGAATTGTATGGGTTGGAGAAATAAAAAAGCAGGAAAGAAAGTACAGTGGTACCTCTACTTATGGATGCCATCTGTTCCGGGGTGCCATTCACACCCTGAAAAATCCGTAAGTAGAGCGCCGCTTCTGTGTGTCCACATGACGTGATAGAGTGCTCCTACACATGCGTGAAGCATGCAGATTGCTCCTGCACATGCGCAAAGCGGTGAACCCAGAAGTAAACACTTCCGGGTTTGCCGCGTTTGTAACCAGAAAAAAACGCAACGTGAAGCAAACGCAACTCAAGGTATGACTGGAATGGATTGAAATAATCTGGAAGAGAACATGGCTGGCTAGATCCCCCCCCCAATTCCTTAAGCAGCTCTGATGGGTAAGATAATTTTTTTTAATCTCAATGCATAAAAGTTTTTGTCTGCTTAAATTGCAGGATTTTCTGGCCCTCAGGCAGCCTCCTTTCCTCTTCCCAACTCCATGGGCTTGGGCATTCCAGCAGCAGATGGCTTCACCTCCACAGAAACACCTTTTTCAGGAGATCACTTGACACACCTGTTGGCTTCCCAAGCTAGCAAATTCCAGACTCAGGCAAGTTCACAGCCTAGAGCCAGCAAACTGTTTTGAAGTGCATGCCTGTGTGTGACTATTTGCTTCCCTCTGGAGCCTTTGTGAAAGCAAAGCACACATTCAGTAAGGTTGCCAGACTCAATAGAGGACAGGACTTCTGTGCCTTTAATTGCCCTGCTCTCTTTTGAGTCTGGAAACCTTAAAGAGAAGCCAGCAGACCCTTAGCTTGGAAATTAAACAAAGGGTCTGCTGGTTTCTCTTTAAGGTTTCCAGACTCAAAAGAGAGCAGGGCAATTAAACACACAGAAGTCCTGTCCTCTATTGAGTCTGGCAGCCCTAACATTCAGTGCTATTTTTCTAGAAAAAGAGGTGCTGGAACTCATCATGAATGCCTCTCCTATAGTGGCAATGGCACCCACAGTTCCAGCTGAAGTAACCCTGCACACACCCATCCAGTGCAGTCTTTTAGAACTGTAAAGGTAAAGGGACCCCTGACCATTAAATCCAGTCACGGATGACTCTGGGGTTGTGGCGTTTATCTCACTTTACTGGCCAAGGGAACCGATGTTTGTCTGCAGACAGTTTTTCCGGGTCATGTGGCCAGCATGACTAAGTTGCTTCTGGCAAAACCAGAGCAGTGCATGGAAACACCATTTACCTTCCTGGCGGAGCGGTACCTATTTATCTCCTTGCACTTTGACGTGCTTTCGTACTGCTAGGTTGGTAGGAGATGGGACTGAACAATGGGAGCTCACCCTGTCGCAGGGATTCAAACCGCCAACCTTCTGATCGGCAAGCAGGCTCTGTGGTTTAGACCACAGCGCCACCCGCTGTAGCCTCTCTTAAATAACAGCCCCCTTCAGCCACTGTTGCAAAACTGATATGCACACACACTCTCAGTTCCATCAATAACGGAATCCCACTTAAGAGAGGGAGGAGGGTTGAATTCTTAGTGTGGCGTTGGTTTGTTGTGCTTGTTTGGTTGCTAATTGGTGATGGGATCCAATTAGCCTTATTTCTTTAGTTAGCACAGTTGATGGCATGTAAAAGGAGGAGAGAAAGTGAGTGCTGTTAGGGAATAATGAGCTTATTGCAGGTGGTGTTATGAGTTAGAAGGGTGTCTTCACAGGTTGTTTTCCACCCAGTTTGTTGGTAACAAGACCAGCTGGTGGTTTTTGCAGTTTGTAGGGCTATGCAATAAATCACCATATCGTTGAAATAACATAGTGGTAAGTTTTTCAACAAGGCAATATACCGGTGAACTAAAGGTGGAGATTTAACAGCTTCCCAGGGAGTAGCTCAGCTGAACCACACTTTGCAGATACTTTGCAGATACTTTGCAGGGATGGTGTCTCCAGCCTCGTTTGCTCTCTCCCTTCTCCCTCCTAACCGATAATAAATTAAGATAAGCCCTCACACAAACCAGCAAACTCTGTCAGCTTCACTGGTATCTTTCCACTTAAAGGTCCAGTTGCATACGACTCTGGGGTTGCGGCACTCATCTCGCTTTATTGGCCAAGGGAGCTGGCGTACAGTTTACGGGTCATATGGCCAGCATGACTAAGCTGCTTCTGGAGAACCAGAGCAGCACATGGAAACACCGTTTACCTTCCCGCCAGAGCGGTACCTATTTATCTACTTGCACTTTGACGTGCTTTCAAACTGCTAGGTTGGCAGGAGCAGGGCCCGAACCGCCGACCTACTGATCGGCAAGCTTTAGATAGACTCTGTGGCTTAACCCACAGCGCCACCTGCGTCCCTTATCTTTCCACTTAGAGATCAGCTAATTATGGAGAAGCTGCTAACTATTAAAAACAAAAACAAAATTGTGACAAAGCATATTTATCCACTTCAGTTGCACAAACATACATTTCAGTTTGCAACTGAAACAGTATGGAAGTGACTTTTTTCACCTAGAGCAGGGGTCAGCAAAGCTTTTCAGCAGGGGGCCATTCCACTGTCCCTCAGACCTTGTGGGGGGCAGACTATATTTTGAAGGGGGGGAAATGATGCAAGAGCACCACAAGCCCCGGTGGCTGTTTACGAGTGGCAGGGGCTGGTTGTGGCAGAGGGACGATGAGCGGTGCGTGAAAGGCCTCTGGAGAGGGGCTGCTTAAAATGGTGGCCGCTTGAGCGCTGCTGCTGCTGGCACCAACAAAACCCAGCCCCCTTCCTCCTCTAGGCAGGGTGGGGAAAAGCCAGGAGGAGGGAGGGAGAGAGGTGACAACGATGACACTGTGAGGGAGAGGGAAACAATGTGCGTGCTGGCGATCCACACAGCAATTCCCAGACCGTCCAAGGGCCAGATCCAGAAGGCAATTGGGCCTGATCTGGCCCACGGGCCTTAGTTTGCCTACCCGTGACCTAGAGGCTTTGGGGAACAGGTCTAAGTATTGTACAGGTACTGGAGGAGATTAAATTGATTAAGGAAGGTGGGGGAGTCACCCAAATGGAGATTGTATAGCAAAAGAACAGTGCCAGCCTAGCAGGATATGATGACATGTTCTGAATGCTCCTATTTAGGTGGAAAACCTGGAGGAGCTAATTCGAACAAGGAAGTTGCCGCTTCAAGACCAGCTAAAGGTACCACAATCATTTTCTTGAGGTTTGAATTAATGTTGCATCTTCTTTTTTAATGAGATGTGTATCAAAGTTTTTCATAATACATAAAATAGTGGTTACCAGAAAATAAATAGAATAAGTGGAATACAGAGTCCTTCCTTAGTAGATCATTCTTAGCCCTTACCACCCATAATAGAGCACAGTAACTCCTGCCAGATCTCAACTTTCTCTTCCCAGCCTCTCACCCTGGGAGACCAACATTTCCCTGTTTCTCACCCAGGATCCTCCAACAACCGTCTACCAACCCCCAATCCAGAGTGTACAATCTCTGGACCTTAATAAAAGTCCCTGACATGGAACTTCAAAGAGAACCAACAAAAGAAAGAAAAGGAACAATAAGAAGAAAGGAGAGAGAGAGAGAGATAAAATAAAAAAGACAAACAAACAAAAGAAAAAGAAACGTTAGAGAAAGATTTAAAAAACTTCTGATTTTCCATCTGACGCTTACATAAAAAAAGAAATATATATATGATAATTTAAGACATTCAAGTTCATGCCTACATCCATCTTCCTCACCTTGATATTGCAAAAATGGTAACAAGTTGGTTGCAATATCATCAGCTTAATGAGGCATTCGAATTGAAGAAGAGGATGAAGGGTGATACATGATTGGTGGTGGTGGTGATGATG
Source organism: Zootoca vivipara (assembly GCF_965207765.1). NCBI lineage: Eukaryota > Metazoa > Chordata > Lepidosauria > Squamata > Lacertidae > Zootoca > Zootoca vivipara. The sequence goes on along the minus strand of NC_142585.1, from coordinate 42,095,333 downwards.
ATGTAAGTAAGTAAATAAATAAATAAATAAATAAATAAATAAATAAATAAATAAATATTTATGGAGTACTGTGTCCAGTTCTGGGCACCACAGTTCAAGAAGGATACTGACAAGCTGGAACGTGTCCAGAGGAGGGCAACCAAAATGGTCAAAGGCCTGGAAACGATGCCTTATGAGGAACGGCTTAGGGAGCTGGAGAAGAGAAGGTTAAGGGGTGATATGATAGCCATGTTCAAATATATGAAAGGATATCATATGGAGGAGGGAGAAAGATTGTTTTCTGCTGCTCCAGAGAAGCGGACACGGAGCAATGGATTCAAGCTACAAGAAAGAAGATTCCACCTAAACATTAGGAAGAACTTCCTGACAGTAAGAGCTGTTCGACAGTGGAATTTGCTGCCAAGAAGTGTGGTGGAGTCTCCTTCTTTGGAGGTCTTTAAGCAGAGGCTTGACAGGCATATGTCAAGAACGCTTTGATGGTGTTTCCTGCTTGGCAGGGGGTTGGACTGGATGGCCCTTGTGGTCTCTCCCAACTCTATGATTCTATGAAATAGAATGTATGTTTAGGGTGCTGAGAACTGTTAGGAGACCCATGTTTCCCTCAAAAAGCTACACTTTCAAGAGTGGTTTAACAATCCCATTTTGCAGGAAACTTTGGAAAGTGTTGCTCTCTGAGTGGCATAAGGTGTCTTCCAGGAGGGCAACATCTGTCTGAAAGCTTCGTCATGGGAGAATGCCTGAAATAATTTACCACAAGGTGTATTTTTGTTGGTCCCATTAGCAGTGAAACTAAAAACTTACCCGTATTGCTGCATTGCTAGAGTGCCATTTCCCATCATAAGGATACAGTTAAAGTCAACACAGCTGTGGTACTCCAGAGTCAACAAGTCACTCAAAATCTCCTGCCTCTTTCAACCTTGCTTTCCATTGTAGGGGTTCGCAAGACTAAAGGAAGCCCAGGATGCCTTGGAGCAGACATATCTACAGGCTCGAGATGAATACAGGCAGTTGCAGAACCATCAAGAACCTGTGGGGGCGCTAGGGGACTTTGATTCTGATCGGTATGTACGGTATACTGTATACAGTGGTACCTTGGTTCTCAAATGCCTTGGTTCTCAAACGCCAAAAAACCGGAAGTGTTCTGAGTTTTGAACATTTTTCAGAAGCCGCACGTCCGATGTGGCTGTCGGCTGTTTCCAGGGCGCCTGCACCAATCAGAAGCTGCACCTTGGTTTTTGGACATTTTGGAAGGCAAATGGACTTCCGGAATGGATTAAGTTTGGCCCTTTTCTTTTTGCTATTTATTTTGCATTCTTGTTTTTGAGGCTTTTTCGGTTAATTTGTTTTTGTGACTATGTGGAATCCAAACAGTAACTATAATCAGTGCAGGTAAGTTTTTTTATGTATATGTCTACAATACTGTCTTATTTATTTCATAGTACAGTACATTGATTATTGCTTCCATTTTATGGATCAATCGCCTTGTTAGATAGTAAAATTCATGTTAAATTGCTGTTTTAGGGGTTGTTTTTAAAGTCTGGAACGGATTAATCCGTTTTGCATTACTTTCTATGGGAAAGCACATATTGGTTTTGGAACGCTTTGGTTTTGGAACGGACTTGATTCAGCAAGGATTTCAGGCATGGAGTCTCTCCCAGCCCTACCTGGAGATATTGGGGGTTGAACATGAGGCTGTCTTCATACAGTCCTGGGTTGAATAGGGAAAGTGGGATCTGAATATGAGGAGGAGACAGTGTGCTGACAGACTTTTGGATGATACCCCTTGGGAGCTGTTGCCAGTCAATTTAGAGCAGGGGTAGCCAAGGCAGCATCATCCAGAGGTGGTTGTTGGACTACAAGCCCATCATTTTTGAACACTGCCCATGCTGCTGCATGGGGTAGATGGGAGTTGTAGTCCAACAACACCTGGAGAGCATCACTTTGCCTATCTGTGATACAGGAAGTACTGAGCATTATAGAACAATAGCCTGACTTCTGTACTCCTATTCCCTGAGCTGCATTGCTGTTCTAGCTTCACTCATCTTTGCTAATTCATTTTAACACTTCCCAGGGCGGTGGAAGGACAGATATTCCATCTGGAGATGCGCTTGGAGGAGCTGAAAGAAAGAATTGACCAGGCAATGTGGGACCAGCCAGTTGCACAGAGAAGCGTTGAGGCACCTGACTCATCTCCTGCCTGTTTTCCAGCTCAGGCATCTGAGTCGCAGATGAGGTCGCCGACTCCATCTCTTCAAGCCCCAGTCCCGGCTGTCTGCACTCCATACCCTGAGGTATGCAATTACTTCGAGGTTTTCCCAAGCGAGGAATGGCATATCTAAAGGATATTTTGATTGATTGATTGATTATATTTCTATGCTGCTTTTCATTCGGAGGCATCCCAAAGCAGCTTACAAACAATAGAGCAATACCTGATAGAACATAATAAAACATCACAAACACAGCATAAATCCTATGGGATAAGTAACAAATCATCAGTGAAACAATTACAATCTATAAAACATTGTTAACAAGGCAACAACTAAGAAATAAGTTAAACGTCACAAAGCCAAAGTAATATTTGAGATGCAGGAGTGTGTTTAAAGGTTTCTCTTGTGCACCAATCTGAAAGTTATTTTATACCCTGGATTTATTGGTATCACTCTGGAGCCCTTTACAAGGCCACATACAGTGGTACCTCTACTTACGAATAACTCTACTTACGAATGTTTCTACTTACGAACGGAGCTCCGTCCGCCATCTTGGATGTGGTTTAGATAGGATTTTTTCTACGTACGAATTTTTAGATAGGGTTGCTTCGACTTATGAAATTTTTCTCCCAATGCATTCCTATGGGATTCGACTTACAATTTTTTTCGACTTACGAATGTGCGTTCGGAACGCATTAAATTCGTAAGTAGAGGTACCACTGTATCTTACAAAGCATGAAATGGCTTGTATCTCCTATCTGGCCTGTGGGACGCTCTCTCCAGGCCAGGGCCAGACGACACATGAGGTGGGCTGAGGAAGCTGCCTCAGGTGTGGAAGCCCAAGAACAGGGATTCCAACTTGCATAAAATATTGGGGAGGCCCAGGTACGCCCCACTCCGCATAATTGATCACAAGGCATGTTGCACACATGCCATTTGAATGGTAGTGTTCATCAACTTGGGGGGGGGCAACCCTTTCAAATCTTTTATTGTGGGGATCTAAGGGACCTTACCCCCTAGGAGTTGGCTTCTATGCCCAAGAGACAGCACCCACACAGGTGCCCCATCCATCTTGCTGCCTCCACCACTGGTGAAGAAGCAGTGTTGGCTGTTTCCGGCAATATTTCATGTGCTCCCTGAGATCTCTGAAGATCTCACCAGAAGCCGCCATGGCCCCTGCCACTTTATGGGCACCACCACACAACCCATGAAGGGGAGGTTTTGGTAGGAGAGGGGCAGGGCGGTGGCAGTATGGGGGGGCACCTCCCTGTTTCACCTATGGTAGTGAAAAGGGAAGGGTTGTCCCTGTGTCCGTCCATGCAATAGGCCATGCTTCCATGGCAACCATCTTGTGACTGGCGCCCACAGCACTTTCTCAAAATTCAAAATGCACCCACTAGTCCCCGATAAAGGTCACCAACCTCTGTTTTAGGCTGACAGTAATTTAAATTGTTCAACATTGTATACCAATTGCCAAATTCGGGGGGAGTGCTTTCATTTGGGCCTTGCTCACGCCTTGACTCTCTGCTCTTCAGACCCCTGTCCCCACGAATGGCCGCTGCCAAGCCCAGTTGGACTTTGAAGTGAATTCCATCAGTGATGAGACTGGGGAAGAGGGAGAAAGCAGCCTTCCGGAACCCCTCCGGCACATGCAAACCCAAGTGGAAAAGGACTTTGATCACCTCCTAGACCAGTAAGTGTATGAGTTTTGTGTATATGGGGTGAATGTCTTTTTGGAGAAAGACCCCCCCTCCCCAGTCCTTCAATAATCTTTTAAAGATTTACAATATTTTCACTCTTCAAATAAAAATGATCTCTGCATCATGCTGTTGTTCTATCATGGTTGTTTTGGCTCTGTAGAATGTATTCCTTTGGATTTCTGAACAAATTGATTGTTGCTGGGATGTTTTCTTCTCCAGGACCCCATTTTTGCTATACTTTTAAAGCAGTATTATGCCCCTCCCAATAACCCTGCCCTTCTGCAAAGAATCCTGGTAAATGTAGTTTGTGCTTTAAGTCCTTAGGAGACCCCCCTAGAACCCTCAGAGCTACAGTTCCCAGAGTTTCTGGGAAGGGGAATTGATTGTTAAACTACTCTGAGAACTGTAGTACTGTGAGAGAGAACAAAGGTCTCCTTAGACCTCCCTGCCCCCTTAACAAACTACAACTCCCAAGATTCTTTGGCAGAAGCTATGATTGTTTAAAGTGGTAATGTGCTGCTTTAGATATATAGTGCAGATGAAACCTATATCTCTACTTTGAATGGTTGGTTGATATATTGGGTTGCTTCCAGTGAAGTTCTACTCAGAGTAGACCTATTGAAGTGAATGTGCCTAAGTTAATCATGTCCATCAATTCAAATGGGCTTACTCTTAGTAGTACTGGCAGCGACTAATATTCAGTGTCAGTTCATCTGGTTTCCTGGTGAATCCCAGAAGGCTGACAGACCCAAACGTAACCTATTGTCTCTTGCCCCACAGCTACAACAGCTTCAAATCTTTGCCAGAGGCTCTGAGCTTGGAACAGCTGCACCTGAACAGACATTACTCACCCCCAGATGAAGCAGATGGTGCAGCCATAAGGGATGTTGGGACAACGGAAGGCTCCCTCTGGGGGGTGTCTAAAGCTAGCAAGACCTCTTGCAGGTCTTCAACCTTGCAGTAAGTCATCCAGGAGAAGAAACCACACTTCAGCCATGCCCTGATTATTTCATGGGTCAGGGACCTGTGGCCCTCCAGATGTTGCTGGACCATATGGAATGTTGCTCATCCCTCAACATAGGCCATGTTTACTGGATCTCATGGGAGTCCAACAGCATCAGGAGGGCACCCCATCAATTATCTTTATCTGTCCTGAACCTTCCAGCAGCCAGCTTCATCATAGGCATCCAATGAAGCTGAATGGTAGAATATTCCAGACAGATAAAAGAATGGCCATGTAGCAATGCTGTGGAATACATTCCCACAGGAGGCAGCGATGGCTGTCAACTTGGATGGCTTTACAAGAGGATTAGACAAATTCATGGAAGACAAAGCTATCAACAGCTGCTAGAAATGATGGCCATGTTTTACCTCCACTGTTGGGGGCATTATGCCTCTGAATGCAAGTTGCAGGGAATTGCAGGAGAGCAGAATCGCACTCATGTCTTGCTTGTGGGCTTCCCACAGGCATCTGGTTGGCCACTGGGAGGACAGGATGCTGGACTAGATGGGCTATTGGCCTGATCCAGCAGTGTTCTTATGTCCTTAACTGCCTCTGGTCTAACCACTCTGCACATTGCCTTGCAAATATTGGTGGGAGTCCTTTTACAGACCACCACGATGCCTGCAAACATTCTGGGATGTGACTAAACTTAGAAGCAGGGGGTGGGTGTTGCTTTTCCAACAAAGATGCCTTTGCTTTCTCTCCCTCTTTCTTTCCCAGAGTTGGACAAAGGAGCTTTTTATTTTAGATTATTTTTATTTCCAGTTCTTTCTACTCGATAGGGCTGAGCTGGCAGGGCAGATGCAGGGGCGGGGACTGTGGGAGCAGAAAAAAAGGAGAAACAGAAGGAAACAAGGGAGTGGGGGAAGGGGACGAATTTGATGGGAAGGAAGTGAATGTGAAGCCTGGAATCACATGGAGTGAAAAGGAAGGGGGAGGGAAATGCGCATTGAAATCTCTCCTTTCCTTTCCTTTCCTTGCATGTTTGCAGGATTCCCAAGCCTGCAGCTTGTAGCTTCCCTGCTTATGTAAAACCTAGTGCCTGCTTCTATAACCCATGCAAAAAGACAGCTTTGTCATTTCGGCACATGAAATCACAGGTCCTACTTTAGAAGTCTGGGAATGAAGGGCCTTCTTAGTCTCTGGGTTCTGACAGGAACAGACTCTCATAGCCTGGCTTGAAAAGCCCTTGCAGCAAGTTTGGATTGCTCCTTCCCAGATCCCCAGGTGGGGATTAAAAAATGATGATGAAGTTGCTAACTCCTAAATGTGAAATGTGTGATGGGTGGGGAGGTTAATCCACCTTCTTCTCCAGGACGAATGTTCAATAAGAAAACCATCTGAACATGCCCTAGGCCAAAGGTTGCAAGTTCTTCATCCCTGATTTAACAGCTGCCATCTTGAATGTTGGACTTTCCAACAGCCACTGGCATCTTCTGTGTTCCTATTCCCTGAGCTATATTCTTGAAACTGCTGAGAGATTGCCTTGGAAGTATGGGCAGTCCAGAATGTGAAAGGCTGTTGACCAGGCATCCCCAAACTTCGGCCCTCCAGATGTTTTGGACTACAATTCCCATCATCCCCGACCACTGGTCCTGTTAGCTAGGGATCATGGGAGTTGTAGGCCAAAACATCTGGAGGGCCGCAGTTTGGGGATGCCTGCTGTTGACAGCAAAGCCTTCATGTGTTACTTTACCCAGAAGCCTTTGTTTGTTTTGTTTCTTTAAAGTGAAGCTGCACCTTTGACCCAACAGCTTTGTTCAGAAATGTGCAAAACTAGACTGTGACCAGAATAGGTCAGACAACCCATCAGCTTCTGCTGAGCACCCCCTTCTCTCTCTCTTCCTGCTTCCCCATTTCTAATAGGCAGCCCCAACAGATGGAACCTCCTGAGCAGCTTTTGAGGAAGTCCCAGCAGGAAGTACCTGACCAGACCAGCTGCTCACCATCCACCCAGCAGGAGGAGGAGCCAGTTCCTCAGGGTTCAGTTGAACAGAAATGTACATCGACTCCAGTTCCAAAAGCCTCATCATCTAGGAGACGGCAGAAGCGCCTGTCGCCACAGAGCAGCATGGCCAGTGTGGCAGGCAGTGCTGCTTCTGAACACACAGCCAAGAAGACCCTCCAGAAGACAAACACAGGATTGCCTGAGGTAAGCATTGGTTAGTGGGGATGGGGCTGTCACATTGGAGCAGGGGCAGAAAGCATTTTTCACCATGAGGGCCACCTTCTTTTGGGGGCTTTCTGGGAGCCATGTGCTAGGGCAGGGGTTCCCAACAAAATTTTCTCGAGGACCCCTCATCGAGCCACTATTGTGACAAGGACCCCCATTAATTCCTAATCCTAAAATTAAAAAGTGAGAGCCAAATTAAGAGTTTTTATATTTTATATTTATACGTTTTTTACAGTTACAACAGAGTACTCCATCAGTATACAGTTAGTTTTAATTTTCAGTTCTTAATGAGATGAGTTAAATCTGTCCTTTGAGTTCAGATTTCTGAAATATTAGGTTCCAGGGAGGAGGGAGGGGAATGGAGAAGACAGGGTACCTAGAATCATAGAGTTGGAAGAGACCACAAGGGCCATCCAGTCCAACCCCCGTCGGCGCACAAATGAAGCCGACACGCGCAAAGCATCTTGGGGAGGTGAGCGTTAGTAGAATGCGCGCGCTGCCTCTTTGCAAAACAGTAGTGTTTGTAAAGCGCCACCTAACGGCATACAGCAGAACTACTGCCTCTATCTAATTCTAGTTTTGTGCTAGACTCTGCTCATGCAGGAAGCGGCCAAAACAAAAAATCTGTTATCATACAAAATATATTATTATTTTTTTATTCTAATAGCATCTTGCGGACCCCTCTGGCAAAGCTGACGGACCCCTGGGGGTCCGCGGACCACCTGTTGGGAACCACTGTGCTAGGGGGAGGGACCCAGAGTGGGGGAAGAATCTGGGACCTAGTGTCCTCCACACTTTATTGAGATTTGACTCCCATCATCACCAGCCAGCCAGCAAGCCAAGAGAAATGAGGAGTCTCTGGCCCAATGACCAGGTATGGTGGGAGTGCTACTTCTTAAGAGCAGAGCAGGGGGAAGAACCTGTGATCCTTCAGATATTGTTGGATTACAGCTCTCATCATCCCTGACCATTGGCCATGCTGGGTGAGGTTGATGACAGTTGGAGTACAGAAACGTATGGAGACCTACTGGATCCGCATCTCTGGTTGGGGGCCAATGAAAGCCCTGAGAAGCAGCTCTCCTCTGCTTGGAGATAGGGTTGGAGAAAGAGGTTTGGGACTGGGCAGGCCTCATTGTGTTCTGGATGAACAGGAGCACAGTGAAACTTGGAGGCTGAAGTAATTTGGGAATGGTGCAACTTGAGTCCAAATTAGTCCAATTTTAGGAGCCCCTGTTCTGAATAGAGGTGGGAGGGAACTTGCCTGTCCTTGCTTGTGACCCATGGAGTGAAACATACAGCTCATATGCCATGTATTCTAAGCCGAACCTACCTCACAAATTTGTTGTGAGGATAAATATTGGGGTGGAGATGTCCTCAACTTCGTGAAGGAAATACCAAATAAAAATGTTTATATACATATCCTTTGTTGCCTCAAAATATGGTTCTTTTTGAGGAAGTTCAGGCAATCATTTAACTGCCTCAAGGATAAGATATATTTTTCAGCCTGTGGGCCACATTCACTTCTGGGCAGCCTTCCAGGGGCCACATGCCTGTGATTGCCTGAGTCGGTGGCAAATGTGGGTGGAACAAAGGAAGTAAATTTTCCCCTTGTACAGCACACTATTTTATACACATTCAACTCACATAACTCTCTTGATTTTCCATTCAGGCAAGCCAGGGGCACTATTAAAATCCAAGGACACGTCCCATCCAGGAAAAACACCCAAGAAGGATGCAAATATGGGCCCATCAGAGAGTGGGGGTGGCCTCAGAAGAGTCCTGAGGGCCAAGTAGAAAGGCTTGGAGGACTGCATTCAGCCCCTGAACTTGAAGTTCCCCACAACTTCTTTTTCCCTCTCTTGCAGAATTTACGCCTTGTTTCCCCAGAGACAGACAGTGGATTTGTGGGATCAGAAGCCAGCAGGGTGTCCCCCTTGGCACAAATGCCAAAGCACTGTACATCCAAGTTTAGGTATGAACCCTCCCTCCCCTCCCTCCCTTCTTTTCCTGTGTTAATTCCCATAATTGTGTCCCTGAGTTGGCAGTGAACAGGAGGAAGTATATATAGAAGATACCTGGAGACAAAAAGTGGATGAAACCAGGAACTGGGTGGGCATCCAGCAATATTCAGATAAAGGAAAATGAAATTGAGCATGAAAATGACCAAACTGATTGCAAACTTTGAAGCTGGTGGAAGTTTATTTGTTCTTTAATATGTGTTGGGAGATTTGATCTCTTGTATCAGCTTTAGTTTGACTTACAGCAGAATCAGATTGCAATTCTAGACTTGCACACTTGGGAGTAAGGCCAGCTGAACCCATTGGGGCTTCCTCTTGAGTAGACATGAATAGCATGCGTGATAATTCTATGGTCTCACAGATATCATTGGACTCTTACGATCGTCCTTGAGCACTATCATGCTGATTGGGGCTGAAGGGAGTTAGGGTCCAAGGACATTTGGCTCTCCTCCTCTGCACTATTTTTATTAGTAAAAAGGTAAAGGGACCACTGACCATTAGGTCCAGTCATGGAAGACTCTGGGGTTGTGGCGCTCATCTCGCTTTACTGGCTGAGGGAGCCAGGGTACAGCTTCTGGCTTATGTGGCCAGCATGTCTAAGCTGCTTCTGGCGAACCAGAGCAGCGCACGGAAACGCCGTTTCCCTTCCCACCGAAGCGGTACCTATTTATCTACTTGCACTTTGACGCGTTTTCGAACTGCTAGGTTGGCAGGAGCAGGGACCAAGTAATGGGAGCTCACCCCGTTGCAGGGATTCGAACTGCCGACCTTCTGATCGGCAAGCCCTAGGCTCAGTGGTTTAACCCACAGCGCCACCCGCTGCGTTATTAGTAGTGTTGCTATTATTTCATTGGCTTTTTATCCCATCCTTGCTTAGGAGCCAAGGACAGTTATAGAACATTATAAAAGACCCATGTCCTCACAGTCATTAAAACAGCTAAAACTACATCTTTTAAAAGCCGCTTTGTTGAGGAAGTCCCTCAAAAAGAAGGGTACACTTAAAAAAAAAATTGCATCTGTTTTGCCTGCAGCATGTCCCAGGTTCAATCCCCAGTATTTCTAGATAGGGCTGAGAAAACTGAGCTAGAAGGACCCAAAGATCTGACTTGGTATAAAACAACTTTCTGTGTTCCTATTTCTTGTCAAGGTCCCACAGCATGCTGGGAAATTCAACCTCTGTTGATGTAGACTTCCAAGAAGAATCTCTAAGGAAAGTGCCTGTCACATTGGAAACAGACAGCTTGCCCAGGCACACACAGTCAGACAACAGGATGCAGAGACAAGGCCTCTCTAAAGGAAGACCTTTGCAGCTTAGCTCCCCTACCAGGTGGACCAACAGCATCGCCAGTGAGATGGAGCCAGGCATGGATAGTGGTGAGCTAAAAGCAGTTAATCACTTTGAGCAGGAAGGCCAGGTCATGTGCCTGTTCTTATTTGAGGTCTGTCCTAACATCCTGCCCCTCAGTACCTCGCTAGCTGCACTACCCTGAACATTCACTCACGTAAAGGTCTAGCACACACACACAGCCTCGCAAGGCTGTACCACCTTACTGTGACCTGGATCCCTGAAACACCTTGCAGAGATCAAACAACACCCCTGAATCATGGACCTTTTGCTGGGTCAGTTGCAACATGTTAAACAGGTATTTGTTTTGTGCCATCCGAAGCACTTTCCTCGCTCCCCTGGAGACTCTGTGATGCACATGTTGGCTGTTAATCAGCTCTTGGAGTCACAGGGGAAGTGCTTCTACAGGTGAAAGTGCCATACCTCAGTGGTACAGCACCTGCCTTACATGCAGAGGTTCCCAGGTTCATTCCTTAGCATCTCCGGGTAGGGCTGCGAAAGAGACCCAAAAATATGAAGCCCTGGAAACCTGCTGCCAATCAGTATAGGCAATACTTAGCTAGGTGGACTAACGATCTGGCTCTGCATAATGCAGTTTCCAAAGCAGAAAGATCCATGATTCATGCATTGCTGTGATTCCTGGATTGCAGAGTTGTTGTTGTTTTATTAATTAAATTATTAAACTTACTAGTTGCTTATTGCACCAAGGTGTCCAGGTAACTTACAGCAGGTGCGCACACACAAAGAGAGAGACACACAATACCATTATATCATCGAGCATAACATTTATGAAAAAACAAAAACACATCCACCCTATAAATAATAACAAACAATATTAACCATGCGTAAATAATAAACAAAGAATACTCCCACCCACTAATTAGTAGATAAACAACTATTTACCCCCCCTTTTAAACTCCCCTCCCCATCCAGAAGTCTGGAATCAGGCCAGCTGCTGCAAACCAACAGTGGGTGCGTCCCACATCCTCAACCCAGGGATGGTCCTGCGCCTCTCCTCTGCCTTTGCTAGGTAAAGCAGGAAAACGTTGGCAAAAGTTTCGCCTGCTTTGCAATTCACCCAGCCACTGCTTATCTTCTGCTGCTACTGGTGGCCTTTGGGGGGGGGGTGTCCCATCCAACCCTATGATTCTATGATGTGTTCCTGGCTCTTTTCTCACCAGCTCACACAGACTCTGAGGCTGAGGCCCAGGAAGGACTTGACACGTACAGTGTGCCTCTTGATGAAGCAAGACATTCTCCTAGCTCCTCTGCCGTTTCGCTGCCCCCAGTCCAGACTCAAGACTACAGTCTCCTTGACTCCCGCTTGCACCGAGAGTAAGTTTCCTCTTTGGAATGGTGGGGGCACTGGGTGAGAAACACAGTGGATCATAGATGAGGAACCTCAGGCCAAGGTGGCCGAGACAGTCCCTCAGACCACTTTGTCTGGCCCTCAGAACTCTCCCCAGACCACACCCATCACTGTGTGATGGTGCTTTGCACCCTCCTTGAGTCTATTGGGTTAACTGGAATGTGTCCATGAACTCCTACACTTGCCTGCATGGAGGATGGAGGGGGGTGTGCAGAGAAAAAAAGCCAACTGAATAAAACTAAAATCAGCATTCATTGCTCTGCCCACTTTTTGCTTTGGGTCATTGCACACCACTACTATGAGGCCCCTGGAAGGTTGCCTGGAAGGGAGTGCAGCCCTCAAGCTTCCCCTCCCCTGGTCTGTACTAACTGGCAGCAAACCTCCATGTGTTCTGGTCAGAGGTGCCAGGGATTGAGCCTTCTGAGCTTACATCCCTTTCCTCCAGAGGAGAAGGAATCAATTTTAACCCTTTTTAGGGGAACATTTTCTCCATGCTCTGGCAAGCTTGCATTCAGCTACCAGCCCAGGAGCTTTCCATCATTCTTAAGAGCTAACTCCTGCAGTAAAAACATTCCATCTGCAAGCTGGTAATGCTTTGTACTTACTCTGTAAGAACTGTAAACAGAAGCAGCCTCACTAAGAGTGAAGTCGTTAAGATTTTTCAAAGTGGATGCCCCGTCACCAAGCGATGACGCTTCCACTATTGCTTACCTTCCAAGTCCCAGACTGCAGAATCTGGGACCGGCAGCCATGTAACACCGGAAGTTGCGTCAACGTAACTTCCGGTGTCGCTTTGCCCTTCAATGGGCACCAAAAATGGCCGCCGCCGGCTTCGAAAGTCGGTTGTACGCATGTCAGGAACTGCATCGACGCAACTTCCGGTGTCGCTCCGCCCATCTATGGGCACCAAAAATGGCCACCGCCGACACCGGAAGTCGCTTCTATGCACTTCCGGACATGCGCAGATACGACTTTTGAAGCCGGCGGTGGCCATTTTTTGGTGCCCATAGAAGGGCAAATTGGAAAGGGAAAAAATGGCCGCCGGCAGGAGAAAATAACGGAGAAAAACGGGAGATGAAGTGATACGGGGGACCACCGGGAAAAGGTAAGTAAAAACGGGGGTTTCCCGGGGAAAACGGGGTACTTGGCAGCTATGACTATTGTGTGTACAATTTGGGTTGCTGGACATGTATAACATGCCTAAAATTAATATCTCTTGTCATGCTAGGTCCTGATTTTAACTGATCCTGGGTTGGGGGTTGTTTCTGTCCCTATAACAGCCAGGCTATCACAGCTTTGCAGAATGAAGTCTCTCAGCTTCGCCAAATCCTGGAGAAGACCCTCCACCAGCCTCATGGTTATCCAAAGCGGCCACCCTCTGCACATACCTCTACACTCCAGAGGACAGGACAGGACAGGACCTGCCTCCCCACAAGTGCCAATCCAATAGGGTAAGCAATGGGCAGAGCTTGTTCCAGGTTTGAGGGTAGCCCAGGCAGCCTCTCCTTTCTCCATCAGTATCTCCTTATGGCAGCCAGGGCAGGTTCATGTAAGGAATTTCCCAAAATGCCTCTGACAAAGCATTGCTTCAGAGAACGGTGGGGAGTTAAAATGGCTGCTAGACTCAGCTGCCTTATGCTGCTTGTAGGGGCAGGCGGCTGGAGGGGCAGGTGCCAGCAACATACCTGACCTGGACCTAGGGGCCCTGGCACCTGCCTGAAGATGCTGGGTATTGACACCCTGCACAGGAAAAAGTGTCTTCTCTCTGGTGCCACCTGCTGCCCATACAATGCCCCAGAAGCCCAGCTTTCTTTCTTGCCTTTGTTTACACCAGGCATCACCTGGAAACCTGTTGGAAACCTGAAATACGATTTATTGTTTGTTGAGAATAATTGTATCCTATAATTTCTTTCACATACAACATGGTGCACCAAAGCCATTTTTAGTCAAACACTTGGTAAGCTTCTGTTGCAAAAAATAAGAAGGTGGTATTGGAACCCTGATTTGCAGAGGAGAGAGGGGCACTACAGAGGTAAAGACCCCTTACTTGTGCCCACCACTTCTTCCCTTTTAAACACATACTCTCTGACACAGTTTTGCAGTAGATAAGCAGAAGTTCTCTGCCCTGTGCTTGCTGCTGCTCACGTAAGGAATGGTGCCGTGTGCCTAAAACGATTCACTGTCTTGCAGGTCCAACCACATCCCCACCTCATCTCACAGCAAAACGTCTGGGAAGAGCACAGCAGACCAAGACAGTCCAACTCTGTTGATCAAGCCAGAAGAGTGGATGAAGAGATCGCTCCTGCAAGATGGGATCCAGCTGGATCTCAGTAAGCAACAAAAATGTTTGTGGTGTGCATTAGGTTGGTCTGGTTATGCAAAGAGATGCATTTTATTCTGAGGCTGAATATAGGCATGCCTTTCAGAAGGATGTTCTGCCTGTGCTTCTGTTCCTCATATAAGCCTGCCAGGACCCTAAGGTCCTTTTCTGCATGCCACCTTTGAGGGATGTCCTGAAGAACGAAGTACCTCGGAAGGTTTTTAAGCAGAGGTTGGGTGGCCATCTGTCAGGGATGCTTTAGTTGTGATTCCTGCATTGCAGGGGGTTGGACTAGTTCTGTGATTCTATGAAGGTGGCAGTGAGAGAACAGTAGCACCTCCCACACCCATTGTACAAACTGCTCTGGTGCCAACCTTGACATTTCTTTGACGTGAGGCAAATGTCTTTTCCTTTTCCTGGGTAGTTGGGTATCACCAATCATTGTTACTGTTAAATTTGGGTGGGTGTGTTTTGTTTTGTTTTTAAAAAGTTTATGTGGTTTTTGTGTTTCTTTACAGTGGTTGCAAATCGCTTCAGACTTTCTTTCTTTTTTAGGGAAGCAATGTATGAATTAAATAAGCCTAACCTAAACCCTTTCCAGCTTCTCATTGTCAGTGACTTCTCATGCACTAGCCCATCAGTGTTGTGAACAAGTGGCTTCTGCTGCAAACCAACAGCACTTGATTCCCTTGGACTTGATCCTGTATAATGAAGTGACTGCTCTTCTGTGTGCATATGAGGACTGAGGGTTTCCCCACCTGTGTTATTTGCAGGCACTTCAGAGTCAGACTACTCACCGCCAAAGCTATGGAAAGGGAAACTCCAGGAAACCTCTACTTCTAGGAAAGAATCCTCAAAGCAGCCCATCCTCCGGGGGCCCTACACTGGTGAGCAAAGGGCACCTGAGCCTGCTCTTATTTACCAAATCAACTGCCCCAGGAAGGACTAGACAGGTAGCAGTGCGCTGGGCTAGGAAAGCTGGGTTGAATTTCCATGCTAATAAAAATTTTGGCCTAAATTTTACGGGAGGGTATGGGAAGCAAAAGAGGGGAGCAGAACTGCCTTTCCCCCTTTTACATTTTTGGGGGTGGGGATGTAATTTTCAGGGGAAATTTGATTTGTGGCAATAATTTCTTCTCCCCTCCTCTCCAGGTGGGGGGAAGAATGGTGGTCCCCACTGAGAAAGCAACCAAGCAAATTATTATTATTATCATCATCATCATCATCATCATCATCATCCTTTCAGTTTATCAGTTGCTTGGCACCAAATGTCTCCAGGCGACCTACAAAATTTAAAAACCTAAAGTGTGGCATAAAATCGGAACAAAGAACAATGTGTTACAATAAAAGCTGTACAATAACATTGCTGCATTAGACCAAAGGCCCATCTAGTCCAGCATTCTCTTCCCACAAGGGAAACCAGGTGTCTGGAGTGTGTGTATCAAGTTTCTCTGTTTTGATTTCTGTAGGAACCCAGTATCCATTTTCAAGTCCCAAGTCCCAAGAACCAAAGGCTCCCAAAAGCTCTGCCCCGTGCCCCCATTGCCAAGAGGTCAAGTCACGGCTTGAAGAGGTACCCACAAGAAACCAAGATGCCGGAGGCTACAAAGGTATCATAAGAAGAGCCTTGTTGGAGTTAGTCCAGCATCCCAGTATTCTCACAGTAGCCAGCCAGATGCTCCACTGGGAAGCCAACAAGCAGGGTCTTGAGTGCAACAGCAATCTCCCCATTTGTGATTCCTAGCAACTGGTATTCAGAGGTTTACTAACAGTAGAGGTAGAATATAGCCATCATGGTAAGTAGGCACTGCTAGGATTATTATCCACAAATTTGTCCAATCCTCTTTCAAAGCCATCCAGGTTGGTTGCTATTGCTGTATCTTGTAGGAGCAAGTAGTTTTAACTCTGTGCTGTGTAAAAAAGTACTTTCTTTTTTCTTTTCTGAGTCCCCTAAAATTCAACTTCACTGGATGTTCATGAGCTGTGTATCTGCTTTCTTCAGATCATCTGTCATGTTGCCTCCTTCTCTCCTTTGCTTTTGCAACTAAAGATGGCCCAGAGACTCTGAAACCTTTCCCCATATGGGAGTTGCTCCATCCCCTTGATCATTTTACTCATCTGTGAGGCAGTAATAATAATAGGAGTTGTAGTCAAATAGAATCTGGAGGGCCACAAGTGCCCCGTCTCTGCACAATCCAGACCACAGGGCAGGGCAGGGCAGGATTCTCAGTGGCAGGGCAGGATTCTCAGTGGCAGCAAAGTAGCTGGCTTATGTGAGAGTCAGAGTCAGAGTCTGTGAGCAGGGTATGTTCTGAATCAGGAGTTCCACACAGCAACCGATAAGAAAAATTGGCCCACAACTTGCACCACCAAATGGCTCACTGAAGCAAATGTGGAACCAACCAGGTGCTGGGGGGTTGTGTCTCTGCTGGCTTTCAGCCTTAAATTTCCTCTTGACTTTCCCCTTTTTACAATTCTGGAGCTTAGCAACAGGTGGAATAGTGCCACAGGAATCATTATCCTTGGTTAAATGTTAACTGGTACCTGGTGAATTTCTGCATTCCTAAATTAAGGACTCAACCTACATGTCTTTTCTTTTTTAAAAAACTTTTTTTAGGAGATTAAAAATAAATAAATCTGGGTCAGCAGTTTCAGCAGAAACTGAGAATGACTGGTTTGCCCAAGACTTATCTAATGAGTTCTATGCCTGAGGCATAGGCGCCAGGCACCAGGGGCCCTGGGGTGTTGTAGCACCCACAAAACTCACTCTGAGGGGGCTAGGCACTCATAAATTTTGGTAGTGGGCATGTGTGCACGTGCGTCCAACATCAGCATGCCCGGAGGCACACATGTCCAATGTCATAATTTATTTATAGCTCAATATCCTAGCTGCTTCCACATACTGGTAGTTTTTTTTTTTTTAAAAAAAAATCCTCTCCAGGGCTCTGGTTCTGTGTATTCTTGTTTTTGGATTCGGGGTGGAGGGTCCTTGTGGCAAGTTGAATTACCTTGTCTTTTATTTATAGGCTGTGACTCCCCGAGGGATTCATTTGGACCCTCCCACCAAAGCACTCCGAAAAAGTCAGAAGCACTAAGCCATCTGTGCAAGGAGACCAGGAACTCCAGGAGCAAAGTAGTGCATGGTGAGAAAGGGCATTTCTGGTGTGAAAACTGATGCCGTGTTGGCAAACTGGAGTGCAGGTCCTGACGAGGGCAGCAAGGACGGTGAGGGGTTTGGAAACAGTTCCCAAGAGGAATGGTTTTGTTTATAAAAAAATATAAGGTGAGGCTGCTAGCTCAAGCCAACAGCTCATCTAGCCCAGGATCCTGTTTTCATAGTGGCTGACCACAAGCAGGACCTGAACACAACAGCACTTTCCCCACCTGCAATTTCCCAGCCGTTGGTATTCAGAGATGTGAGACCTCTGACAGTGGAGGTAGAACATAGCCATCATGCCTAGTAGCCGTTGATTTGTAAACTGCCGACACATTTTTAGAAATCGAGTAACAATAAAACAATTCAGGCATTGTATGGGGGCGCGGGGGGGGGCGCTGTGGTCTAAACCACTGAGCTTTGGGCTTGCCGACCAGAAGGTCAGCAGTTCAAATCTCTGTGACGGGGGTGAGCTCCTGTTGCTCGGTCCCTGCTCCTGCCCACCTAGCAGTTCGAAAGGACGCCAAAGTGCAAGTAGATAAATAGGTACTGCTCTGGCGGGAAGGTAAACGACATTTCTGTGTGCTGTTCTGGTTCGCCAGAAGTGGCTTAGTCATGCTGGTCACATGACCCGGAAGCTGACTGTGGACAAACGCCGGCTCCCACACCCTATAGAGCCAGATGAGTGCCGCAACCCCAGAGTCGTTCGCGACTGGACCTAACAGTCAGGGGCATCTTTACCTTTACCTTTACTATAAATGTTATGATCATCAAACAGAGAACAAATGGCCAAAGTTGAGTCAAATTAGTTCTCTAAAAAGCACTTAGTGAAAAGGAAATGTTTTCGGCAGGTGTCTTCAAAAGAGAAGAGTGTTCCAGAGCACCTGGGCCAATTATTGACACTAAACAAAATATGATATCAATTCCTCCAATTATTGTAAAAACCTGCAGTTTTTTATATAAAATATATACGAGATATATATTAGAGCAGGCGGATAAAAGAATTAAGTTAAAACAATTCGGAGTATACAGGAAAGGATGAAAATAAATGTAAGGAACCGCAGAAAGAGGGGGAAAGGAGTCAAAATTGGAAATGTTAAAACTTGGCAAACGTTGTAATGTATATACTGTAAATGAAAATATAAATTCCTCCCAGTTCTGTCTAGGGTGAATTTTAGATCTTGTTTTCTCATTTGCCCCCAGGGGTAGACCATGGCACAGGGAACAAAGCAGAGCAAAGTTCTGGACCACAGCAGAACCTCAGCAACCACCATCAGTTACAGCAGCCTGGACTCTGGTACCTGGCCCTCCCAAGCCCTGCTGCCTCCATCAGCTATGTCCCCATGGTTCCCTATCCTCCAACATCTGTAATGTAAGAAACACTCATTCAGGCCTTTGTTCAGTGAGAATTCTGAGAGATATGACTTTCCCCCTTATTGTGTTGACCCCGACAATGGACCCATGGCCCTCCAGATATTGCTGGACTAAAACTTTCCATCTAGCTCCAGACAACAAGGACAGTGATTGGTGTTGTATTCCAGCTTCAGTTGTCTGCCTCTATAAGGTCTCCATTGTTGGATTATTCCCTGCCACAGATTATTACTCTGATGTTGGATTATTCCCTGCCACTGATGCCTCCAAAACTCATTCAGGAAGGTACCATTGTTCAGTGAGAGAGCCACATACCTTACCAGCAGAAGTCCCCAGGTTCAGTCCTTAGCACCTCCAGTTAGAAGAATCAGGTACAAGAATGAAAAAGGCCCTTGCTCTTCCTGAGTTTCTGGGGAGCTCCTGGCCAGTTAGTGCAGACCCAGGGTGGGGAACCTCAGACTCAGGGTCTAAATGTGTCCCTCTAAGCTTTAGTGTCTGGTCCACTGGCCTCTCCCAAGGCTCCAACCCTCACTTAGCCCTATTGCATACCCCTCCTTGAGTGTTTTTGCCTGGTTTGTTTGTTGGTTTAACTCTGATGGAGGACAGAGGGGGGCATGAATGTGTGTAATAGCAGCCCACTCCACTAAAGTAGCATTTGCATTTGTTGTTCTGCCCACTTTATCCTCTGGCCCTGCCCTTCACAGGAATGTGGCCCCCAGAAGGTTGCACAGATAGGAATGCAGCCCTCTCCCAGAAAAAACTTCCCCCACCCTTGGTGTAGGCAATACTGAACTAGATGCACAAATGCTTTCACCTAGTGTAAAGGTTTATTCAGCACCCCCCCCTTCTTTTTCTCCCTGCCAGCTATTGTTCTCCACTTGCACCTCAGACCTCCTCCCCTGCTGCTGTCCCTAGCAGGTACCAGGCCACAGAGCTGAAAACCCCGGCGTCTCGGCACCAAATGCAAAAGGATTCCTGCTGCTCCATGACTCTGGACTGCGCTGGTCTGCAGGACCTGAACTGGTCTCTGAGCCGTGCCATAGTAGCTGCGAGAGACATGAAGCTCACCACCAAGCGGATCAGCCGGTCTCTGACTTCAGATTTGAACAAAGGGAGGCACCTGCGGGGATCCTGCCTCTTTTAGCAAGAGAGCCAACTGGATGGACACCCTTCTACTGGTTTAGCTGGAATTGCAAAGGGGGGGAGTGGGAGGGGGGACTCAGTTTCCGCAAAACATAACATAGGGGAGATCTTCATATAACATTCTGGGTCATTTATGTGCCAAAGAGCACCACCAGAGAGCCCCTCACTCAGTGTGGAGGTGTCCCATTTTTGGGTGCCTGACAGCCTCTTAAGCTTTGTGGAGATGTTCAAGTCTCTAGGCTGTGTGTGGTGCCTGTCTTAATATGCACTGGGAGCCTTCAAAGATTGTGGAAAGGGGCTGTTGCTGCTTCACTTCCCCTTCATTCCAACTCCCTGAACAAGCAACATAACTTCGTGTCACGAAAGCCACCTCTGCTCTTATTTTGCACGTCTTAAAAGGGCAAATTTCCAAGCAGTTTGGGGGAAGATGTAGCATTTTCCTGGAGTAGGGGTAACAGTGGTAGTTTCATTATTTTATTTTTCCAATAGACATTGAGGGTAGTGTATCTCTCTCAGCTTTGGCAGGGGGCTTGGTGGTGGGTCCTTATGTCAGCCTTAGATATTCCAGTGCTGCGTGTCCTCTACCTGCCCGTTCCTCTGTTCGCACCTTGCCTCAACTGTCTTTTGCCTTAAAAATGGAAGTCTTAAAAGCTCCTTTGTGGGCATAGTGGCAGAAGCAAAACACCTTCTGTCACACTGAGGCCATGTGAAGATGGTACTTCTTCTCCCCTCGATTTATTTTCAGGGAATTGAAAGACACCTGCTGCAGAGTCATCCCACTTTAGCACCCTTCATCTCCTAGGAAACCCATATTGTGCATAAGCACTGGCCAGTGGCTGTTCAGAGCCTTTAAGACTATGCTCTGCCTTTACTGGTGGAACAACTGTTCTTTGAATGCCACCTGCTGGGAATCACAAATGGTTCTGCTTTTGGACTTTCCACTGGGACATCTGGTTGGTCACTGGGAGAACAGGATGCTAAGCCTTACCTTCCAAGTCCCGGACTGCAGAATTCGGGACCGTCAGCCGTGTGACACCGAAAGTTGCGTCGACGTAACTTCCGGTGTCGCTTTGCCCTTCTATGGGCACCAAAAATGGCCGCCGCCGGCTTCAAAAGTAGCTTCTATGCATGACCGGAAGTGCGTCGACGCAACTTCCGGTGTTGGCCTGCCCATCTATGGGCACCAAAATGGCCGCCACCGACACCGGAAGTCGCGTCTACGCATTTCCGGTCATGCGTAGATGCGACTTTTGAAGCTGGCGGCGGCCATTTTTTGTGCCCATAGAAGGGCAAATCAGAAAAAAATGGCCGCCGGCAGGAGAAAATAACGGAGAAAAGCAGGAGATGAAGTGATACGGGGGACCACCGGGAAAAGGTAAGTAAAAACGGGTGGTTTCCCGGGGAAAACGGGGTACTTGGCAGCTATGTGTTAAGCTAGATGGGCCATTGGCTTGATCCAGCAGGGCTCTTACGTTTTTATCCTAATCCGCTTTCAGGAAGGTCTACCTCCTCCATGCTGTTGCTGAACGGATCTCATTCACTGTAAATATATAGCATTGTATCCAATGTTTGTCATTCTTAAGAGCAGAGTCACTGAAATTAATGCACATAACTTAGGTTCATTAATTCCAGTGGAACTAGTCTGAATACAACCCATTACACGGTACTGTCCTACTGGGAGTAGGACATAAAGGTTTTTTGGTAATCCTCTTAAGGGCTGTGAGTCTATTGCAATACTTACCTCAGGACTCTTTGTGACGCGCGCGCGAGAGAAAAGGAGATGAGAGAAAGAGCTGTATTTTGTGAAGGGGGAGCCATGGTGAATCGTTTTCAGAGAGATGTGTGTGTCAAAACAAAATAAAAAAATTCCTTCCAGTAGCACCTTGGAGACCAACTAAGTTTGTCATTGGTATGAGCTTTTGTGTGCATGCACACTTCTTCAGATGCCTGAAGAAACACACGAAAGCTCATACCAATGACAAACTTAGTTGGTCTCCAAGGTGCTCCTGGAAGGAATTTTTTTATTTTGTTTTGACTACAGCAGACCAACACGGCTACCTACCTGTAACTAGATATATGTGTGTATTTGTGGTTTTTTTACATGTGTGGTTTCAATTGCTGTGTGGTTTGGTACTATGGAATGGAAACAAAGAGCGTTTTGTGTGTCAACTCTTTTGTCTTTTTTGCCTTCAAGAATGTCTTCAAAATATATTTTGCTAGAATACTTTTCTTTCCCTCCCCGTTTCCTTGTGCCCATTAGGATGTTTGTCTGTGCTTTAAGAACTTTGGGCAAGCAGCCACTCCGAGGTCCAACACATTGTAGGCAGTTTGCCAAGACCAAATGCAGCCGGTAAGCATCAGGGGCAATAGATATATAACAGTATCAGACACTTTTTGCTGTCATTGTCAGGGCAAAGTTGACCAATATTTAAGACAGAACAGATATCAGTGGTGAGCAACCTTCAGCCTGCCCACCCTCCTCATTTTGCCCACAAGGCTGGTTTGCCCAAGAGGCACCTATATTTACAACTGTCATATGTAGTATCAGGAGCAGGAGAGATAAAGTGGTATCAGAGCTGGGAGGGATTTTGTAGGTAGCCCCCATTAGCTGTCATATCAGGGCTTCGCCAGCACCAATGTTCGGCTGATCACAGGAATTTGTGATCAGTACCAGAAACAAGCTTCCTCCCACAAACCAACAGAGTTTTCCCCATGGCATTCTTTTTCAGCAACCTAAGGCCCACCTGCATGATATATTGAGGCAGTATGAAACTGCATTCAAGCAGTCATGTGTTTTCCCAAAGAATCCTGGGAACTGTAGTTTGTTAACAGTGCCGAGAGTTCTTAGGAAATTCCCTATTCCCCTTTACAAAGCTACATTTACCAGGGTGGTTTAACAGTCAGTCCCTCTTTGCAGGAAATTCTGGGAACTGCAGCTATGTGGAAAACCACCTCTCAGCACCCTGAACAAACTACAGATCCCAGGATTCTTCAGGGGAAGCCACGGCTGTTTAAAGTGGTATAATGCTGCAGACCTCACCTTTAAGACAGAAGCTTTTGGGTTGTTGTTATTAGACCACTGGGAGTCAGAAACCCTTGCTGATCTGTTGGGGCTAACCCAGAGATTTCCTAGGAGAGCCTGTTCTACCTTCTGCCTATCACTGAATTAAGCAACCCCTTAAACACAGCTGGGAAGTTGAGGCCACCTTGGCCGTTCTTGGTCCTATCCTCATTGCTGCTAATGTTCCATGCTGCCTGTAGATTATGTGAGTTGAGAGTGCAGTAATAAGAGGAATTGGCTCAGTCATAAGATGAGTACCTTAGAAACATTGCAACACAAAGCAAGGGAAAGTGGGCAGCTAGCTGATGAAGGATGTCTGTGCCATTTGCCCCCTGACACCTTTTTAAAATATACCGGTACTTTTTGAATCTATAAATATACCTTTATTTTTTTAAAGAAAAAAATCATGACAGCTCCTTCTCAACACTCATACTATCTGTAGAATTGTGCTAAAATGTACATTAGGTTTTAGACCAGGCATCCCCAAACTTCGGCCCTCCAGTTGGTTTGGGCTACAATTCCTATCTTCCCCGACCACTGGTCCTGTTAGCTAGGGATCATGGGAGTTGTAGGCCAAAACATCTGGAGGGCCGCAGTTTGGGGATGCCTGGTGTAGGGTATGTGTGTTTTGCATTGAAGCCATTACCACAAACAAAATCACTGTGAAGCTATGCTAGTTGTATCTTTTTTCAACATTCCTTTAAAATAAAATAATAAAATAAAACAAGCACTTCTCCGGTAAGGAAAAATATGTTGCAAATGGGTGTTTCTGTTTTTCTTGCTCAATAAATTATTTTTGTCTGCTGGTGTCTGTATTCATTTTTTTAAAGGGGAAAGATTTCAAACACACACACTGGCTCTGTTTGCACATAAAACCTACAATGTCAGAAATTCTTATTTTGTGTATCAAGAATAAGTGATGTCCTGTCAGAGTGTTTGTATTTCCTGCAGCCCAATGTAAACGAAACAGATTGTACCAGGTTTTCTTTACATCCAAATCAGGCACTGTGGTTTGTTGCTCCCTAAAGGTAAAGGTAAAGGGACCCCTGACCATTAGGTCCAGTCATAACCAACTTTGGGGTTGCGGTGCTAATCTCACATTATTGGCCGAGGGAGCCGGCGTACAGCTTCCAGGTCATGTGGCCAGCATGACAAAGCCACTTCTGGCGAAGCCAGAGCAGTGCACGGAAACACCATTTACCTTCCTGCTGTAGCGGTACCTATTTATCTACTTGCACTTTGATGTGCTTTCGAACTGCTAGGTTGGCAGGAGCTGGGACCAAGCAACGGGAGCTCACCCTGTCACGGGGATTCGTACCGCCAACCTACTGATCGGCAAGCCCTAGGCTCTGTGGTTTAACTCACAGTGCCACCCACAAGCTGCAATTAGCAAGTGAGCAACAACATAAAATATTTCTTCAGATAGCACAATCACACTTTGGAATTCACTCCCAAAAGAAGTAGCAATGGCCACCATTAGTCTTAGTCTGTAAAAGGTTATAGACTAATTCAGGGAGAGCAAGGAAGAAGAGTTTGGATTTGATATCCCGCTTTATCACTACCCGAAGGAGTCTCAAAGCGGCTTACATTCTCCTTTCCCTTCCTCCCCCACAACAAACACTCTGTGAGGTGAGTGGGGCTGAAAGACTTCAGAGAAGTGTGACTAGCCCAAGGTCACCCAGCAGCTGCATGTGGAGGAGCAGGGAATCGAACCCGGTTCACCAGATTACGAGTCCACCACTCTTAACCAATACACCACGCTGGCTCTCATTAGGCTAAGATTAGCTATCTATAATAGCTACCTTAACTCCACCGTCAGAGGCAGTTTGTCTCTGACTACCAGTCGCTGCAAATTACAAGTGGGTACAGATGGCTCATTGCCATCTGGTTCACCATGGTAAGAACAGGATGCTGGGCTAGATGGGTCTTTGGCTGGATTCAGCAGCTTATGATCTTCACAAGTCATGGCGGCTTCAGGATGGCTACCGATCATAACTTGTTAAGGAGAAACACAAAGGATCTCCTGCTTATACTATTTACATGCAAGGAGGAGTGAAGTACTAGCAATTGGGCACTGTTTGCTTGCTTTCGATAAAACACAGTAAGCCAGGAATATTGTTATAGCAAGCACAGCCTGAACCAGGGCTTGCTTGTGAGATAAGAGTCAGACTGTGCTTGCAGTTGGCCTCCCATTCGAAGCGTATGCTGCCATTTTAAAATCTTGAAAAAAGTATCAGTAGCATCTTCATGGGAGCACCTCCTATTTGAACCACAGTTTTTAAGATACAGAACCTTAGCTCAAGAAGTTGTGGAGTTCGTCCACAGGCTTACCTTGTGTACCCAACGAGACAAAATCTAGAAAACGCTCTGCAAAGTGAAAGTATTTCCTTAAGCATCTCTCTGTCTGCCTTTTCTCTCCTCCTCCTCCCCCCCCCCCCCGCACTCCAAACTAGTTCCCATGTCAAATCAATCCTCTTTTACCTCACTTGATGGGACAGTAAATCATTTATTGACTCCAAGTGCTTTTTTTTAAGTTACAGAAGAACAGCTAAACAGAAATGACACGTTTGTGCTTCAACAGTTCCAAACACTGAAATTTCAAGAATTTAACAAGTTGCATACAAGAATTTGCTGTTGTTTTTCTCTTTTGATAAAGTGTGTGTGTGTGTGTGAATATATATATATAGGTGTATGTGTAATATATATATATATACCACACAAAAAACAACAAAAACGCATATAAACAAAAGGGAGAGAAAGAGATACCTTGAAGCTGTTGCAATGCTAAATTTAGAAGGGAAAGGCGGGGGGGAGTGGGAGGGTGCAAGAAAAGGTTGGAGAGGTGGCAAAACAGTTACTGATGCAAAATGACCACAACCATTGCCCAAAAAACAAATATATTATGGGCAAGGGAGGGGGAAAATGGACCACAAAAATGGCAGCGAACAGAAAGAGTATTTTCTTCTCTCTGTTGGAGTATTCTAGGAAGAGACCTTAATGCCCTGGGACAGGTGGAAGAGGGACAGCCCAAAACTCTGCGGGGAAGAAAATACATTTTTTTAAAAAAAATATCACAGTAAGCGAACACAGCCATTTGTGGGAGTCAAATGAGAAAAGGACACACAAGGAGGACTCAGTAAACCACTTTACTTCAAGCTTGTTAGGACGACCACAATACACAATTATTTAATTCATATACATACAGTCTGCAGGGGGAGCAGAAGGATTGGCAAAGGGATCTATAAATGCAGAACAATTGGGGAAAGGATTTTTGGCGCTTGCCACAGCCAGCAATGTTTCACTACTGGATGATGAGAGATAGAAAGGGGGAAGGAATCCAAAGGGTGCAGGGCAAAATTTGATGACGAGAAATGCCATTGTTGACGGCAGGAGAAATGAGACACTCCAGCTGAAGTTAAGCTTGAACTTTAGTCAACATGATGCCCCTCAGACTGTGGGGACTACATTTCCCAACAACACAGGAAGATGGATGTTGTTGTAGACTATATTGTGGGCTACAGTTCCAATCAGCTCCCCACAACCACTGTGGGGTGATGGTCATTGTAGTCCACACTATCTTGAGTCACTATGTTAGCTACCCCTGCAAAGGCCCACATTTAAATAGGATAGTAATGTTCCCATGAGCTTAACAGACATAGAAGCGCTTAAACTTTGGCTGCCTGGTTGATGTTCTCATTTCCCAAATCCGTTTTGCTGCTTTCAGTTCAATCCTGAAATACGTTGTGTGTTTATTTTATTTTTTAATTTTTGCTCCTAAACAAGCCAGGGAGAAATTGGGTAAAATCCAGCCCAGAGCTGAGCAAGCTTTTAAGCCCATTTAAAGCCCAATATTATATTCTTTGTCGGAGCATGACCACAAGGGGGTGTTGTGGGAACTCAAATAACCTGGGGCGGGGGGGGGGGGAAGACATCCATGTTTGCTGCCAGAAATGGTGTCTGTGGGCTGCATCCAAGTCCCACACAGAGGAGATCCATTAAAAGGAATGTACCTAGGTTGGTCATGCCACCAAGTTTAATGGGTCTACTCTGTGTAGGACTAACATTGGATACAGCCTCTTGTTTTCACAGCAAAGATCCTGGTCACTCTATCTTTACCCGGGGCATTCTCTCAAAAATGTACTTCCCCTTCCTGACAGTTTTCAAGCCGCTTGAGCTCCCTCAAATCACACAAATGGGAGGCATTAAATGATTCACAACAGCTGACACATTCAGCATCATGCAATCTATACCATGCAGTGTACATCTACACCACCCAGCCCATCTGTCACTGAAAAGAGGAAAGTTGTATACGGTAGTCTTGGAGTCTCCTCCTTCCTTAGTAGGCAAAGCAAGGAAGTGCCAACATTGCATACTGCAGGGGCCACAGGTGTGCTGTTGGATGCAAACTCCCATCAGCCCCAGCCAGCATGGCCAAGGGTCAAGGGTGATGGGAGTTGTAGTCCAGGAATGTCAACTCAATGCAGCACAATGCAGATTTCTGCTTTGTCGGCAGGACAGTAGAGTTGGAGACAGATAAAAGATGATTAAAAGAGTGGTGCAAAGAAATTAGGCTTCTCTGCCCCACAGTTGTTCCTTCAGGACTGTTTTTGGTTTTGCTCAATAGGTAGAGCAGCAATGTGTGAATCTGCCAAGCTAGAATCAAAAGTGGGAAGCGCAGGATGTGTAGCTTACATCCCACTAGCAGCGAACTCTCTTTCAAACTGACATCAGCTTCTCTGGAGTCTGCGCTAAGGAACGCATATTCCAGGGACTCTAGATATGTGCTTGCAAGAGTACCAGGGGGCAGAGTTAGAAGGGCAGAGGAAACAAGCTGGCTATACTACACAGCGTATCATTTTACAGGAACTGCGGCCGCCTCCAGAGAATCGCGGGAATTGTGGTTTCAAGACAACTTTGCTCTCAGCAAACTCCTGGAAGGAAATTGACTCCCAAACCAGAACAAACTCTATTGAATGAATACACCATTGCTAGCTGTTGCCTTATGCTCTCATGGGCCAGAAAAGTCTGGAGCCCCAGTAGATCCTGCCCAACCAGGGCCTGCCTTCTGAAAGCCAGTAAGAGGAGGCATCCCAGAACCAGAAAATCCTGCCTGCTGTTCATTGAACCATGAAATCAGAGACATACTGTGATCTAGAGGTTAAAGCGCTAGAGTTCATATCCCCAGTCAACCACAATCTTATTGAGTGGTGTTGGGTTTCTCACCATGACTCATTCAGACCTTCCTCACAGGGTTGTTGTGAAGATAAAATTGGAGACACAGCACTGGGCTCTCAGGTGGAAGGATGTGATAAATAATATTACAGAATTCACAAGTGAACTCTGCCACGTTAAAGGATTCACCAAAGTGCTAAAATAAAGCTCCTTCCTAAAGAAAAAGAAAAAAAACACATTTGCCAACATGTTTCAAACCAATTAAAAACCAGGGGTTGGTCTCCAAATATGCTTGTGATGAGATAAATCATCATTCCTGGGTGGGACAAAAAAGATCTAATAAGGAAGATTAATCCAGACATGCTGGAATTGCAAACCACAAACACTCCATTTAAAATATTGCTCCAAAAAAGTTGGAAAAGGTCAGGGGTGAAGGAATAAAAAACAACAACCCAGAAATGCACCAACCATCTACACACTGATAAAACTAAATAAATATGAAAATTGAGAGGACAATCTCAACAACAGCAGCAGTAGCAGCAGGGGTGACAAGGGAGGACAGGGAAGGTCAAATGACAGTTATTTCCAAAACGCAAGCAAAAATCCCAATACACAGTGGGGGAAAGAAGAGCATTCCTTTCACAGTTTGAATCTGAGGTTAGGTACAAGATCACATAGCCATAAATAAGTCACAAGCATTCGTCCATCCGGGCAGAAAACTAAAACCAGAACTAAAAGGACATCATCATTAAAAAATAATAATATTATCAGCATCGTCGTCATATAATCGCCAAGGATGAAATGATGGGAGTTTAGTTTTTGGTGGTTTATTTTGGAGGATACGTATAGAGATAATATCTATATTATAGAATATATTATTTTTCTTTTCTTTCTTTTTTTCTCTCCGCCTTAGAGACAATGCAATTTCCCCACCCCAAACCCTTCTCTTATTTACCTTCGCTTCAAATGTAGGATGGAAGGGGAAGGGGAAACCAAGAAGAATAAGAAGAGGGTGAAATGGAACCAGTCAACAAATTTAAGTGGGGCAAGGATCACCCCAGAGCTGGCAGGAAATGGGGTGCCCCAATGTCATGTCACTGCTTTTTTTATGATGGTGTCAAGGAGGGAAGGGCAGGAAATGGGGGAGGAGAGAAAGAGGGAAGGGTGTGTGTGTGTGTGTGTGTGTGTGTGTGTGTGTGTTTAACTGCTAATTTCTTCATCCGTTTTATTCAGTTTCTTCAGAGTGTCCAGCAGTTTCTGTGGGGTGAGGACGTGAGTAGAGCCTGCAAATGGGGGTGGGGGGAGTGGGAGGCGGGGAGAAGAGGAGAGAGAGGCATATTAGAACTCCCATCCTGGAAAAGGCATCAGAAAAGAGGGAGGGGTTGTCATCTATAAGGGTGGGGGCTTTAGTCTGCAGTGGGTTTGGGTGGGTGGGGGTGAGGGTGGCGCTATTGCACCCACGTCTGAGCAAATGCATGCGCTAAGGACTAGCTGCCCCACCCCCACCCCAACAATAACAAATCAGGCAAGCTTATCAAAAAGTTTTTAGGAGGTGCAACAGGGTGGAACAGAGGGTCAAAATTAATCACCGACACCCATAAGTGGCATGCTGGTGATGTGGTAAGTTAGAGCAGCAGCCACTGTGTGGGGGGGGGAGGATTTGTAAGCCCCCTTATCAGGTGGCCCCAACCCATCCCCTTTCTACATCAGTTTCTGTTATATACATAGGAAAGAAGAGAGAAGGAATGCAGTCCCCCCCCTCCCTGACACTCAGAACCTCTTACCTGCCACGGGGACAGCGTACCAATTTTTATTTTTATTTTTAACCACTGGAAGAAATGCTTGCAAAAATGTTAAGCCTATGGAACTACGATTCCATCTAGTGCAGGAAAAGGAAAGGAAAGGCGAAAACCGGAAACAAAAGCGAAAAAAAATATAGAATACCAGATGGAGGCTTTGTAACCCCGTGAGTTAAGTGTGGTGGAGGAATGATGCATATGGTATGCTGGAGAGGGCAGCATAAGGACATTGGCGTCGAGGACGCAGAGATAGATAGCGAAAGCGAGGCAGGAGTGGTTGTGTGGCTCATGAGGCCCTGGCATGCAGTGGCAAATGGCAGGCTGTCAGATAAAGGATCGCCTCTTCCTCTCCCGCCTCAGATGGGAGGGAAGAGCAGAAAGAAAGAAAGAAAGAAAGAAAGAAAGAAAGAAAGAAAGAAAGAAAGAAAGAAAGAAAGAAAGAAAGAAAGAAAGAAAGAAAGAAAGAATTGCCTATACTTGAAAATGTGCATATATATACATATATGGAGATATGGAGAAGGGGGTTGAGAGGAGTCAGGGAGAGTGAGACACAAGGAATATTGCAGGAGCCTTCAAGAGAAAGCCCATGTCACTGAAGACAAAGAAGGAGAGGGGGGAAATCCATGATGACCACGGGCTCCTTGGGGGAAGAAAGAGAGACGTCTCCTTCCTGTAGCCCCAGTAAGGTAGAGAAGCATCAGTGGGTGGGGGATTTGTGTACCCCTTAACAAGGCAAAGTTGCCCAGAACTGCCAATGGACACTGACTGGTAAGGAAATGCTGCTCCTAAAACTGCGTTGTAAGAGCTGCCGCTTCTTCAGGACCTGGGACTGAACTTGCTTTTTCCTCTGCTCTCCCACTGCTTATTTTATCCCGTGCCATGGTATTTTCCAGATTGTCTTAGAATGGATAATGATTCTTGTAAGCTGCTCTGGGAGCCTTTGGGGGCTCAAAGGGCAAGGTATAAAATGTTGTAAATATGCAATTATGGCTACCCTTGACCAAAGTGTGTGTTAGGAAATAAAAAACAGAGCAACAAACAATAAGTTTCTAAGGCCTGCTGCCAATTGGGACACTCTGTGGGCACAGATGAGGATGAGGGTGTGTGTGTGTGTGTTTGGTTTGGTTTGGTTTGTGTATGTGTATGTGTTGCTCTAGCCTTGCACCTCTATGCTCAAAGCATGGCAGCTAGGTCCAGTATAGCACTAATTGTCCATCTGGATTGCATTGAGGTCCTGCTCCCTTAACACCAGTGTCAAGAACCCCACCCTCTTAAGCAATGCAAAACTCACTAGCTGGCACCTCCACTTAATAAAATAAAAAAAATGATCCAAAGCAGGAGAAGTGTGACGAGGCTGTACCAAAGATCTTGGGAGGCAATAAGCCAGTCAGGACAAACAAGTGAGGTGCCCTGCCTTTGAACATACAGCAGCCATACAACCATCACGGCTATTGGGGCAGGAACTTGCAAGCTACAAACCAGCAAGCTTTTCAGAGGCGCTCCCTTGCTTCTCTGGAGTCACCAACTTTCTCCACCTCCTGTTCCTCTTTGAGGCAGAGCAGGAAATGCAACTTCCTTCCCACCAGCTCAAGAAGCAGGAGCACCAAAGGATAGGCCAGCTAATTTGGCAGCTTAGGCAGAAAAAGCCCCACAAGGCCTCTCGCTGAAAGTGAAACAAAAGCAGGACTCTTTCATTCTATCTAGACCAGGCACCCCCAAACTGTGGCCCTCCAGATGTTTTGGCCTACAACTCCCATGATCCCTAGATGACAGGACCAGTGGTCGGGGAAGATTGGAATTGTAGTCAAAAACATCTGGAGGACCAAAGTTTGGGGATGCCTGATCTAGACCATGCAATATATTCTCCCATAAGGGGGGAGGGGCTCCCAAGGGGCAGCTGACCCAGCCCTCACCACACACCCTGTAACAGTGACAGGAACAACTGCAGGTTAGGCAGGCGTTTCGGCTGATGATAGCAGGCAGAGAGAATACACTGTAGGAACAGCAAATTTTCATGAATGTATCAACTGTTCTGGGGGACTGGGAGACTGTCACTGGAACTTTGGTAGGAACAGTGTGTAAAGCCAGGTGATGGGAGCCTGTGGCCCTACCGACCTTGACTCCAACTCCTGTACTGTAATTCCTGACCAGCACAGCCAAATAGTCGGGGATGATTAGAGTTGACAGGTTCCCCCACCTCTGGTGTAAGCTTATTAGCACCTTTGTAAAACCCAAATAATTATTGGCATGTGCAACGCTACGATTGACCAAAACGGACTCTGAGCAAAAGGTTGATGTTTAAACAAGTTTCAAACCTGTTTAAATCTGAAGTGGCAAATGGACACTTCCAAGTCTATCTGCAGCCCCTTTTCATATTCATATTCATATTCATATTATTTAAATGGAAGTGTTGCCATTTCATTTGGAAATAGATCACCGTTGGTGGGAGGAATGGGCAAGTTCTGAATAAGAGATGGTGTAGGATTTGATGGAAGCAACTTTGGGCACATTTTCAAAATTGTTGTTTTAAAGACAGAAAAAAAATCGCAAGCATTTTCTCATTTAAAGAACCAAAAAAATGGACAAAGAAGGAAAGGAGGGGGGAAGAGAGAGAAAGAGAGATAGGAGGGAGAGAGAGAGAGAGAAAGAAAGTGATGTAATAATCAAAGAAGCCCTTCCGAGGGGGGGAAGAGTTTCTTTTTCTATAGTAAGCTGCTTTTACTTTTTATTGTTTTCTTTGGCTCTCATTCCATTGTTGGAGCCTGTTCCTCAAAAGATACCCTAGTGGAATCTCTGAAGTCGGGATGCCTCAGATCCATGAGAAATTTGGTGGGAGTAAGAATGTGAGTAGAACCTGCGGGAGAACAGAGTGTGGGCTGACTCAGAGAAAAACAAAAAAACAATTCAAAAGGGCACATGCTGAAAAAAGTTTTTTTCTTTTCCTTTTAAAAGGCCTTTAACATTACTTCATTATCAGCAGAAAGTATCAGTACAAAGAAGCAGAGTGAACATGTGTGAAATAAGCAAATGAGGAAAAGACAGACACACATACGAACAGAGAGAGGAAGGCAGATGGACAGCTGAGAAAAGCATCATCACGACAGGCAGTGAAGTGGAGTTGATGGAACTGGGTTTTGGCAGTCACCACTGGGCCTCCAGGAACTGTTGTACGCAGCAGAAATGTGTTTGGGGTTGAAGTTAGGAATGGGCGAATCCATCAAGTTTGGTTTCTCCCCATTTCTCGTTGTTCGAATCTTAAGTTCAGTTAGCCACCTTCATTTGTAATTATTATTTTTTCATATAAAAATATGTTTATTTCATGTATACAAATTCAGATTTAGGTGTGAATCTTCCTCAACACGCACAAGTCTGTATGCAATTGTGTCCTAGAATGCACATTTTCACTAAGCAATTCCCCCCCCCCATGTAACCCATGCAGAATTTACCCTAGTAGTGCATGCATTTTTGCAGACAGCACTTGGGCTAGAGAATTGCCTTGTGAAATTTGGAGAAATATTAATAAATTATTTTATTTTATTTATTTATTTATACCAGCCCATCTGGCTGGGTTTCCCCAGCCACTCTGGGCGGCTCCCAGCAGAATATTAAAAACAAATCAAACATTAAAAACTTCCCTAAACAGGGCTGTCTTCGGATGTCTTTGAAAAGTCAGATAGTTGTTTATTTCCTTGACATCTGATGGGAGGGCGTTCCACAGGGCGGGCGCTGCTACCGAGAAGGTCCTCTGCCTGGTTCCCTGTAACCTCACTTCTCACAGTGAGGGAACCGCCAGAAGGCCCTCGGAGCTGGACCTCAGTGTCTGGGCTGAACGATGGTGGTAGAGACACTCCTTCAGGTATACTGGGCTGAGGCCATTTAGGACTTCAAAGGTCAGCACCAACACTTTGAATTGTGCTCGGAAATTTACTGAGAGCCAATGTAGGTCTTTCAGGACCAGCGTAATATGGTCTTGGCGACCACTCCCAGTCACCAGCCTAGCTGCCACATTCTGGATTAGTTGCAGTTTTCAGGTCACCTTCAAAGGTAGCCCCACGTAGAGTCCATTGCAGTACTCCAGGTTTGAAGGAAGGCTGGTTCATATATTGCTTTGGCAACTGTGAATTCAGTAGCCCCGCCTTCAAATGCAAACTGAATTTTCTCATCCCTCACTCAGCTGAATTATTTTGAGACATCTAACCTGGGGGGTTGTAAATGTTTTTGGTCCAGTGGGCCAGGTCACCTAGCTGTCAGTCATCCAACTTCACAATGAAGCCAGGTAATTGACAGGGGGTAGTCTGACCCTTCTGTCAAGGTTGGTTCATGGGGGTGGAGGAAGATAGTGACCATGCAGGTCTGAACTGCCTGCACATCAGCGAATGTGCAGGGAGGTCAATAATTTCTGCAGCATGAGAGTGCATGAGAGAATTCTCTATAGGACTGAATTTCATATAATCATAGAACTGTAGAGTTGGGTCATCTAGTACAATGCCCTGCAATGCAAGAGTCACAGCTAAATAATCCCTGACAGATTCCCATCCAACCTCTGTTTTAAAAACCTTCCATGAAGGAGAGCCCACTACCTTCCCCGAGTCGACTCCTACTTTCTGCAGGAGTTGCCTATGTTTCAAGGAGGAGGGGAGGTCTGGTGGGCCAAATGGCAGGCCAAAGTTAGTCTGTGGACCAGAGGTTCCTCAACCCATATCTAAAGCCTGCAAGTCAATCACCCAATTCCCTAGGCTCAGGAAATCTGGACCTGTGTCCCTCCAGGTGTTGTGGGGTCTCCAACTCCAAGCCTTGTCAATTACAGCGGTGCCTCGCTAGACGAATGCCCTGTAAGATGAATTATTCGCTTAACGAAGAGATTTTTCGAGCGGAGGTTGCCTTGCTAGACAAATTCGTTTTGTGAAAAATTCATCTAGCGAATCGCAGTTTCCCATAGGAATGCATTGAAACTCAATTAATGTGTTCCTATGGGCAAAAAAAGGGGGGGAAATTCAATGCATTCCTATGGGATTTGCTAGACAAATTTTTCGCAAAACGAATTGACTCACAGAACGAATTAAATTCGTTTTGCGAGGCACCACTGTACAAGGGAGTGCTGGAGCTGTAGTACAACGTCTGGAGGACCACAGGTTCCTCCCATCTCTACTGTACCTGCTTATTCGACCATCTGCACATCTGGTGAAGATGCTGACACTGCCAGTGCGCTTGCACCACACATGTAACCCAAAGCCCTATGCATTGCAGCCTTTCCTCATTTGCTCCATCCCCTTGGTCAATTTGGATGCATCTTTCTGGAACTTTCCCAGCTCCAAAATTTCCTGACCAGAACTGTGAAAAGCATTCCATAATCTACTGTGGCGATCATTTCTCAGCAGGTTGGAGTTAGGTTAAGTCATGGGTAGGCAAACTAATGCTCGTGGGCTGGATCTGGCCCAATCGCCTTCTCAGTCTGGCACACGGACGGTCCGGGAATCAGGGTGTTTTTACAGGAGTAGAATGTGTCCTTTTATTTAAAATGCACCTCTGGGTTATTTGTGGGGCATAGGAATTCTTTCATTTGTTCCTCTCCAAAATATAGTCCAGCCCCCCACAAGGTCTGAGGGACAGTGGACCGGCCCCCTGCTGAAAAAGTTTGCTGACCCCTAGGTTAGGTCTTGTCCTCATTGTGTTGTTGGATGAGGGATTTCTACACTGACTGGCAGTGGTTCTCTAGGGTTCCAGCCAGGGAACTTTCCCAGCCCTGCCTGAAGTTGCCATGGGTTGAACCTTGGACCTAATGCATACAAAGCAGGTGCTCTATGTTCTTCTGTGCGTTTGTTGTTTCTAAAAACCAAGGGTTGCATACACAACATGCATATAAAGCGCATGGCTGACCCCAAAGAATCCTGGGAAGTGTAGTTTAAGTGTTCTGGGAATGAAAGTTCTGTGATGGGGAAAACTATGGTTCCCAGGATTCTTTGGGGGGGGGGGTAAGCCTTACACTTTAAATTCATGCAATGGATATAAGAGCTGATGCTCTTATACATACTGCTTTCAGTTTTGTGCTTTGTTTTCATCACTTGTGAGTGCATTAATTGCCCTTGAGGCCAAAAGGCAATCATGGAAATGTTGGTCTCAGTTAATGAATAGGTCTAGTTAACTAAGAGGCGGCATGGAGACCGATGCCTGACACCCAGGAAGAGCATGGGATGGTGCCTGGTATCTTGATGAACATTTAAAACACACACACACAAACACACACACACCTATCACAATCCTAGATCAGACAAAGTGTGCATTGTTCAACATTAAAAGCTACATTTAACAGTTACCTGACATGTCACATGTACATACATACATACATACATACATACATACATACATACATATACAGGCACAGTACAAGTGAAGCCACATGGAAAACCAAGATATGAGAGTAGAGAAAGAGGGGGGGGAGTTATAGAGGAGGCTCAGCTCCAAGAAGGGAAAAATCCAGTGAGCAGGTGGGGGCAAGGGATACAGAGCTGTAGTGCTCCAGACATTTCTATCTTAGAATTTTGAAGTGTCAGGCATAGCTCTAGTGGCTTTAGCCCAAACGTAGCAAAGTTTTCCTGCACAGCGCAGAAGCTAGTTGAGATGGAAATGACTAGTCGGCTAGACGCAGAATAACTATTTACAGGATTTATTAAAAGAAAATAAAACCAGCAGTTTCTGCATACAAAGCAAAGCAAAATAAATCCTCTCTGTCTCTCTCTCTCTCTTCAACCATACGCAGCACTCCTACTCCTAACACCCAACAAGAAACAACTGTGCTAGCATTCCTAGATAACAGAGTTCAGTGCTGGTCATTAACCAATCAGAGAGCTGTTGCCAGGCCAGGCAGACCTTGGCTTTCTGCCAAGAGTAAATTGACACTGCCTTGAGTTAATTGTGTGAAGCAAGAATCTGTAAGTTTCCAATGAGAACTAATTATCAGAAGCCGAACATTCTAGAATCTGGCTGTCACCAGAGGTGCATCCAGCACAGGCAATAGTCACAAATGATGGGAGCATGAGACCAGCAACATTTGGGGGGGGGCACAAGCTCCCTATGCCTTATTTAAACCCACACCTGCCCCCAGTTGTACATAATATGAGACTGCAGGGTCTAATCATTCAATTGAAAGGAGTATTCAGATGAGGGAAGTGAACCTTCCAGCCAGCACTCCCAATGGTCAGGGATGCAGCAGTTGCCATCCAGCAACACCTGGAGGGCCACATATTGCACACCCCTGCTCTAAGAAGCAGCATTCCCTACTGCAGGCAACGGAAGGAAGGAAGCCTCTATTCAGAAGAGGCATTCCCTCAGATTGGAGAACCTGTAGCACTCCAGATGCTTGGCTGCAACATTCAATATGCCAGGATGATGAAAGCTGCCACCCAGCAACACCTGGAGGGGCACAGGTCACACCATCCCTGGGATAGGCACCTGTTGGGATGGAAAAAATGAGAGGCCTGGGGTGTTAAGGCTGGTCCAGAAGGCCTCTGTATTGGAAGGGCCAGCCCTAGACAAATTGGTTCCCCTAGTCCCAAAAACTCAGGGTGCCTATACAGTAACCAAGGTTACTTATTAATTCATTTTTCAAAGATACAGTTGGCTTTCTCCTCTTTTGTCTCAGTGTTGCCATTGTAGAACCTAGCAGGAAAGTGGGCAGGGCAAAAGCAGAGTGAATTGGCACTACCAGTAATTGGGCTCCAGCTCTTACCGTGGGCTTCTCTGCCTTCTGCCCCCCCCCGGTCCCAATGGGGTTTATCGTTCACGTCCCCCTCGCAGGGAATAGCTGCTCTGCCAGGGAACTGGAGAAAACCTCCACCAGCCCTGTACCCCCCCCCCACTTCCACAGGTAAGCCGCTAGGGGGGAAGTGGGGGAGCTGGAGGCAGATACTTGATAAGCAATTCAAACAGGCTCCATTTGAGCAAGAACCAGACTTGACTTGCTCCTTGCCCACAATCAAACAATTTGGGATTCCTTGCCACAGCAGAGTTGCCTGTGCAGGGAATCAATTATGGCTACATTCACACCATACATTTAAAGCAGTTGTGACGCCCCGTCTCAAACAGTTGTAGCTTCCCCCAAAGTGTCCTGGGAGCTGTATTGTGCTAAGGGTGCTGAGAGGTGTTTGGAAACCCCCTATTTTCCTCCAAGAACTACAGTTCCCAGAGTTCACCAAATACTAAACTGCCCTGGGAATTGTAGCTCCATGAGCAGAATAGGGGACTCCTAACAACTCTCAGGGCCCTTAGCAAAGTACACTCCTCAGACTTACGCACTCAATGTTAAGACCGTGTTTGTGGAAGACAATCTTACTCGGCTACGAGTGATTGCCAAAGAAGAAGATGACGAAGACACTTCTCAGAATTCTCTGGGGGAAGCCATGACTGTTTAAAGTGGCACTGTTCTGCTTTAAATGTTAAGGTTGCCTACATAAAAAATAATACCGGTAATAACAACAATGCTTTAGTTGGAGCTGTAGGAGTTAGGGATGTGAAATGGAGATCTGGCTAGACCAATCATCGTTCAATGGGAACTCTCTAGAACAGGCCACCTGGAGACTGGATTTTGCCACAGGTGGGAGCGGATAGGGAAGGGATAAGGAAGGAGGAAGAGACAGACAGGTAAACAGACACAGAGAGACAGAGAAAGATGAGACAGAGAAGCTCATGATGGAGTGAAGAAAAGGGAAGTGGGGCCAAGCATGACTCTGCCAAGACGACTCACCTATTAGCACCTCCCACTTCCCACTGGCTTGAGTCACCTCATAGGCGCAGCGCATCTCATTCAGGCCCACACCCCCCAGGATGAAAATGATGAGGCGGGGGCCACTCCTGTACTCCCCAGGAGCCTTGTTCTTGTGCCAGTGTCCATAGCGGGCACTGGATATGGAGAGAAAGGAAGGACAGACAAGAAGAGGGGAAAATACATCATGCAGAAGTTCAACAATTTTAAAATACATGCAATTGTGTTAACATGAACTAAATGATCCTGGCTAGGATTGCACACTACACAGGCTTGTGAGTACAGTGGTGCCTCACTAGACAAATTTAATTCATTCCACGGGTCTTTTCTTATAACGAAAAATTCGTCTAGCGAATCCCATAGAAATGCACTGAATTTTTTTTGATTTTTTTTTTTTTGCCCATAGGAACACATTGATTGAATTTCAATGCATTCCTATGGGAAACCGCGATTCGCTAGACGAATTTTTCGTAAAATGAATTCGTCTAGCGAGGCAACCTCCACTAGAAAAAACCTTTCGTTAAGCGGAAATTTCGTTAAGCAGGGCATTCGTTAAGCGAGGCACCACTGTAGTCAGAAGTGACAGGTCACACACATTTTCCTGTTGCAATCCTTACAAACAACCCCTGCAAGGCCCATCTGCACTATACATTGGCATCGCTACAAGGTTGGGGGGGAGGTAAAGGACCCCTGGATGGTTAAGTCCAGCCAAAGGTGACTATGGGGTGCGGTGCTCATCTCCGCTTTCAGGCCAAGGGAGCTGCCATTTTTCCACAGACAGCTTTCTAGGTCATGACTAAACCACTTCTGGTGCAATGGGACTGTTTACTTTTGCACTGCAGGGGTACCTATTTATCTACTTGCGCTAGTGTGCTTTCGAACTGCTAGGTTGGCAGGAGCTGGGACAGAGCAACAGGAGCTCACCCTGTCACAGGGATTCGAACCACCGACTTTCTGATTGGCAAGCCCAAGAGGCTCTGTGGTTTAGACCACAGAGTCATCACTACTATTCCACTTTAAACAGCCATGGTCCCTCCCATATCTAGTATTATGAAACCCCTCTCCCTATCCACTTTCTCCACACCACACATAGTTTCTATACACCTCTATCATGTCTCTTCTTACTTTCTTTTTTTCTAAACTAAAAAAACCCAAACTATGCAACCTTTCCTCATAGGGGAGTTGATTTGTCCTCCTGTGAGCTTTTTGCAGCTCTGCAAATATCCTTTTTGAGGCAAGGCAACCAGAACTGCGCACAGTATTCCATGGGTGGCCTTACCACCAGTGGGTAAAACAGCACTAAGACACGGGCAGCTTTTATTTCATAGAATCATAGAGTTGGAAGAGACCACAAGGGCCATCCAGTCCAACCCCCTGCCAAGCAGGAAACACCATCAAAGCATTCCTGACAGATGGCTGTCAAGCCTCTGCTTAAAGACCTCCAAAGAAGGAGACTCCACCACACTCCTTGGTAGCAAATTCCACTGCCGAACAGCTCTTACTGTCAGGAAGTTCTTCCTAATGTTTAGGTGGAATTTTCTTTCTTGTAGTTTGAATCCGTTGCTCCGTGTCCGCTTCTCTGGAGCAGCAGAAAACAACCTTTCTCCCTCCTCTATATGACATCCTTTTATATATTTGAACATGGTTATCATATCACCCCTTAACCTTCTCTTCTCCAGGCTAAACATACCCAGCTCCCTAAGCCGTTCCTCATAAGGCATCGTTTCCAGGCCTTTGACCATTTTGGTTGCCCTCTTCTGGACACGTTCCAGCTTATCAGTATCCTTCTTGAACTGTGGTGCCCAGAACTGGACACAGTACTCCAGGTGAGGTCTGACCAGAGCAGAATACAGTGGTACTATTACTTCCCTTGATCTAGATGCTATACTCCTATTGATGCAGCCCAGAATTGCATTGGCTTTTTTAGCTGCTGCATCACACTGCTGACTCATGTCAAGTTTGTGGTCTACCAAGACTCCTAGATCCTTTTCACATGTACTGCTCTCAAGCCAGGTGTCTCCCATCCTGTATTTGCGAGCCCTATTCCCAACATGGGATTCAAATTCTTCCACACTTCCATTCCTTCAATAATGTGGTTGCTTTTTATGCTGTGCTTTCATGACAAGGCAGCGCAAACCAGGTTGGAGGGGTGTTAGAACAGGAGATAAAAGGAGGAAGGTACAACCCAAGGAATGCCTTTGTGGCTGTTGCCGACCTGGGAGCGAGGTGTGAAGCCTTCTTCCTACCTGACCGCTGTAGTGCTGAAGGAGGCAGAGGACCGGGTGGAGATGTAAGGGTAGTGTTTGGTGTCCAGTTTGTCCTCAATGGCATCCTAAAAAGAGAAGAGCAGAAGACCAGCAGTTTTGGAAGAGCTTATAGCCACATTTTTCTATGTCATTTCTTCTAAGCAAAGCAATTTGCCCCCATGGCTTCAATGCGCATCTCATGTCCATTAGGAGCCGTGCATTTAGGATTGTGGGTCCAATTTTATGGAACTGTTTAGACAGACAATATGAATTTCACAATATGAATTTTCTCTTTCTAACCAACCAATATTTGAAGATGCTTTACTGGTGTTTTTAACTCTGCAGGTGCTTTTTGTAGATGCCTCAGGGTTGGCCCAATACATGTTGGTGCTTGAGGTGCCACAGTGCCCCACCCAGTGGCGGATCTACATTTTTGGGACCCTGAAGCTTGAACTATTATGGGGCCCCCTTTGCAACTAGCAATGAGGTCCGGGTAGCCACTGTTATCTTCTTCAAGAGGTTTGTTCCATAACAGATCACCACACCTTTATAACATCTGTGCTACTGTCTCTCGAACCTAGGGACTGTTGAAATATATACAACAACAAAAATAATCAATTTGAGTTGTGCAACTCAGTTTGGGTCTACTAGACCCAAAAATTCTAAGCAATGTGGACTAAAGTCACTTCTTGGGCCCCCCCTGGGATTACCGGTAGGAGCTCTGAAGCTTAAGCTTTATTAGTTTCATAGTAGACCCATCCCCAGCCCCACCACCACCAGGAAAGAAGCAGTGAGTGAAGATCTACATCAGCAACAATGGGAGCAAGCAAATCAACCATACCCAGTGGTTAAAGAGGGAATGAAAGGCTGTCATGAGGGGAAATCACGCCAAGTGGGTGCTGACCCCAGAAGGCAGCCCCTACCATTTCCTTTTGGGTGGGGGAAGAAGACCAGCAATGCCTCCTATTTGCCAAGAGGCCACTATAGAGGCAGCAGATCCAGCCTCCAAGGAGCATGCCACAGCCATGGCTGCTACCAAGGTGATTGCAGCAGGAAGTGATGTATACCGTATTTGGAGACTGTTGATTTGGCCACCATAGGCAGTTGTCTCACCTTCCCTTACGGTGGGCCAGCCCTTGGATGCCTCTCATTCTTTTAAGCTGTTGCTAATGGCACTCTCCCCCAAAGATGCCTTCATCAAGTGCTTGACCCTATCAACTGTCAGCACCAGCCCTATTATGACCGCCAGATCCAGGGAGACCCAGGCTGCTCATGTCCATTACATGCCCACCTGCAAACTTCATAGGAGCAGCTAGTCTGGTTCTAGGCAAGAGTAACAAAGGTAAATCTTACTTTAGTACAGCTGGCTAGTTTCTGCCCCTCCCCTCCATCCAGGTAAGCAAGAGGCGTAATCACAGCTCAAGCACACATTCCAGCCAGACAACAACTCTAAGGGAGGATGCGAAGCAGAAAGTGTGGCTGGACTGGAGATGTGGCCTAAAGACAATCTCAGGGGCCAGACAGATAGGCCTGTAGAACCATATTTGACCCCTGGGCCTCAAGGTTCCCCTCCTCTAGTTTAAATCTTTACCTCCATAATATCCTTTACCACTGGGGTCCATCGAGACAGTTGGTAGGTCTGCTCGCTGATTCGCTCCTTCCGCTCAGGCTTGCTTCTGCGGCGTAAGGTAGACTGAGAAGAGGGAAATAGGCAATTGCAAACATGGAGGGAGTATAGACAAAAAAAGCAGACATACCATGCAACTGGCTTTCTTTTTCATGCTTTAGTTCAGGGCAACTCCTGTGCCTTGCAAACGAGCCACTAACAAGTTAAGCTCGTTCGTGGTGGTGCTGAAAGCTGCAAGGACCAGATAAGGGATTTATCTCAATCAGATCCGTGTCTGGTGGACAAAGTGAAGATTTCATGATAGCTGCTGGCACCCTTCCCCACAAAAGGAGAAAATATCATAGGAAGAAGCATAAAATAAATTCCAGCTATACATTTAAACCACCAACATACATCACTTTTATACCCCTTTAACTCTCATGGCTTTCTTCCACAGAATTTTGTGAACTGCAGTCTGGCAAGAGTCCCAAAGACTGTAGTAGATATCCCTAGCTCTTCCACACACTGAAATATATTTACCATGAATCCCTGGTGTCAGGGGACCTTCCTACAAGGAACCTCCCCCCATCTGTTGACCAGATCTTCACCCAGTGAGAGTAGCAGCAGTGCATCAGGTGAGTGGAATGAGGAAGTTAGCGGTATGGAGGTGGCAAGGCTCAGCGATGTTGGAGAGCCTTTGCGCCATCTTGAACAGGCAGCCCCTTCCTGTGCCCAAATTAAGGCGCGCCACTAAATGTAAGGTCTGGAGGAGGCATTTCGGGGTGCCCAAACTCTTATGCTGGCACGCAACAGGAAACGTCCACTCCCGGATTCTGCGAGTGACTAGGAGGTCATGTTTTCTGCTACCTCTGCACTGTAAATACTATACACAATAAGAACTTTAAAGACAAGTTCGGAGTTGGGCGTCCTTACTCAAGAGTAGTCGCAACAACACCCTTACACCTGGGAATATGGAAAAATTGTTGAATTAGTCCACGGCTGTTGACAGACACAAAAATCTTTGAATAATGGAATGGAAAAGTCAGAAGAATTTACTTTTCCCATACGTCAATGCCCCTTCATAGAGAAAAAAGGCACCACCCCTAATCTACGGAGTGTCAGTGGATGTCCTGCGATTCAGAAAAGGTTTAAGTTAGGTATATTGGCTTTCTTAAATTTACTTGAAGCCTTGTACTTGGTGTTGTCCAGAAATTCCAAGAAACCCCCAAAACCTGTGCAGTTTGGAGAAGCAAAATGGTGTTCCAAAATGGTGTCCAACTGTATCCAAACACAGACAAAAATCTGCTTTTTGATCTCAGGAACCATCATGCAAAATCTGCTTATGACAACATAAAGAGGTATCCAAATGCATAGAGAGCGGGCAGGCAAACAACTTCCCAAAAGATCTAGTAGATGTATTGCTTCCCACCAGAAGTGGGAAGCAAATATTAATATTATCATAGAATCATAGAATTGTAGAGTTGGAAGGGATCTCAAGGGTTATCTAGTCTAACCCCCCACAATGCAAAATTGAGCATTCAATGAACAGGTGGCTGATAGCACCTCGTAGCCGGGGGTGTGTGTGTTAGTCTGCCCCCACACAGCTAACAAAGCTAACTGTTAGACTAGCTAACAGAAGCTAGAGCAAATTGTGATTGCCTTCAGCTTGAAGAACAACACACAGGAATCAATAAGTAGTGTTTAACTACTTTATTGTAGAGAGAAAGATGCAGTATTGTGTCCAGCATCTTGCATAGCCAAAAGAGAAAGTGTACAGAGTACAGTGATAAACATCACATGAGCACCAGGAGATAAGAACTTCCTTTCTCCTGGGAACAGACACAATAACACCATTAGCCTGGCTCAAGCTGCGAAGCCTCGCCAGTGCATAGAAATCCCAACAGTGGCTACTATACAGAGAAGGCCTGATCTTTTGTTGCCACTCTCAGGGCCTCCTTCAAAGGTGGCACACAGAGAAGGCCCTCAGGATGTTGGTGACTGAGTCTGTGTTCCAGTTTTGCATGCTGAGCTACAGCCCTTCCCATTCAGCAACT
Organism: Zootoca vivipara; assembly: GCF_965207765.1. Taxonomy (NCBI): domain Eukaryota; kingdom Metazoa; phylum Chordata; class Lepidosauria; order Squamata; family Lacertidae; genus Zootoca; species Zootoca vivipara. Next base: position 42,050,834 of record NC_142585.1, on the reverse strand, counting down.
GGGAAAGGCATATCCGAGCCATTGCTAAAAAATCTTCAAGACCAGGCAAAAACTTACATCTGTGATGATGGGTACTCCAAGGTGGGCCATATTGGTGATGATCTCACTGTCCTCAGGTGGAATCTGAGCATGCTGAATCAGCTTGTTGAGATTTTCCTCAGTGATGCCTGGGAGGGTAGAAAAACATAAAAAGTGAGGCCAAAAAAGATAAATAATTTTACATGTTGCTCAAGCACCCCTTTCGCCAGGTTTTCTGAACTTCTGAGTTTATTGACCCCCATGGATGGACTTATAAAGTTGTCATTGACCCCAACCCAAATTTTTAAGAATGTGAATGAAATAAAGTCAAGAAATACCAGCATCAACATTTATTAATCATCGATCACCATGACTTGAAATCATAAAACGAAAGAAAAATAAGGAAGTAAAACAAGTAGAAAGAAGTATACCTGTATGCAAATCTGTGTAGTATACAGTGGTACCTCGCAAGACAAAAATAATTCGTTCCGCGGGTCATGCCATCTTAGGAAATTTTTCGTCTTGCGGAAACAAACGGCAGACGTCAAAAAAAAAGCGGCCCAAAAAAATTTGTCTTGTGAGACACAGCCATAGAAACCTTCGTCTTGCGAGGCAACAAAGAATCACTAGATGCTTTCATCTAGCGAGTTTTTCGTTGTGCGAGGCATTCGTCTTGCGAGGTACCACTGTATTGTGGAATCATCTTAATAAATACAGAGGTTCCTCATTCACCAGAGAACACATGGTTCCACACACGCCTAGGCCTTTTATTTCTCAGGCTCATAGTTCCCAATTAAACTTTTTGCACTACATCTTGTGAGATTCATTTTTACATCCCGGGAGTTTAACAACCCCTTCTTGACCACAAAGTCTTTATTCAGCCTCTGCACTGCCCCATCGACCTTTGGAGTGAGGTGGGGATCAACACAAACCACTTTGGAAGCCGCTACATCACCTACCATTCTTGAGGAAGATGTAGAGCAGAATGATACGGATCTTGTCATAAGTGCTGACATTTGCATCAAGCAGGATAGGGACAATAGCCCTCATTGGGTCCTTGATTTTCTCCCCCTCTGCATCAGTTCCCATGGCCAGGTCCTGAAGAAGAAACATACAGCATCCATCAGTCTTTGCCCACTTTGGATCTACAATGTACAGGTGAAACTCGGAAAATTAGAATATCGTCGAAAAGTGCATTTATTTCAGTAATGCAACTTATTATTATTATTATTATTACTTTTATTTTTACAAATGCTTTCTTTTGGAAATTCCACAAATAGTTACAATAATACAAAAATAAACAAATAAATAAACATCGCTATTTCATTAATTACATTCTATTTATAATTGACCCACCGAAGACAAATAATTACAACAAATCAAGGCTTGACATATCTTGTTTTGCATGTCATGCATCTATCTCATATATTGGTTTCACCTTTTAAGTTGCGTTACTGAAATAAATGCACTTTTCGACGATATTCTAATTTTCCGAGTTTCGCCTGTAGATTGTCCTGATGTTCATGTCAAATCCAGGGAGAGAAAATGCTGGAGGAGCACAACTTTACTCTTAATATAAATCACACTGAGATTCTGAATTTAGGGAAAAGTAAGACACTGCATTTATTGCATGTTTGATGGGAAAGCTCCTACAGTATTTCTGTCTAAGATGGAGATGCCTTGAACCACGCTTGATCTTGCTGGACCCTCAAGGCAAGCATGGAGTGGGATGAAGTAGGAAATGAGGTCAGCAATCCCAAGAGTATCAGTGTAGCACCTAAGGCAGGGGTGCCCAAACTTTTTCCAAAGAGGGCCAGATATGATGAAGTCAACATGCATGAGGGCCGACCAAAGTTGTTGAGCTTTTTTGTACAATTTTACCCCAAAGTTGTCGAGCTTTTCTTAGGATTGAATTGAAGTCACTGAGCTTTTTTAAGGATTTTACCCCAGGACAATACTGCCACAGGGGCTGGATTAAATCAACTGGCTGGCTGGATTAGGCCCCCGAAACAGACTTTGGACATGCCTGACCTAAAGGAAGGTCAGCACAGGTTAGGTCAGAAAGGAGAAGGCTAAGAAAGTTGGAGGTTTCTCTCTCCATCTGCTCTTTCCCCTGCAGACACGCCAGCCTCCAGTGCAAGCTGAGTTCCAAAACTTCCAACAGACTAGGATACTCCTCCCCACCCAGTCTTCCATTCCCCCACTGCCTGCTTATTCTTTCTCACCTGCAAATGAAAAGTTAATCCAAGTTCTTCCCGATCCTTACAGCTTCCCATGCTTAATAAACACATTGCCTAGAGCCACCCAGATATCATGTCCATGTGCATGTCAAAGCTTTGATGTGCATCTCCCCCTTTTGGAGGATGACACATGCCATTGCATGTCACAGAGCACTTAAAAACAAAACAAAAGGTGACCCCCTGTAAGACTACACTCCACCATTAAAGGGGAAATGGAACAACCTAGTCAGCACCTAAGTCAGCTCTTTCTTGAGATTCCTGGAAAATCATGCAAAAATGCATCAACACACACACACACACACACAAAAACAACATGGTGTTGCTAACATAAGAATGTGTTTGCAGCAATGTCTTTCCATCAGCACAACCTGCTCAGCAATTTTCTGAATCAGTTGGTTTACCTGTTCAACTCGGCAGAGCTTGTCCACAGTGCCTTGGTAGTGTTTCATGCAATCTTCGGCCAGGTGAAGGTGAGTGGAGTACTGAAAAGGAATGTTAAAAAAAAGGGTCCATCTTCAGTGCACAGAACCATAGACTTGTAGAATTGGGTGGGACCTGATAGTCATCTATTCTAATGCCCTGCAATGCAGCAATCTCAGTTAAAGCATGCACGACAAATGGCCACTCAACCTCTGTTTTTAAAAAAAACCTCCACAAAAGGAGAGTCAAATAGGTCTTACCTTGCTCAGCTCCTTCTGATACTGGGGCATCTTTTTCAGCATCTGGGAGAGATCCCTCATGGTTGTCTACAAGTTTTAAACAGAGAACAATAATCATCCACATGCCTTGCTTCCAAAGGGCAAATGGCAGCTTTTGGACCAGATGACCAGAGCTAAACAATAAAGACCTTAAACAGTTAAACCAAGACAACCAGGTTGTTGGGGGGGAGGGGGTTTGGAGGAGGGAGGATAAAATCTTACTAGAACCATTGAGCTGTACCCAGACAAACACCATTTTAAAAACCTGTATAGCATTTTAAATGGCAAACTACTCATTAAAAAAAACCTGTATAGCATTTTAAATGGCAATGGCTTCCCCCACAGAATCCTGGGAACTGTAATTTGTCAAGGGGAATGGGAGTTCTTAGGTGAACCCCTCCTCAATTCCCAGACCTCCCTGGGAAGAGGGATTGATTGATAAACTACTTTGGGAATTGTTGCCCTGTGAGGGGAATAGGGGCATCCTAACAACTCTCTGTGCCCTTAACAGTCATGGCATCACTAAAAGTAACCAACTGTGGTTTGTTAATGGTACTGAGAGTTGGTAGGGGGCTACAGTTCCCAGAGTGGTTTAACAGTCAATTCGTCTTCCCAGGGAACTCTAGAAATTGTAGCTCGGTGTGGGGAACAGTGTGTCTCCTAACAACTCTTAGGACTTTTAAGAAACTACAGTTCCCTCTTTGTGGGAAGTCACAACTGCCGAAGGGGTATAAGAGGCCTTTAAACGTGTGGTGCACACTTCCCTGGAGTTCTTAATGAAATCAATAAAGATTAAGTGAAGTCATGATTAACTTGGAATCAATGGGACCATGTTTAACTAACTTCATCTGGATCCAACACAGAGAATTCAAAGGAGCCTCAAAAGGTCCAGTCTAGCACCTCATGAAGGGGAACCCACCACCTCTAACAGTGTAATCATGTTCCTCATAATAGTCTAATCCGTTTTCTGTAATTTGAACCCATCAATGCCTCAATCATCAGTCCTCTGCTTCAGCTGTACAGCAGCCCTTTAAATATTTGACAATGTGATCTTAATCCTTTCTTAATCCAGGGCAAACATCCCCAGATTCTTCAACCAATCCCTCATAGTAGTACTTGGTCTTTTATATATTTGCTACATTTGAGGGGGGGGGAGAGTATATATCTGTATCAATAGGAATAAAAAGGAACCTTTCCTGCCCCTGCATCTAGTTCTCTGTTCAATCCTAAGCATTCTAACATTTGATTGCTTGTTAAAGCTCACCTTATCACCTGTATTCATCCTTTTACTGGAAGAGAAGTCCTTCAGAGAGCGGGTGACCTCCCTGGAACCAAATGAAGGCCAAGCAAGTCAGTATAGTCCTCCCTACATCCAGCTCAAGCCATGCCCCTTTCCTAGAGCAGTGGTGGGGAACCTCAGGACTGGTGGTCAAATAAGGCCCTTTGGATCTCTCTATCTGGCCCTCAGAACTCTCCCCTGGCCACACCCCTCACTGGCCCAAGCATCTCTAGTAGGGCTAGAATGTGTCCTTCAACCCTAATAATGCCTCTCCCTTGTCTGGATGGAGGACAGAGAGCAGGGTGCAATTGCATGTGGAAAGTTGCCTACTCTATGAAGGTAAAATTTACATTCATTGCTCCACGCACTTTTGCTTCTGGCCCCACCCACCACTGGCACATTGCCCTCAGGAGGTTGCCCAGACAGGAAACACAGTTCACTTCCTAAAAGCTTAGCTTCAGGCCACAGACCAACACAGGAGGTTAAATGTAAGTCTATAGGGTTGCAACTCAACACAGGGAGGTTACGAGTGTGTGTGTGACCCCATCAGTTCCAATGGGCTTCACTAAAGAAGCTGAACTGCCTAAGTGGAGTGACTGAGCTACAGATTATGGTAGTGATTGATCTACTGATTCAAGTCTCCTGTGGGCCGTGAACCCCCTAGATGGCCTTAAGCAACCCAAGTACACACACTCTCAGCCTGAGTCCTCCCTCCTCTGCAAATAATAACAACAACAATATCCCCGCTTGCAAATGGAAAATAATAACACCCACTAATTTCATAGGGTCACTGTAAAGACTATGCTAGGCAATGCATGTAAAGTATTTTGAACACTTGGAAAAACATAATTAAAGTTAACTTTTTACTGGTATGGAAGCACAGTGAGAAAACCAGAGTTTGTACAGTGACCACAAACACTTGAAAAAGTGCTGTGCAAATTACGATTATTAATGTTAGCTTCTTACTAATGAGGGGGTGGGGAGGAAAAAAGGACAGTCTGTATACTATGCAGTTGGGTGTGTGCTTTGCTGTTTAAAAAATAAAAAAGTGGTATCAAGCTTCAATTAATAAATTAAACCTTCTTAATTGGATTTAGGATTCTGCAGTGCTGCTCTGCATTATGATTTCCCCCCCCCCACCAAAAAAACCATATATAATCTCTCCTTTTGCACAATATTTCTAGCTGGAAGACTGCTCCCTCCCCAAATAACCTCAGGCAACAGGAACAAAAGGCAGCACACTGTTTTGCAATATGCAGAGTTAACTCAACGCCACCAAGAGGGAGGAGGAGATGCGCTCTTACTGGGAGACCTCAGCAATGTGTTTATGGCGCAAGGTGACCCAGAGGTCATCATCTTCATCCAGCAGAACCTCCTTGACACGGGCCTCCCCAATGCCACTTGTCTCATATCTAGTGAGGGAGAAAGAGAATGTAAGAACATAAGAATAGCCTCCTAACAACTCCCAGCAGCACCCTTAACAAACTACAGCTCTCAGGTTTATTTGGGGAAAGCTCTCACGGTGGCCAACCAGAGGCCTGGAGGAACCCACAAGCAGGATTCAAGCACAAGGGCATTCTCCCCACCTGCAGTTTCCAGCAACTGGTATTCAGAAGCATTGCTGCCTCAAACTGGGAAGGCAGAGCATAGCCATCATAGCTAGTACCGTAGTCATCAACAGCACTCTCCTCCATTGATTTCTCTAATCCTTTTTAAAAGCCATCATTGCCTCCTGTGGGAGTGAGTTCTGCAGTTTAACTATGGGGAGAGAAGGTAAGTACAGTAGTACTTTTTGAAAAAATCTATCTTAAAATTCATTCACAAGTAATTTTCACTTGTGCAGCGATGCTTCCCCCCCTCCTCTCCCCATGTACCCCCTAAATTTGTTATGGGGTTCACCCAAACTTTCAGAGCAGATTTTTGGAGGCCTAGGGCGTGCATGGGGAAGAGGGGGGGGTAAGGTGGAAGTCATTCCACTCGCTCAAAGGTTTAGTGGAACACTGTCCTTGGGGCTTTTGCAACCACCAGGGTGTCTGCAGGACCCTTACTTGTAGACGTCATTCTCAATGGGCAGCAGATCATAGCTCATGGCTTGGAATGTCAGTTCATGTAGCACTGGAGAGCTGGGGTCAAAGCCGCGGTCCAGGATGACGAGCTGGGAGCGGGCTTTGTCTGGACCCTTAGGAGGGGAGAAACACAACAGAAAGGCTCAAAGTGTGGGTGGGGACAGGGGGAGCATGGACAAGCCCCGCCCTCAAAGCCATCATGTGTCACACCCAATCCCTGACCTTCCCAGTTCAAGGACAGCAAGCCCCTCTGAAGCTGCCACCTGATGTCATGATGACATTAGGTGAATGGCAGGTTGGTGCCCCCACCCAACAAAGTGTCCCCTGGGGTTCTGTGAGGCAGGTCCTCCTGCTGGCTGAATCTAGTTTCCCACCCCAGAAATGTCAGGAACCTGGCTAGAGATGTGCCCCTTATGAGGAAAGGTGCCCAGTTTATATGACCTGACCTTGTTGGTTGTTCCACACTGAAGTACTCACCTCACCCATGGTAGGGTCATCAGCCTTGTAAGCATCAAGTTTGTCCTGGATCAGCTGGGCCAACATGGCATTGTCTTTGTAATCCCTGCAAAAAAGCAGAAAAACAATGCAATAAATATATATATATCTACAGGAGACATGGGTGGCACTGTGGTTTAAACCACTGTGCTCCTTGGACGTGCCAATCGGAAAGTCGGTGGCTTGAGGCCCCGCGACGGGGTGAGCTCTCGTTGCTCAGTCCCTGCTCCTGCCAACCTAGCAGTTCGAAAGCACGTCAAAGTGCAAGTAGATAAATAGGTACCACTCTGACGGGAAGGTAAATGGCGTTTCCGTGCACTGTTCTAGCTTCGCCAGAAGGGGCTCAGTCATGCTGGCCACATGACCCAGAAAATCTGTCTGCGGACGCTCCCTCGGCCTGTAAAGCAAGATGGGTGCTGCAACCCCAGAGTCGTTCACGCTGCTGGACCCGAAAAAACCCACAAATACTTCAGTTCAGCTCCCATTTTAAAGAAGGTGTGAACTGCTTTGCTGGGTGGGACTAGGATTCATCTTGTTTTCCTTTTCCCAAAGCAGGCACAAGGAACCTGTGGCTTCCCAGACCTTTTTTTTAATGGTGCTTTATGTTTTCATTGTGTTGTTGTACACCACCCTGACATTTTAAGAGACGGCAGCATACATATAATACTTTTTATAAAATAAATCAATAAAACTCCCAGCCCCCAACCTTTCCAGCTAGCATGGAGAATTCAAGCAAACCTTTCAAAAAGAAAGAAAAGTGAGCTGATTTGCAAGTGTGATTCATTAACCTGAGCAATATAAGTCAGTTTGGGGAAGTTATTTCTAAGGATTTGTTTTAGCTATAACTTGTACGTGAAACCCTGGCTTAAAGCTACCAACTATAAATATATTCAGGACACATCAGGATGGAGGGGAGGAGGAAGAGAGAAAGTAAATAAAGCAGCCTATTCATTGTTGCTATTTACTACTAGGTAAGTAAAGGGAAGAAAGTTTGGGGTTGGCAGAACACAAGGTGCTTCCTTTAGGAGACCCCTGTCCAGAACCCAGACTCACCCTCTGTATCGGACAGCAGGGTATTCCTTCAGGGTGGCGCAAAGGGTGGCAATCTGCTCTGCCAGGCGCTCCAAGATCGGGTTTTTCATCTGGGCCTTGTGAGGGCTGTAGAAGCTCTGGAAAGAGTCAGCAGAGTCCAAGGAGTAAACCTGCAGAGGGCATCAAAAGAACAGCAGGATGACAAAATGAGCTAAACTGTAAATGGATATCATACATGGCAGCCAGCAAACCTCTCCAAGGTGGGAAGATAGGAAGCTGACTTATCCCAAGTCCCTCTAGCTCAGGTTTGCATGCACTGACTGGCAGTAGCTCTCCAGCATTTCAGAGTTGGACATTCCCAGCCCTACTTAGGAGATGCTGGGAACTGAGCCTAGTAGAGTTCCCTGATAAGAAGGGGTGACTGTTAAACCACTTTCGTCTGCTCCCTTCATTACACATCTTCAGGCACCAGGCAAAAACATTCATTTGGCTGGTTGCACATTCTATGGCTTTTAAAATGTGTTTGTGGGTGGGGGTTACTTGTTTTTTGTTTTATTATGTGTTTTGTGTTCTCATTTTGTATTTTTATGTTGTGAACTGTGAACCCTTAAATTTTGGATTAAGGGTAGGTAGGTAGGTAGATGAGAGAGAGAGAGAGAGAGAGAGAGAGAGAGAGAGAGAGAGAGAGAGAGAGAGAGAGAGAGAGAGAGATATGATAGGGAATTGTAGCTCTGCGCGAGGAATAGGAGCCGCCTAACAACTCTCAGCACCCTTAATAAACTATACTTCCCAGGATTCTTGGGGGGAGGGGGAACCCTGCCTCTTCAAAATGGTATAGTTCTGCTGTAAATGTAAGGTGCAGATGGGGCATTAGGGTGACATGTTAGTTTCTTCATTACTGCGAAGTCCCAAGATTAGATGCAAAACTTCTGGACAGTCAGACCCAAAATATTTTGAAGTGCTGTGCTGTAATTATACATGCTCCCACAAGCATAAACCTTATCAAGTCCTCAGGAAGTGCTTCTGTGTAATCCCCCGAAAATATGCATCATAAGCACAGATTCTGGTCTTTAAACAAGGGGTAGCATACAATGAGGCTTATTCCAGTAATAGCATCATCCCAATTCCATCAGTGCCAGGGGACATTTACACCACAGATAAAACCAGTGGAACTTTGATGAAATTTATGTTTCAGTAGCCACAGGGAACTCCAACCCTAAGATTACAGAAAATATAGTCCCATGCTATAGCCATTAAAACCAGGACACAATTGTTAAAGAGAAGATGCGCCCCATGCCGAAATTGTCTTTAAAAAACCATTTCTGATTGTACATGGGTTTTATCGTGTTCGTATTTTAAAATGCACACTTTGTGTCCATGTATATTGTGGGGGTTTTTTCTCAGCTGTGTGCTTGTCTTGATAACCCTTTATTATATTGGGATTTTTATGGTCTGTAGACCCTATTAGCTGAACTGAACATAAAGTAGTTAAACACAGCAGCAAGTCCTGGGGCTGAAAACAGACCCTAAAAGGGAAGAAATCTTGCTCAAATTAAACCCCCTCTGCAACTACAGTGGTACCTCGGTTTACAAACACAATTGGTTCCGGAAGTCTGTACTTAACCTGAAGCGTACTTAACCTGAAGTGAACTTTCCCACTGAAAGTAATGGAAAGTGGATGAATCCGTTCCAGACGGGTCTGCGGAGTACTCAACCTGAAGCGTACTTAACCCAAAGTATGAGTGTAATTGGTTCCGGAACTCTGCGCTTAACCTGAAGTGTACTTAACCTGAAGCAAACTTTCTCACTGAAAGTAATGGAAAGTGGAATAATGCGTTCCAGATGGGTCCGCGGAGTACTTAAACTGAAAATACTCAAACCAAGGCGTACTTAACCCGAGGTATGTCTGTAGCTTTTTTGTTGCTGTTTTTGTATCTTGGCTGCTGCCATGCGCAGTCATGAGAATGGTCCATTCAGATTAATATTCTACCTCCTGGAGGAGATCTGACACATGTCTCAGGGAGAGTTCAAAAGCAGGGCATGATGGTGCAGCAGATGTTGGGGATTAAGGGGGAGCAAATATCTCCAACAAATACCTTTGCAGAAAAAGGGAAACCAAATATATCATGGCAAAGCACCCTTTGAGATTTTCGTCTGCTCCATCACAAACAGCTGTAACAATGGCCACAATCAAACATCATGCTCAACTGTGGGCTAGCACAATATTCTCCAACCTTCACCACTTAAACACTACCCTTTCCAACTGTTCTGAAACTAAACACAAAAAGGGTGGGACGTTTAAAAAGAAAACTTGAAAAAAGGAAGCCACTCTTGGATGGGTCGGAAGAATAGAGCAGCACCAGGGAAATGTTCCAAAGCACACAAAATGGAACTGAGGGCCACATACTGCTCCCAGGTTGCTACTTGGTTTAGTGGGATGCAACATCACCACTGGGTGAAAAAAGGGACAGAGTTTGCTGCAGGGAAGGGAGTAAATCTTTCCTCTCAACACTGTTTGTTCAGTTGCCTCCCTGAGTTCAGAGGATATGTTGGCTAGTAGGCCAACACAGAACAGACCAAGTAGGGAGTTCATCACACAATCAATTTATGGAACTCCCCATCATAGCATGTGATGGCGACCACCATGGCTTGGATGGCTCTAAAGAAGAATGAAGCAAATCCATGCAGGAGGTCTATCAATAGTATGAGTCATGGTAACTAAATGCAGCCTGTAGCTTGAGAGCCAGCCTACTACTCAATTGCTGGTTCCTATGGGGCAACAATAGAGGGTAGGTCTATTGCATTCTTGCTCTGGGGTGCTCCAAAGGCATCAGGGTGCTGATGGTAGGAAGGAAGTTGCAGGACTTAGATGGACTTAGATTTGATCCAGGAGGGCTAAAACAAAACTTATCTTTGCATGCCTAGATCTGCTTGCACTCATCCCTTCCCATGCTTGTTTCCCACTATCATTGCTCACTCAAGCATAGAAAAGCAGGTTGTTAAGGCTGTCAGAGTAGGGATTTGCCTTTTTGCTAATGTCTGTAAAATGTTGTCTACACTGGTGCCACTATAGTACCTGGCAGCATGGATTGCCCAAGTTCCAGCTGCCCCATTCCATCCTCTTCTCCTCAGTCTTTACTGAGCAGTTTTCTGGCATATCCTCCATCTTAAATTCCCCACTTAAGATTTCATTTTTATACTTTTGCAAATCTCTAGGCTCTCTGAGCTCTCACTATATCTCCCTCATATCTGTGCCCGATGAAGTTTGGGCTATATTTATTATTGCGTTTTTATCTCTCTCTCTTTTCCCCCCCACCAAGGAGATCCAGGCAGCATGCATGGTTCTCTTCTGTTCGTCATCAGTAGTTCCACTAGGAAGTGAAGTCACCTCTGTGCTTATTTTCCAAGGGCATGTTTGTCCAGACAAAAGTGACCTGTTTAGTATTTATAGCTCTGTACACCTGCCTGCCATCTGTTCCTATTCACGTCACCCACCCACCCCTTGGTATGGCACAGGAAGGGCCAATTGCGAAGCAGATGGCCAAGGAAGGCTCCTTGCTTCTCCCACTGGAGAGAACCAGCCAATGGTAGAAGAGAAATAGTAGAATGCAGGGAACATCTGTGTTTGTGCATGCGTGTGGGTGTGCAAGCAGGAAGGCTAAGGCCGCAACAGAGAGAGGCAGGCCTGGAGAAAGAATAAATAAATCAAGGAAGACAAGCACAGGAGGGCAGGAAGGAAGGAGGCCACTCCCTCGCCTAGAAAGCTGTTGCATGAATTGCAATTCCCACTTCAAGCCCTTATGTAAGCCTGTAATCCTCTCTTTCCTCTGTAGGCAACTTAAAAAGCATATAAGAAGACAGATGAGGCTGTAGCGTCAGGTTTCAGGGGCTGTTGAATGAAGCACACACAAGAGAACTGTCATCACTGCTGACTGGGGTGGGGCTCTTATCAATGGGCCCCCCTAGGGAGATGTGAGTCTTAATTGGCCCAGTCCTTTAATTGGTAGCCAGACCTGCTCACTGAGGGGGAGTGGGGGAATCTTCTGTTAATGTTGTTGTTGTTGTTGTTGTCTCTTACATTTTATAATCCCACCTTTCCCCACCGCAAGGACTCACGGTGAGGTACATAGTTCCCCTGGCCCCATTTTATCTCACAACAACAGATGGGATAGGTAGGTTGAGAGACAGTGACCAGCCCAGGATAACCCAGTGAACTTCATGGGCCACGTTGGGGATTTGAACCTTGGTCTACGAAGCCCTAGTCCAACACTCTAACCACTACACCACACATGATTCTGTTGCATCATCTGCAAATTTTGTCCAGTTATGTCAAAAGTAAAATAAAAGTTACATCTGCTTTTAAAATTATTATTTCCCAATAATGATGAATGGGGGAGGCATGAAGGTAAGACCTGGGAGACCAGAGGTCAAATCCCAATTCAGCCATGAAGTCCCACTGGGTGACCCTGGAGCAGTCATCATTCTCAACCTAACCTACCTCAGAAGGTTGTTGTGATGATAAAATAGAATGGGGTTGGAAGCGTGTAAGCCACTTTGAGCTCCTTAGAGGCAAAACTGGTGCATAAATGCAATAAGGAAATAAATTTCTTAACTTTCTAATTTCTCAAATCCAAAAGTTAGTTCTCCGCAGTCTACAATTGTACACTGATTTGAGCAACTTGGAGGAAAATGTGGTATATACCGGTACATGTAAGAAAGAAATGAAAGAAATGACTTTTTTTTTCTTTTCAAATTGAAATGCAGACCCAAATTGAACCTTGAAATGAAGTGGGTGTTTTCCCCCTGACACACTAAATCTGTGCTCAGACTGAAAACTGTGGTTATTGCATGCCCCCGCTAGAAATGCAGAGTCCTTTCTCAGTTGTTGCACAGGGTCAAAGCATTTTTGGACGAAATGAGCCGAGAATATCAAATAGAAAGGGAACCCAGGTTCAGTTCCCCGACACTTCAAGTTCAAACAATCAGGTAGCAAATGATGGGAAAGATTCATGACTGGGAAGCTGGAGAGCCACTGTCAGCCAGAGGGTGACACTGGTGAGCTGGACAAACAGGCTGACCTTTTCCATGCAAAAGCGAGTTGGGCTCCCACACACCCCACTTGCCCCCCCCCCACTCTGTGGACTCACTTGAGACTCGTAGGGCAGGAAAGCAATGTTGATCTCTGTCAGAGTCTTGATGACTTTCGCAGCACGGGACTTGACCAGCTCATTAAACAAGGAATCGGGGCAAGCTGGAAGAATGGAGTAAAAGTAGCCACTATAGTCAAACAGCCAACTCAAAAACCATTTGGATGCCTCAGCGGGGGTATGAAGTGAGGAGCCCAATCAGGCCAACCCACAACATACAAATGGGCCACAGGGCCATTTTCTCAAAACCATAGGTGACACACAATCCATTGCTGCCTCTGAATCCCTCCTTTCTATGTCACATTCCCATTCGTTCATCACTGAAGCCACTGCTTTCTTTTGCTTTTCAATCTTCTTTTTCCCACATAAGGAACATTTACATTTTACAATGTCATCTTCTGCAGCATCCCTTGCTAGGATTTTTGCCAATGTCATTTCAGATGCTGCAACTTGAGGAATTCCTCCCCTTTCTGCAGAAGTTACAGACCAGCAGGTCCTTGCAGGACATGGTGTGTATCCACCAATCAGCACCGCCTTCAGAACCTGCTTTAAGTAGAAATCTTCAGCCTGGGAAGCCAGAGGCAGCTGTCCAGCCCTCTCTTTCTGGCCCTCAGGACTTCCCACAGGCCACACACCCTCCCCCGCCATACTTTGAACCTTCCCTGAGTGATTTTACTGGATTGTAATAGGTTCTTGAACTCAGATCTTTCTTTGTGCTTGCCTGAGGGAAAGGTTTGTGTGTGTAGAAACAAGCCTATTCAAACAAATGTTATATTAGCATTACTTGGTCTACCCCAGGGGTTCCCAAACTAAGGCCCGGGGGCTGGATGCGGCCCAATCGCCTTCTCAATCCAGCCTGCGGATGGCCCAGGAATCAGCATGTTTTTACATGAGTAGAATGTGTCCTTTTATTTAAAATGCATCTCTGGGTTATTTGTGGGGCATAGGAATTCGTTCATATTTTTTTTTCTTCAAAATATAGCCCGGCCCCCAACAAGGTCTGAGGGACAGTGGACCGGCCCCCTGCTGAAAAAGTATGGTGACCTCTGGTCTACCCACTTTTGCATCCAGCTTTGCCTACCATGCCTTGTGGCCCCCAGATGGTTGCATAGGCTAGGGTTGCCACATCTTGAAGAGCAAAAAAGAGGACATCTTGAGCCACTGTCAACCTGAGCCAGCGAAAGAGGCACACGGGGGCGTGGGGCCGCCACCACCATGTCCACATGCCTCTTTCTCTGGCTTGGGCTAGCAGCAGCCGCAGTGTGCAGAGCCACCTGCAGATAAGCTGCCCACAGCCGCACCACCCATGCAAAAATAAAATAAAAAGCCTGGACATTTCCTTTAAAATGTAAAAATACCCCCAGATGGTCCTGTTGGTCCTCCAAAAGAGGACATGTCTGGGATTTCCCAGATGTATGGCAATCCTACATAGACAGCAGGGGGTGAAAGAAGTTCCCCATGTTTGGTTTATAGCACCATACAGTGCAGTTCTTGAAACTTCCAGTTATAACAAGGAGGGGCAGGGAGAAATTCCCAGTATGCTTACAGTCAGTAAAGAAGACGTGAGCAGCTCGATACTTGGCATTCGGAGGTTCCTTGAAATCACCAATGAGAGACTCAACAGACTAGGAGAAAGAAGAAGAATTAAAAACAATCAGTTTTAGATGTTTGCTAGTTCTGCTCAAAGTTCAGACCTTGGTTTGTATGAAAACAATTTCCCCCAAGTTAGTTTGCTAGGTGAGCCTGCTTTGTAAAGGCATTCCCTTGACTCCCTGATCCTTATTATAACAAGGCTTGGCTTGCTTAAAATGAGGTTGGGAAGTTCTGTCTTTGGACAGGAGAACTCGCCAATACAGTTTTGTCCCAAAATACAACCCTACTAGTTTCATTTGAAATATTAGTACATTCATATCCCACCTTTTCTTGAAGGAGTTCAAGGTGGCATACCTTATTCTTGCTCCTCTCCATTTTATTCTTGCAATAACCCTATAAGGTAGGCTAGGCTGAGAGATAGTGCCCAGTTGGGCCCAATGATACCCAGTGGGCTTCATATGGCTGGGTTGTGATCCGAACCCTGGCCTCCCAGGTTCTAGTTCAACACTCTCACCCCAACACTGCACCAGCTCTATTTAAGTCATTCCTTGAATGGCCATCACCCAAAGAGTCCAGGGTAGAGTACAAAACTGTGAGGACAATTCACATGGCATGCAATATATTTAAACAAACAGCATAATACAGTATAGAGAATAAATTAGGGCAGAAAACATTTCTGACTAGAAGTCTGTCTAAACAAAGAAAGTCTTGACCAGGCACACCAAAAAATATTGCAGTATTTGTGCAGGGTGGGCATTCCAGAATAGCCAATCCCACTACCCATTTCAGAGGCATGCTTACTCATGGGAAAAGCCATACTGGATCAGGCAAATGACCCATCTAGCTCAACATCTTCTTCTCATAGCAGCAAATCAGATGCCCCAATGGGAAGCTGGCAAGCAGGACCTGAGCTCAGCAATGTCCAAGGAACTAGGATTCAGAGGCATTCTGCTTCTGACAATGGAAGAAGAACATAAGCCACCACATTCAGTAGCCATTGATAGCCTTGCCCTCTATGAATTTGTCTAATCCTCTTTTAAAGCCATTCAAGTGCATGACCATCACTACCTCCTGTGGGAGTGAGTTCCACAGTTTAACTATGCACAGTGTAATGAAACACATGATTCCTCCAACATTCAGCTTCACTGGATGTCCTTGAGTTTTAAGAGTTGTGTGTGTGTGTGTGTGTGTGTGTGTGTGTGAGAGAGAGAGAGAGAGAGAGAGAGAGAGAGAGAAACTTTCCTCTCTCCACTTTCTCCACACCATGCAGCATTTTATACACTTCTATCATGCTCCCTGTTACTTGCCTTTTCTCTAAACAAAACAGCCCCTAATGATCCCATCTCATGCTCAGGTTTATAAGCATCTCCACTCAGGGAAGACACTTACTTTCTCTGATGGGGTGATGAGGTACACAGCCTCCAGGCTGGGCAGTGGCTCCCGGCGCTTGTTGATGTCTTCCACAACTGCAAAAGGCAACGCAACAGAGATTTTAATCAGGGAGGAAAATATGGCAGATTCAAGGTGGTTACCAAGTCCTGCAACTAGTTATTGCTCCATTCTCAGAGATCAATAGCCTACAATTCAATCAGTCCATGTGAGAAGTTAGCTTCCCCCTTGGAATACTAACAACAACAACAACAGCAGCAGCAACACAGCCAATACTCAAAAGAAAATGGACTTGGGTGGCTGTTGTGCTCCTGACTTACTAAATGAAGCCACCTCCCAAGAAGACAAGCAGTGATATATTCAGGGCCTAAGATGTGGAAGAGTGAGGCAGCTGCCTCAGGCAGCAGAAGTTGAGATGGGGGATTGGCCAGAGCTATGAATGTCATGTGCCCCTGGCCCCCCACACTAACCTGCTGCCCGCTAATGAAGTGAAATACATTATCATTTCGTTAGTATTGGTATAAGTTTCAACTAGCAGTCCAATAGGCCTCAGTATAAATGAGGAGCTTTTTAACCATTGTATGCTCCAAAGCTAAACATTTAGGAATACTGAAAACACCTCAGTTTCAAGAGAACAGGGCTTCACATACGATGAAACTTCATGGAAACACAGCTTAAGTCCAAAAGAAGATGTATGATAACTGTCTCTGAGAGGAGATTGGCACCCATGGCACTCGCTCAGAAATCCAAGTGGGCCCACGGGCTGTCTGTCAGTATGCTTTTTGCCATTGGTGTTTTGTAATATGTTTCTACACCGCCCTGAGAGCGTTTGATAAGGGGCAGTATATAAATTGAAATCATCATCCTGGCAACCCATAAGCCAGGCAAACTAGGTGGTATCCAGGTTTGGTTCTAAGCAGACGAGGCGGAGGTGGCTGGAGAAAGGGAAGAGGGGAGTCCTGAACAATGTACTCACTTGTTATGCCCTCAGTCATGATATCAGTCATTTTGCAGCAGGAAGAAAGCATTCGCATACTCAACTGATCCACCACCAGAACCTGAGAGAGAAGGATAAAGAAGTCATGCAAAAATTTCCGCCGACTTGGCTTGGGGTTGAACTAAATCTGTCCTGCATATGAGCTTCTTCTTCCCCATTATCATCATCATCATCATCATCATCATCATCATCACTTACCTGCCCTTCACATAAGGCCCTAGAGCGGGGTAACAGCAATTTTAAAACACAATATCAAAATCAGTTTAAAGTGAATTGCAGTCAAGATAATATGGTGGATCCAAAAATATGTATCTCATGTGCCCAAGGTTCAGATAAAGAGGCTAGTCTTCAGCTTACAACAGTTAACTGTAGCTAACTGTAGTTCAAACAAACAAACAAGGCACATGTAGCTTCCACATGTCTGCATTGGCTTGCCTGAATGAAAATGTTCTAAGCAGGCACTAAAAGAGATACAGTGAAGGGACCTGACTCATGTCAACAGACAGGGAGCTCCAACGTGTAGGTACTGTCATACTAAAAGACTGTTTTCTTACACATGTGTAACGAGTATCATGTGGTGTCTGTAAGAGTGACAGTTCCTCAGATCAAGGTGGTTGAGCAGGCATATGTGTTGAGTAAGGTGATCCTGCAGATAAACTGGTCCCAAGCAGAGGTGTTATATGCTAGCAGGGTCTCACTCCTGTAAGCAATCACACTGCAGCATTTTGAACTAGTTGTAGATTCTGCATTGCA
This sequence comes from Zootoca vivipara, assembly GCF_965207765.1. Taxonomy (NCBI): domain Eukaryota; kingdom Metazoa; phylum Chordata; class Lepidosauria; order Squamata; family Lacertidae; genus Zootoca; species Zootoca vivipara. Next base: position 42,033,127 of record NC_142585.1, on the reverse strand, counting down.
GTAATCCAACCTTGAAGTCACCAGTGACTGAACTACGGTGGTCAAGCTCTCCAGGTTCAGAGGAACAGTTGCAGCTGTTGCACCAGCTGCAGCTGGTGAAAGCCACCTCTAGTCACTGAGGCTATCTGGGCTTGCAGTGACAAATCTGGATGTAGAAGAACCCCCCAAACTGCATACCCGCTCCTTCAGGAGGAGTACAACCCTATTCAAGGCAGACAACTGACTCATACTTGGTAAGCATTCATCCACAGTGCCTCCACCTTGTGAGGATTTAACCCAATTTCCTTTACTTCATCCATCCCACCAATGCAGTCCAGGGCCCCATACCCTCTCATTCAGAGGTTTAGAAGGAACAGAAGGTGTGTGATAACCATACTGATGGCATCTTGCTTCCAAATTACTTAAGGACTGCTCCTAGTCACTTCAGGTATTAGTCACCCCATAGCATAACCACGGAAAAACATTATCCCGGTGTTACTCTCTGGACTCAGACCCACAGGTAGGACCAAAACTGTTGTAACACAGTGCCCCCAATTCCCATTCCATGGAGCTGGTTCAGAGGATGCCATAGTCAACAGCAACGAGCAATCGAGAAGCAGGAGCAAGGTCACACTCCTTTTATCTCATTGTCTGTAAAAGTCATCCATTACAGTGACCAAGGACAACTCAACCCAGACTGGAATGGATCCAAATAGCCAGTGTCATCCAAGAATGCTTGCAGCTGCTCCACTGCAACTCTCTCCACCACCTTCCCAAGAAGGGAGAATTTGTGGTTCGTGGATTCCAGTCCAACGGTTCCAAAGTTGCTTAGGAGAGACCACACCACCACTTCTTTCAAGTCAGCAGTCACCACTCCCTCGTGCAAGGAAGTATGTACCATACTCTGGACCCAACCAATCAAACCTGTTCTATTAGATTTAGTAGTCCAGGAGGGAGAGGGGTCAAGAGGGCATGTAGTCAGGTGTATAGCTGCAAGCACCTTGTCCACATCAGCAGTCCGCATTGGCTGAAACTGATCCCACAACACATCACCTACTATGGCACAGGATGCTTCATATGGAACAGCAGTAACTGCTGAGTCGAGGGTTCCAGTGGAACTCACATGAGCCCAGTTTTAAAACAGCTGCACTGATTGACAGTTCATTTCCAGGCTCAAGTCAAGGTGTTCACATTAACATTTAAATCCCTAAATGACTTAGGCCCCAAAGATCTGAAAGACCATCTCCATCACTCCTGACCTTCTCAGGTGTTAAGATGTGTGTGCGGCTCTCTAGGTAGGTCTGCCACCCTCAGAGGTGCAGAGGTCTGCCACCCTCAGAGGTGCAGAGAATGGTAGCCCAGGAGGGAGACACTTCTGGGCAGCAGCCCCTAAATTGTGAAAGTCCCTCGCCACAGAGATGCACCTGGCATCTTCCCTATACAGCCTTCCCTGTACAGTATGTTAAAATGCACCTCATTACCATGGTCTTTACTGTGGTATTTGTTTTGTGGGACCCACCTCTGCTGCTGAAGTTGTATTCTTCTGTTCCACTTGGAATGGTTTCAGTTGTTTTATAGTTAAACTGCTTTTATCTGTATGCTGTATTATTATTCTTTCTTTCATTTATGAATTGCTTCTCCTGAGGCATCTCAAAATGTTTTACAATGCAATAAAAGCATATATGAAGCAATGGCACACACACACAAAAGTCTCAATAATGGAAGATATAATGAAGATTTAATTTATATTTTAAAAGGTACTTGTAACCAACTCACAGACCCTATGGTGAAGGACAGGTAGGAAATCTCAATAAACAAATAAATAAAATTGAAGAGGTTTCTCTGGATGCAAAATCCTGAATCATATCATGGGATTCTGTGACAAATGCTACAAAACATGCACACCCCGAGCCTCCCAAGACGTCACAGTGAACTAATCCTTCTCTGGAAAAGTGGGACAAGGCAGCAGATGGCTAGCTAGAATTGGTTATAACTGTGTACACACACACATAAGCACACACTCACAATCTGTCAAGATCAAGCCTCTCACCTTCCATTCTCCCTTCTTCTTCACCTTTTTGATCACATCAGCCATAATTTCTGAAAGGAAGGAAGGAAGGAAGAAAACAAGATCAGAAAATAGAAGTGTTATGCTACACACAGTCCCAAGGTCCTATGGCTGAGATCTGCCCGTCTCCTTTTCTACCACCTTAGAATGCCTTGCTGAGCAAGGTTTACTCTGTTATTTATTTTCTATTTTTACAGCACAAGCATCAATAGCTTTTAGCCATGACAGCCATGTTCTACCTCCACTTCAGGAGGCAGTATGCCTCTGGATACCAGTTGCTAGGAATCATAAGCAGGAATGGTGCTGGTGCCTGTGGGCTTCTTGGAGGCATCTGGCTGGCCTCTATGAGAATAGGATACTGAACTAGGTGGACCACTGGCCTGATGCAGCAGCCAGGCTCTTATGTTCTGCCTTCTTTGATGGAGGGAATACTCGTCTGGAAATCTCAAGTGGGAAGAGTACTACTGCACTTGTTGGCCACTGTGTTGAGCTAGATTGGTCACTGAGCAGATCCATTAGGGCTCTTCCTATGTTCAACTGGCACTCTGCCTTCTCCCTGCCCTTCAAATTTTATTTTTGTAATCAGAAGAAAGGTAACAACAGCAAGGAGGCAAAAGTGAAAGAGATAGGGAGGAGTAAGAGGATTCCCTCCTCCAAAGTACCACCCCTCCCTGTAGCTGGATTCTAAGACACTCTTCCCAACAAATGCACAATTGAGGGTTGAGCTTCCCCTTCCATGATTAGGAACAGAGGAAACTGCTGCCTTCTAATGAGTCAATCAGGCCATTGGTTCATCTAGCTCAAGAAGTGAACTAAGGGAACCAGGCAGAGGGCCTTAACAGCAGTGGTGCCCTCCCTGTGGAATGCCCTCCCATCAGATGTCAACTTTCTGCAGCAGTGGGTGGCGGCGGGTGCCGGGGGCCACATAAAAGAGCCTCGCGTGCCGCATCCGGCCCCCGAGCCTTAGTTTGGGGAACCCTGGGCCAAACCCTACGCCAAAGGATAAATGGACATAAATCTGACATCAGGAATCACAAGACAGAGAAACCAGAAGGAGAACACTTCAATCTCCCAGGACATTCTATACAAGATCTCAAAGTAGCTGTCTTATTACAAAAAATATATATTCAGAAACAGACTGGAAAGAGAAGTTGCTGAACTGCAACTTATTACCAAACTTAAAACCATGGAGAGACCTGGTCTGAATAGAGACATTGGATTCTTATCTCATTACACATGATAAAGCTATTTTTAGCCATCTTACCCCTTGCTTTTTCCTGTAAGACCAATTGCAGTCATTAACAGTCGTCAACAGATTTACCACACCTATCAGCCAATCACCCATTCCCACCACCCTTCTGAGTAATACCCCTCCCCACCCTCTCATTATATATAAGGGTCTGGTGACTTCTGTTTCAGTGTATCTGAAGAAGTGCACACGAAAGCTCATACCAATGACAAACTTAGTTGGTCTCTAAGGTGCTACTGGAAGGATTTTTTTTATTTTGTTTTGAGCACACACAAAGAGAGGCATCAATCCCTCGATTCGCTTGCCTTCTGTGCAAGGAGCTGATAATCTGACACATAGAGAGAGAGAGACATCAGAACCTTATTTAGAAACAAGAAACAAGCAGCTTGAGGTGATGCCTTGTAATCCCCATGCTAAATCGCATTTGGCAACCCTTTTATGGATGGTTTACACTAAGCGGAAGTGACATCACACCAGACCCCTGTATACACAAATCACCCACCACTTTCACCCTCTGCATGGGCTGAGATCTGGACTGTTGGCTCCTAGGGACACAGGAAGCCACCTTATACCAATCCAGACCATTTGTCTATGTATAGCTCAGTATTGTCTACATCGACTGGCAGCAGCTCTCCAGGGTTTCAGGCAGCACACACTCCCAGACCTACCTGGAGATGCCAGGGATTGAAGCTGAGACATTGTCCATGCAAAGCAGGAGCTCCGCCCCTGAGCTACTTCCCTTCTCTAATATAGCCCTCCCCCTTCCTCCTGAAATATATATATTGTCCTTGTGAGGATGATTTGAGTGGTAAGCAAACAGGTGTTAGTCATCCACATAGTCTTCTGGAAAGACTCAGGCAGAGAGTGATTGGTCATCCATGTGGATTCTTCTGGAACACTGCTTTAAAAAAAACTGCTTGCAAAAATGTGAAAGTTAGAAATTTGCACTAAAATGTTGACTAACTTTCATGAACATATACCATTTCAAAAAACTACAAAGTGTTGCAGAAATGTGGAAAACTGAACTTGAGAAACAGAGGGAAAATAAAATTGGCAGACCAATCCATAGCTGCCAAGTTTTCCCTTTTCTCGCGAGGAAGCCTATTCAGCATAAGGGAATTTCCCTTAAAAAAAGGGAGAACTTGGCAGCTATGCCAATCCCTACCAAGAAAAGTGCACAGCAAATGTGCAGGAGTAAACACATCTTTTTTTATCTCACTTTTTTAAAAAGTGAAGGTATTTTTCTTTCAACAAATACTTTATGAGACAAAAGGGGGAAATCCACACACACACATCCACACACACACATCCACACACACACATCCACACACACACAGCTGCACACACCCCTTTCTGCAGAAAGCATAGGGGAAGTTTCCAGAGTAACAAGACATTGCAAACCTTCTGCTTACATAATCTGCCTCAGCAAAAAGAAGAAACCAAACCCTGTAGCTTGCACAGAGTATCCCCACCCCACCCTATGATCTGCACCAAACCGCAGCCTATTGCCAGCTTCCCCTTTTCTAGGCATGGGCTGCACAGGCAACAGCAGCAGGAGGAAGAGGAGATCACACCACTTCGAGCTTATAGTGGGGGGGGGGAGGCATACAATTTCTGAACGACTCCTTCATTTTTGTTTTTAAATCTCCTTATGAATAGAACACACTTCCAGCTTCAGCTGGGCATGGTACAGTCCTTTCTACCACTCTTTGACTCTACCACCTCATTTGTGCTATGTGTATATTTTTAACCTCTAATTAAGCAAGGCAAGAGCAATTTTTTTAAAAAACAACAACACCACCACCATACGCACAGGTTTATTTCTGCTTCAGAAGCTCCTGTTGTGTTTCAAGATGTACAGAAGTAAGAATACTACAGCTCTCCCAGTAATCTTCCTGGAGAGGGAAGAGGCCACAGCTCAGTGATACAGCACCAGTTCCCTCTGCACAAAAAGTTTCGAGTTCAATTGCTGGCATCTAAAGTTGAAAGGCAGTAGGTGATGTGAAAGCTGTGTCCGGTACCTTGGAGAGCTGCTGCCTTGTGATCTACTTTAAGAAAGGCCCTGCTAGAGCAGGCCAGTGGCCCATTTAGTCCAACATCCTGTTCTCAAAGTGGCCAACCAGATGCCCCAAAGGGAAATCCACAAGTAGGACCCAGAATAAGAGCTCTCCCCACTTGTTATTCTTAGCAACTGGTCTTAAGCGGCATACACCCTCTGCTACAGTGGGTATATAGGTAGAGAATATTCATTGCTGCTAATAACAACAACATATGTATACACCCCACCCATCTGGCTGGGTTTCTCCAGCCACTCTGGGCGGCTTCCAGCAAAATATAAAAACATAATGAAATGTCAAACATTAAAAACTTCCTAATATAGAGCTGCCCTCAGATGTCTTCTAAAAGTTGTGTAGTTATTTATCTCCTTGACATCTGATGGGAGGGCATTCCACAGGGAGGGCACCACTGCTGATAAGGCCCTCTGCCTAGTTCCCTTAGTTCACTTCTTGCAGTGAGGTAACCGCCAATTCCCACTCACCAAATCTCCTGGCAGTGATCAATACCTCCAAGGAATGACACTATTGGCTCCCCGTAGGCAGCACAGGGCAGACCGTACGAAGTGAGATCAAGCTTCGAGACTCAAAGCCACAAGAAGGTGCCTTTGGTTTTTTTTTTCAAAAGTGTCATCTTAAGAACATAGAAGGAGTCCTGCTGGATCAGGCCAAAGGCCCACCAAGTTCAGCATCCTGCTCTCACAGTTGCCAACCAGGCACCCCAGTGGGAAGCCTAGAAGCTGAACCAGTTTGCAATAACAATTCCCTACTTGTGATTTCCCAGAACTGGTCTTCAGAGGCAACAGTACAGGAGGCACATATCCATCATCTCTAATAGTCTGATCCTCCATTTGTCTAATGCTCTTTTGAAGCCCTCTGAATCAGTGGCCACTGCTATTTCTTGCGGGTGTATATTTCATTGTTTAACCATGTGAAAATAGAGGTGAGAGCTCTATTTCAAGGGCTGCCCGGTACAAGTCTGCTTAGAGATTGTAAAAAAGAACACTGGAAGAACTATGAGCACTTGGGCACCAGAGCACTTGAGCAGGCACAGAGTCTTTTCCATTTGAATTATAGCCACCATTTCTGAACTTGCACATATACATAGAAATTAAAAGTTCTCTCTCTCTCTCTCTCTCTCTTAAATTTAAAGTTTTCTGCAATTATTATTACAGTATTATTAATTTGGGTGATGGATGTGTTATTTTGGAGATGTGTGAAGTGGCAAACCTCCCCATCCTTCTGCAGCAAAGCACAATATGGCCCTCTCAGCCATTTCTTATGCCATGCTCTTGATCCTCAGAGCTGCATTGCAGCATTGCTCAGGTCACACATACACACTCTCTCCCTCTGCTTTCAGCTCAGGAAATCTAATAAGAAGGAAAAGAGGGAAAGGAGGTTTCAAGGGGACACACAGGGGTGGGGGAATTTCTCTGGAAACTGGGTGTGTGGGGGGCGCTTCCTCTAAAACACTCCACACAAGACTGGGACCGTCTAGTTTCCCTATACAGTACCGGTTGGTTCTTTGTTTTGGTTTTTTGAAAAAAATGCAAAAAGGTGTGTGGGTTGGATAATAACACTGTCTCAAAACATGGACGAATAACAACATGAGTTTGCTAGGAAGGAGAGAAAGGAAAGAGAGGAGAGAGGTGAGTAACCTGAAAGCAAACCAGATCAATAAAGGACAACACCCAGAAGGAAGGATAAGAATGGACACCGTCACCATGACATTGCTAAAATAGCATGCTGGAAAAAAATGTGTGCTTGACCTGACAGCGGGACTTGTTCCTCAGATAAAGGACACCCTTTGCTTTATGCGATACTGGAATACATTTTAGTAGTATTTTTTAAAGGCACTATAGCAGGCATCCCCAAACTGCGGCCCTCCAGATGTTTTGGCCTACAACTCCCATGATCCCTAGCTAACAGGACCAGTGGTCAAGGATGATGGGAATTGTAGTCCAGAACATCTGGAGGGCCGAAGTTTGGGGGTGCCTGCACTATAGGCTCATCCAGACTTCCTTTTGCACTGGGCTTTCCAAACATCGGTCCACGCTTTAAAGCCCAGACCAGTGCCTAGAAACATGGCACAAAATGAAGTCTGGAAGAGCCCCATGTCTCTATTGCCAATAAGTAACTAGTGAGAGCTGTAACAAAATGTTGCAGTGCAGGATACTCCTGTTCAGGGTGATAGCCAGATATATCTTTTCCAATATATTCCATTCCCGACCTCCTTCCCCCCCCCCATTTTCTGTTTCCCCACCCTAAACAGGCCCTCGGCATCCGGTGGCCACCAAACACACGCAGTCCTTACTGCAGTGGGTCGGCGGAGGGTATTTTCCTAGGTTTTTTGCATGTCTGCAAAGCTTGAGGTTCCACACAGTATGTGAATAACACCCACTTGATTCTCAGTAGCCCAATTTTGGCTACAGTCCTATCAGTACCAACTAGCCCATTTTGCTATTAGAGAGATAGTACGTATTCTGGGCAGCCAAAGAGACTATATTTTCCTCTGAAGATCATTGCACAAAAGCCTTAAATATTTTTGATCCATTTATTTACAGATGTATAGCTTGAGCAGTATGATGGTAACATACATGCAAGCATGCTGTCCAGCCCTCTCTCAGGGCTGCTTTCCAGCAGATCTAAATAAACAAACAAACAAGCAGAACTGAAGGATCCTTCTAGAGCTGTACCAGGGTCATAGCTTCATGGCTCTGCATGTAGAATGTCATAGCTGCCAAGTTTTCCCTTTTCTTGCGAGGAAGCCTATTCAGCATAAGGGAAAATCCCTTAAAATAAGGGATAACTTGGCAGCTATGGCAGAATGTTCCAGCATCTTCAGTTAAAGCTGGGAGATACTCCATACCTGAAACCCGAAGAGGCCACTGTCAGCCAGTGTAAACAATGTTAAGCTAGCAGGACCAATGGCCTAGTCAGTATAAGGCAGCTTCATATTTTCCCTGTTTTAAGGGAAGGGCCATAGCTCAATGGCAGGGCATCTGCTATGCATGCAAAAGCTCCCATGGCTCAAAGGGACCCTTGCCTGAAACACAGGAAAGTCATCATCAATCAGTGCAGACAGTACTGAGCTAGATGCACCTGCCAGCTTCCTCTATTCCTATGTTCCACTTCAGGCCGCATTCACTTGCCGCATTAGGGGGGAAAGCCTACAACAATAATCCTCTTTGCAGCTGGAAAGCAAGCACTTCAGGGTGTGAACTAGGCTAAAAGTGTTCTCCATGAGGTGCTAGCTTTCTGAGGGGTGGGGAAATAGCACCCCCTGAGTAGTTTCCATGTTGTTGTTGTTTTGTCGTTTAGTCGTGTCGGACTCTTCGTGACCCCATGGACCAGAGCACACCAGGCACTCCTGTCTTCCAGTCTTGAGTTGCCATGTAAAGGTAAAGGTAAAGGGGACCCCTGACCATTAGGTCCAGTCGTGACCGACTCTGGGGTTGTGGCGCTCATCTTGCATTATTGGCCGAGGGAGCCGGCGTACAGCTTCCAGGTCATGTGGCCAGCATGACAAAGCTGCTTCTGGCGAACCAGAGCAGCACACGGAAATGCCGTTTACCTTCCCACCGGAGCGGTACCTATTTATATACTTGCACTTTGACCTGCTTTCAAACTGCTAGGTTGGCAGGAGCTGGGAGCGAGCAACGGGAGCTCACCCCATTGCGGGGATTCGAACCGCCAACCTTCTGATTGGCAAGCCCTAGGCTCTGTGGTTTAACCCACAGCGCCACCCGCATCCCAAGTTGCCATGTACGGTAGAACACAGCAAAACGAACCTACCAAATGCCATGGGATTGTTAGCGGGCAACGCATTCTACACTTTGAGAGATCCTTGGAGGAAAAGCAAGCTATTAATAAATACAAATCATACTATCATGCCCATGCCATCTTAGGAAGCTGGCAGTCTTCTTATTCCTAGAATCAACAAAAAGAAAGAAGAACTGTGCCAGGCTGGTGACCTACTAAAGGAATCAACAAACCTGTAGCAGCTTCCGCTACTGCCGATTCACCTTGGTGCTGGTACAAATCCCTCAGCATCAGGGCTGTCGACAATAAACTCTGCGTAACATAAATGTCTATGGGCAACATTTTATTTTACTCTTTTAAAAAGCCACAATCTAGTTAGGGAGATTTGTAAGCAGATGCCCATAACTACCTTGACAGAGAGACAGTGCTGTATTAATGGTTAGAGTGTCAGACTAAGTAGCTGGGAGTAAAGGTAAAGGGACCCCTGACCATTAGGTCCAGTCGTGACCGACTCTGGGGTTGCGCGCTCATCTCGCATTATTGGCCGAGGGAGCCGGCGTATAGCTTCCAGGTCATGTGGCCAGCATGACAAAGCCACTTCTGGCAAACGAGAGCAGCACATGGAAACGCCGTTTACCTTCCCGCTGTAGCGGTTCCTATTTATCTACTTGCATTTTGACGTGCTTTCGAACTGCTAGGTTGGCAGGAGCTGGGACCAAGCAACAGGAGCTCACCCTGTCACAGGGATTCGAACCGCCGACCTTCTGATCAGCAAGCCCTAGGCTCAGTGGTTTAACCACAGCGCCACCTGGGTCCCTAAGTAGCTGGGAGACCAGGGTTCAAATACCCCACTCAGCCACAAATCCCACTGGGTGACCTTGGCCACAGTCACTACTACCTCTTAGACTAACTTCCCTTGCAGGTTTGCTTTGAGGACAAAATGAAGAAGAAGAAGTAAAACTGATCAAAGAAAACTAGTCCAAGTACAGAAAATCTACCAGCAGGACAGTCAGGAGAAGAAGCTGTGTGTGATGATATGGATGAACAACTAGAACCGTTAATCAGACACACATCATGAGTTAACAAAAGTGTGCCAGCAGAGCGACTATCATGCATCCTAACAGCAGTGCCTAATGGTGAACCTGACACATGGTAAGAAATTGACCAACCTCCTGCAGAAGAAGCTGACAAGTAGATAGAAGCAGCCAAGGAAGAATTTTAAGCACTGAATAAAAACAACACTTGCAGACTTACTAAATTGCCAAAGGGTAAAAAGGCTATATGGTGCAAATAGGTGTTTAAGAAAAAGTTAGATAAGAATGGAAATGTACAAAGGTATAAAGCAAGGTAGATGATACAATTTTGTATACCGAGATCAAACAAGATTATACAGAAATTGTTGAATGTTTAAATAAGGTTTTGAGAATTTACATGCTAAATTAAAATTGATTAATTCAAAGTGGGCACAATGAGAAGTGGTTTGTAAGAAAAACATTGGGGCCTAATCTGAATAGTAGAGTGCCTGGTATCTGGTGGGCGGGACTTGTGTGCTTTGCTCCAGAATCAGCCCCTCCCTTCAGGGTGTGTTCAGTTAAGAGTGTCAGTTGCTGTTGTTGTTTAGTCATTTAGTCGTGTCCGACTCTTTGTGACCCCATGGACCAGAGCACGCCAGGCACTCCTGTCTTCCACTGCCTCCCAGTTTGGTCAGACTCATGTTGGTAGCTTCAAGAACACTGTCCAACCGGGAATGCTAGAGTGTCAGTTATGAGGGACCAACTGCCTCTTCTTGTTTCTTGCCTCAGACTTGTCTCATGTTATTGTATTGAGTTTTTCTCATTAAGTTATTTTCTTTATTGATAAAGCTTAGTTTACATATATGTGAGCGACTTATTTTTCTCAAAGAAAAAGCAACTCTGCTGAGGAAAGGTGTGGTATGTACTAAATTGTGTGACTGAGGGGATATTCCCAGTTTGCCAGGAAGATTTATTTTGTTAATCACCCCCTCCCTCCACCTCCAAAACATTCAGCAGACACCGTCTGTTTCAAATTTTCAATGCCTGTTGAAAACTTTTCTATTCCATTAGGCTTAAGCAGGCAATTAAGAATGTATTTCCATAATTAGTTAGCTGATTTCTCATCATAATATTTTTATATTTATTGGGTGATTTTATGTATAAATGTAAACTTCTATGAAAATCAGAATATAAATATTTTAATAAATAAAAAACTGGTTCTGTGTAAGAGGAGGAAATAAGCCTCTTCCAAAATGGCACCAGCCACCCATGTTTCTACCCACCCCCTGAGGACTGAGATTAAAAATAATTAACCCAATTAATCAGGGTGAGTGCCTTTTTAAATTAGCCAAAACATTTTTAAACAATTCATCTCCATTCCTAAATCAACAAAGAGATGCAGCCCTAGGTTACAGCTGTCTGGCAAATATGAAAGCATATTTACTGTACAGATATTCTCCCAGGTAACAGTCAATGAACGTGCAATATATGTACACAACTGGTCCATTCGTATGCTACACTGACCACAGGTACAAGTACAAATGTAACAGCATCTGTGTGAAAGAGTGAACACTTGATGTGTGTACATTCAACTGTGGTATACTGGTATACACAGAACTGTATTCTCTTGAATGATACCAGTGAATGATTGTTCAAGTGTACAGCTGTATCGTTGCTGAATGTCATTCATTGTATCCTTGCTGGATGTGAACAGCCCTAACTGTTGGGCAGTACACCGGTAAAATTATTTACATCTCATTTTCAACAAGCTTACAGCCTGTGTTGAACAGCTGAGGGGTACAAATGTACACACTTTCACACAAACACTTGCACATGTGGAGAGACAGCATGTACCTGTGTTCAGTGCAACAGGTAAGCAAAACTTGTTTGTTTTTTAAATACTTTATCATTTTCAGTATTGTAAATCAACATACAGTACATCGAACAATCCATACATTAAAGCATTAAAGATTGACTTCCTTCCCCCGCCTCCCGCCCCATGGTTCATTACAGTTCTCCCTCATTGCTGCAAAACCCTATTTTAACTCATCCAATTTTTTCCTTTGTTTATATTTTCACTGCTAGATTTCTTCTATTCCGCTAATGTTTTTAGATGTTTACAATAATCTTCCAAATACTCAACAAACATTTTCCAATCATTCTTAAAAAATTATCCCTTCCTGTTTTCATAATTTGCCAGTTAAACTAGCCAATTCAGTCAGCATTGTACCTTCCTTAAATTTCTGAGCATATACTATTCGGGCTATCGTTGATGCATACATAAAGAGATTTTCCTGATCTTTAGGTATATTCAAACCTAATATTCCTAAGAGAAAGGCTTCTGGTTTTTTTTTAATAATAAAAGCCCTTTTCAACATAGTTTTCATTTCATTATAAATCATGTCCCAGTAGCCTTTCACAGCTTTACATGTCCACCACATGTGGAATAAGGTACTGTACCTTTTATCCCCTTACATTTCCAGCAGGTATATGATTCTGATTTATACATCTTTGCTAACTTACTTGGTAGCAGATACCACCTATATATTATTTTTCATATAATTCTCTTTTAACATATAACATGCTGTAAATGTCAGGTCAAGCAAAACTTTAATGTCCCCTTTTGCAAGGGAGGTGTCAGGAAATCTAAAAACTCTCAGTTCCCTGAACAAACGACAGTCTGCAGGATTTTGTGGAGGAAGACACAGCTGATTAAAGTTGTATGATACTGATTTAAATGTACAGTGTAGATGAGGCCCAGAATGCTAAGGGTCTGGAAACCATGTCCTTTCAGGAACAGAGCATAATATTGTTAGCCTGGTGAAGAGAAAATTATTTATTCATATTTATTCACTGCATTTATATCCCACCCTTCCCTCAAAAAGCTCAAGGTGCCCTACACAGTTATCTCCCTCCTCATTTCATATGCACAACCCTGGGAGGGAAGTTAGCCTGAGAGTGAGTAACTGGCCCAAGTTCACCCAGCGAGCTTCATGGATTAGTTGGAATTTGAACTCTGGTCTCCCAGGTCCTAGCAGGACACTTTAACTACTATACCATGCTGGGTCTCCAGATTCAGGGAAGGCATGGTATGATCAGAAGGGTTGTTGAAGAAAAGTTGGCGCAGGGTTGGTTACTGTTGCTTCAGGGGCCAGGGCTAGAACCAGTGGGTGAAAAGCAGAGGAAGGCAGGATTTCAGTTCAACATTACAACAGGGGTGGGGGAATTTGGTGTCCCTATCTGGCCCCTGGGGCTCTTCCCAGGCCACATTCTTCCCCCAATCTGTAGTTTCCTAGATTGGTAGTTGATGGGCAGCCATGAAAGCCAGTGTGGTGCAGATTGGGACCTGGGGGGCTAGGGTTCAAATCCCCACTCGGTCTTAAAGCTCAGTGGGTGACCTTGGGCCAGTTACTGCCACTCAGTCTAACCTACCTCACTGGGTTGTCGTGGAGGTTAACAACCATGGGTGCCACCTTAAACTCCTTGGAGTTTTTTCCAACAATAAATAAATAAATGTGCCTTAAATGTGCTTTTAATGCATTGTGTGGATGTGACTGCCTTTGGTGTAGCAGGTACCTTTTCAAAGAAGGTACACTGGGGCAAGGAACCTTTTTCAGTCTGAGGGCCGTATACACTTCAATACAACTTTCCAGGGGCCACATTCCTAGTGTTGGGTCAGAGCCAGAGGCAGAAGTGGGCAGAGCAGAAAATGCAAGCAACACCTTTGTACGGTGGGCAAGTTTCTACCAATAGTCACACATCATTCTCTATTCTCCATCCTGGCAAGAGAGAGGCATCACCACAAGGCACATCCCAGCCAGAAAAATAAAGAACTCAAGGATGTGCAGCAAGGACAGGACAGGGAGCCTCCTGAGGGTCAGAAAGTTGGCTGCATTCAGAGGTACCTACACCATCACAAGACAATTCAGATGGAAACAAGGAATGAGCACAGAGAGGAAACTGAAAGGCAGGAAATAACTTCATCCCCGAGGATGCAAAGCATCAGGAAGTCATGACTAAAGGGGCTGTGAAGGCATGTTGCACGATCTGGCCAATGTCTCGCTATGGAGGCCCCTCAGATAAACACAGGCAGAGGTCAAAGCATCCCTGCACAGCACTCATAAAGCCACAACAGTTCTGCCAACAATATTTTGCTTCGCAACAGGATGTACACAGGAGAGAACAGTGTCAGAAACTGAGATATGAAAGCCAGGAGCTACATAGCACCTTAAATCTAGGTTATGGGTGCAACAACGGAATGTCTAGGTGCACGTATTTATAACAAGAATACAAAGGTGAAAATGAATGAACTGCAGCCAAAATATTATGTTCATTTTTCACATGGTCTAGTCTTTCCCCTGCCCACTCCCCAAATATTCTCTTTCCCCCCCAACAAATTTTTATTGTTTTTATGATAACAAATATTTAACAACAAAAAGAGAAAAACATAAAATACAAAACATACCACTACAAACAAACAACATAGCAAAAAAAGAGAGAGAGGAAAAAAACAAAAAGAAAAAAATCTTTCAACATTTTTTCATCCTTTCTTATCATTTTGGGGTGACTTCCTCGTACCCCCCATGCCACATTTCACTGTATTTCCTCTTTAGCAATTTCTGTTTCTTTACTTTTTAAACATACTTTATATCCATCTATCTATACATATTTTAAATCTAACCATTATCTATCATTCTTTCATAATATCTTAATCCTAAAAATAATCTCTAAAAACTACAACATTATATATTTTTCCAAATCTATTTCAAACTGACTGATATTGCAATATTTCTTCAAATAATCTTTAAAATTCTTCCAATCTTCTTCCACCGACTTCTCTCCCTGGTCGCAGAGCCTCCTGGTCAGTTCAGCTAATTCCATATGGTCCATCATTTTCATCTGCCATTCTTCCACCGTAGGTATTTCTTGTGTCTTCCAATTCTTTGCTAACAACATTCTTGCTGCCGTTGTGGCATACAAAAAGAAAGTAACATCTTTCTTGGATATTTCCTTTCCGACTATTCCCAATAAAAAGGCCTCTGGTTTCTTAACACTCCCCAAATATTCTCAAGAGGGTCTCTTCTCCAGTCTTCAGAGAGCAGCTGGAAGTGGGGAAGCAGAAAAAAGGTCCTCTTTTCCTTCCACTCTGCAGTTGTAATCTGAAATCTTAGGCACAGTACTGTGCCCAGAGCTCAGAAACTGCTTGTCTTAATGAAATTCCCTGTCGCAAAATGTGCCTAGAACAATGGGAGTTTCGAACACTGGGAGAGTGTGTGTTCACTGTCATCAAACTCACACTGCTGAAAGAAACCACCCCTCAAGTAGCATGGGGTAAGGAGAGCTGTGGCCCTCCAGGCTTTGCTGGATGATAGCTTCAGCCACAGACAGCCTGACCAATGGTCAAGTGATGTTGGGAGTTGCTCACAGCTCCCCCACCCACCAAACCTTAAAAGTACTGAGAGTCATCTAGGGAACTTCGACCCAGAAGCTACATCAGTCTGACAGTCACTTTCTGGTTGTATTCAAAGGGCACACCTAGACACAAAACATGTTGTCATCTATTGAACTGTTGCCCCCCCCTCCTCCTCTTTTTAAACAGCAGCCACAAAGGGGTCCAATTCAGATTCAGTGCAGGGTATGGAGCAGAATCCATGAGAAATGTAGCCTGGGATTCCACACCCATGTGGTAAAGGAAGATGACCCTTTGTGAAATGAGCAAGGATTTATCCCACTCACTTGGGTGGGTTTGATCAGGTCTTATCAAATTGTATGAATTTCATGGGGTCATACCTAATATTTATTTAACTAATAATATTTATATTTTAAATTATGGTGCTGGAGGAGACTCTTGAGAGTCCCATGGACTGCAAGAAGATCAAACCTATCCATTCTGAAGGAAATCAGCCCTGAGTGCTCACTGGAAGGACAGATTGTGAAGCTGAGGCTCCAATGCTTTGGCCACCTCATGAGAAGAGAAGACTCCCTGGAAAAGACCCTGATGTTGGGAAAGATGGAGGGCACTAGGAAAAGGGGACGGCAGAGGACAAGATGGTTGGACAGTGTTCTCGAAGCTACCAACATGAGTTTGACCAAACTGCGGGAGTCAGTGGAAGACAGGAGTACCTGGCGTGCTCTGGTCCATAGGGTCATGAAGAGTCGGACACGACTAAACGACTAAACAACAACAACAATTTATATACCACTTGATTGTAACAAAAACCTCAAATAAAAAAAAATTAAGTGATCTGCAAAAACAAGTACCCAAAACATTTTAAGAGGGGTTAAAAGTAATTAACATCTTATGTATCTGGAGAGACTTGCCTGAACAAAAGTGTTTTCAGCAGGAGCCAAAAGAGAGCTGTGAAGGTGGCTGCCTTTGCCTGGTGTCATCAGGCAAGGAGTTCCAAAGTGTAGGTGCTGCCATACCAGAATAAATTTTTATTACAAGTGAGGAATGAGTATTGTACAGCACCTGTAAAACCCATGGAAACTGATGGGCAGAACTAACTTAGGTTCATTGATTTCAATGGGTCCCACTCCAAGGAAAGTCTAATTAAGAACAAATCACAAGTTCTACTTTAAAAAGGAAAGAAAATCAAAATTAGAACTCTCACTGAAATCAGGATTTGCCAAGACAGAAATACAAATGCGGGAGGAGGAATTGAGAGAGCTAAGCTCTGTGAACCATGCAGGAATTTTTTTGAATGGGAATGGTGGAGATGGAAATGCAGTAAGGCAGCTTGCAGTGATGGACAATCATAATAATGTCTGTCATTGACATACACTAGACAAGGCACTGTAGCCAACCCTGGTATTGCAGATATATCAGAAAACAACAGCATTGGTTTGTATCCAATGCTAGCCCTACTCAGAGGAGACCCACTGAAAATAATGGAGCTGACTCCCATGAATCCATTAATTTACGGTATCTGGGTCTATTCTGAGTAGAACTTATTTGGATACAGCCCATGACATGTAAGGCAGGCCTATATCTCTGCCTTAAGAATCAGTGGTAGGGCACCTGTGCCCGCCCAATCCCCACCCAATGTCGTTGGGTCTCCAGTTCCTATTAGCCCTAGATAGTATGGTCAATGGTAATGGAAGCTATAGTCCAGAAACATCTGGAGCTCCATGGGTTCCTCACCCTTCCTTTAGATACAACAGAACCACCCAACAGCTTTTTAAGTATCTCTGCACCTCTGCTTCATTAAAACTCATGCAACTCACAGTCACAAGACATGGTCAATTGGGTTTATAGGGTATTCATTGACCTTGGCTTTATCAACAGGATAAAAACATGATAACTTTAAAATGATATTGATGTTCAGACACTGTAGGTATGCTACTGAATATGTGCTGGAGGGTAAACATTATGAGGACTGCTAGTGTGGCATATAGTGGTTAGAGTGCTGGCTATGAGCTGGGAGACAAGAGTTTTAATCCCTGCTCAGTGACACCCTTATAAAAGGCGAATGTTCTGAAGCAAGGCCTCTGGTGATCATCTCAATAGGCAGCCAGGTTCCTATCAATATAAATCAGATAGTCAGCTGTTAAGCATCTCCCGCACACACTTTTGAGAGACCTAAAGCATGGCTTGTAAGGGGAACGCCAGAACAGGGCCCTGAATTCTGTCCAATTTTCACAGCGTATCACCACCAACAAATTCACATTTGCATCTTCATTGGTTGACGATTGTAATGATTAATTGCTGCTGTAACAGAACTGTGTTACGGTATAATATACCTAAGGGGGGGGGATTCACAGTGCATGGGCTAGAGGTCACCAAAAGCAAACACTGAGATTGGTCAGCATTTCCCTCGTTGCTTCAATCATTACGCTTTGATTTTATTTTTGTGTAGTTCCTACCTAGGAATGTTTCCAGCAAGTGGGGACAGAACACAAACAAATCTCTTCTCATTTTTTTTCATGCTGCCCCCTCTGAAAAAAAATTAAATTTTGAAGCATAAGGGGGGGATCTGCCCTGCCTTGCAGAAAAGGGTGGCATTTGGGCTAAAGCAGCGGGGGGAAACATTCCCCCTAGGCTGCCCCTTTAGCAGTACCTGAGTCTCAATGCATTTTTTTAAGAATTGAGAACACGCAACAGTCAGGCAGAGATGCTGATCAGTGGTCTCTAGGCAGGTGATTTAGTGCAACATAAAGCAGGCCATAAATCTAAGAGGATTATTTCTTTCCCCCAGCCTCCACCTCGCCAAGTCATGCCACCACGCACCATCTCCAGCCTCATCTGACTGCAGTGCTGAACCAGTGTCATAACATGGAGGAAGATGCCTTCCTTCCTAAATACTAAAAAAAAAACCCGCTGCTGCCCCCCCCCCCCAGCTGCCACCTTTTTGGGCTGTTTCCCAGCTATGATTCTGCTCCTTTCATTTTCTATGAGAAAGCAAAAATAATAATAATTTAGCATTACGTTGCTTTTCTTTTTTAAACGACTGATGTAATTTGGACAACACTGCCTTTGAAAACATGGCTTAACCTTAATTGCTTAAGACAGACGGAGGATTTAAAGGAGCCATAGCAACATACCCCCATTAAAAGTAACCACCACCTTATCGTCTTCACTATTTATCTGCGTACCTACAAAGGGCTGAAATCATTTACTTGCATTGTACAAATGGAAGAGGACTTTGGCAATATGTCACTTGACCTATATAATCGAGACATTTTAGTATGTGGCAGGCACATTAAGAAAAAAAAAACCCACAATGCAAAATTTTGCAGCATGAGCAATAAAGCAAATCCCCCTTCCACACCATTCCCTGGATATACTTTAGAATGCACAACTCCTAAAGTCAAAAGGACCAAAAATAGCATTTCAGTTCCGTGCGCAAAGGCCCCCCTCCCTTGAATCAGTGCGAGCACATATAAACCAAATTCTCATTTTCAGGAAAAAGCCTCCCATGCAGGGAAAAGCTTTCATTATATGCTGTCATTCTAAGGACTTCTCAGTTTCGTTGGATTCTTCGCCGAGTATCCCCCCCCCACACACACAATAATTATGGTGCACTTGCTTTATTGAAGGGGGGATGGCAGAGAGGAAAATACATGAGATATGGGGGGGGGAGATAACAACCAGGCTGTTTTGCACTGACACTGCAGGATATGCGCTAGATCTTCCACTGTGCATGGGGGAGGGGGGTTGGATAGAGAGAATAAAGGACTGGATTTGGGGGAGGGGGGGGAATCCACCCCAAATGAACCTGCAAGTACAAGAGGATTTCTCAGTTGACAGTTACACACACACACACACACACACACACACACACACACACATTCTCCATGTTGTGTATTGCAGGCAATAAAACTGATATAATTTCCAGTAAAAGATAAATCCGTTAAGGACACAGGAGACACCAGTCTTACACCGATCTGTTAAGGATACATCTACTGGTAAAAAGCCCCCCCCCTTTTACAACGGGGCAAGGATGAGGCGGATAGTCAAACCGGTGCTGTCCCCCCCCCCCATCTTCCACTGTACATACTGCAGAATAACAGCGTCCCCCTCTGCCTTTTCCATTCCAGTTATGAACGCTTCTCTTTTTTTGGCCAAGACTAGCAATAATATGAATAGATACTAATTGTATAAAAAGGGTGGTGGTAGAAGGGATCTCTTTACCCGTAGTGTCCTCGACCATCGAGGGCACCCCCACCCAACAAAAAAAAACATAAGGTCTGCAGTGGCACTCCAAATATCCCCCTTCCATCCCTCTTAATACTCTATTTCCTTCACTACTACCACCAACTCTCCAGATTTCAGCAGCTACCTCCCTTATTTATTTTTACAATCGGGACTACGGAGCGCGGGGGGGGGAATAGAAAGCCCCCCTCTCAATGCCCATTAAATGAAAGAGTTTAATCTTACTTTCTCCCACCACAGCCTTAAGCCCAGCGGGTGCCATGGTGCCCCTCTCTGGCGCTGCTTCTTCTTCTTCTTGAGGTGTTTGTGTGGGGAGGAATCCCCGCGTCTGGTTTCCCCTTTTCTCCTTTTCCTGCTGCTGCTCGGCTCAAAACCCCGCACAAAACTGCACTCCGGTTTGGCTTCTCAGCTGACTGCAAAAGGAAGGAGGGAGGGCAGTCTGGGCAAGGATGCGGAGGGAGGCGGCGGCGGAGGAGGAGGCAGGTCCAGGCAGGGCGTGGTCGGATTGTGATGCGGGCTGCTGATGCTGATGCAGAGAGAGGCTGGTGGTGCCGTGGATGGCGTCATGCCCCCGCCGGCCAATCAGCGCGCCGCCTGCTCAGCATCTCTCTCTCTCCCCCCCCCTTACACACACACACATACGCACACGAACCGCCTGCGGCTCTGCTCATCGGCCAACTCTGGTGAGGGGCGGAGCCAACATCTGCAAATAAAGGGATGGGGGTGGCTAAAAGAAAGAATTACAGCCTCTCCTGCTGTATGAATGAACTTCCCTTACATGCGTTTACACATGTAGCCTACTTGTTTGCAGAATGCAAATATTCGGTGGCATCCCCCCTAAACCACTGCCACAGAGTCCTTGTTATAAATTTGCTTTCGTGTAGCTGGATTTGCAGGTTTTATGCTGCTTTAAAAACAGCAACACTTTTTTTTCTTACTGATATTGCACTGCTGCTTAGAGATTTTATTTTTTTCAAATACACTAAGCAGGTTATAAATAAATAATTAAAAATATAGGAAGCTTCCGCTACCACCACCACCCCCAGTCCCAATGAAACAGATACCGGTAGCTATTCACCAGACCCACATGTCAAGAGACACAGGGATATAGACACTAAGATGAGACCCTGCTTCAGACCCAGATGCCAACTTCCATGCCAACTCTTCAAGAACTGGTGCCTGTCCCCACCCCCACCCCCACCCCTTCTGTCCTTTTCTCTTTCCCCTTATGTGTCATGTATTTTCATTTTGTTTAGATGGTAAGCCTGCAGGCAAGGACAGTCTTGTTTAATTGATTGTATGTAAACCACTCTGGAAGCCTTTTTAGGCTGAAGAGCAGATTACAGACAATCTCAATATTGATGATGATTATAATGTCTACTTTGGCAACACTGTTACAGGCAATGTGTTAGCTGTGCCTGTGAATACTTTCTTATTTTGTGTAAACTGTTTTGTCTGACTGGCCTTTTGAACTGATGAACTTTGTGGCAAAACCTGTTGCATATCCGGACGACAGGTCTTCCTTCATTTTGCCCACCTGCGTTTATTTCATCATGGTGGTGGTTATTTAGACCTACTGAAGAACATTCCATCCAGCTCTTCCTTTCATCCACCTGTGTTAACTTCACCAGGGTGGTGGCAACCTAAGACCAACTGAAGAATTTTCTATTCAGTTCAGTTTTTACAAACTATCGTGAACATTCTTTATTTTTCTATTGCCAGCAGGTTGCTGTTCAGTGCTTGGACATTACCCACTTGTTGAATGGTTCATTTATGCAGACTTTAAAACGTTCACTGTGCATATAATTCATTCCATGTCTTTGGCAGAACTAGTATTGATCTGCACATGGCATTGTAACATGTTTTTGTTTGTTTGAATGGTCTTTAGTCTATCTTTAGTCCAGTTATTATTGGAGCTTTGGCCACCTCATGAGAAGAGAAGAATCCTTGGGGAAGACCCTGATGTTGGGAAAGATTGAGGGCACAAGGAGAAGGGGACGACAGAGGACGAGATGGTTGGACAGTGTCCTTGAAGCTACGAACATGAGTTTGACCAAACTGCGGGAGGCAGTGCAAGACAGGAGTGCCTGGCGTGCTATGGTCCATGGGGTCACGAAGAGTCGGACACAACTAAACAACTAAACAACAACAAAATTCCCTTTTATATTTATTAGCCAGTTTGTGGTGGTTTGTTTTGGTTTATTAGCACTGTTACAGGACCTAAAATGGCAGGTTTGGCTAACCTATTTAGGATGGAAAGGAACCTGTTGGTTCTGCTGGACCTCTTGGCAGCTTTTGATGCCACTTGATTTAGGGGGGCAGCTGCCCACCGCACCTCCCTGGCTATGCCCCTGGGCTCCCTTCTTGTTGTCCTTCCATTGGCAGATGAAGACTTTTCTACCCCAGCAATGGAATTTACAATCTTTAGCATGTACAAATCTACTATTGTTTCCTCTACCCAATTTTCTTGGTTACAGCAACTCCAGGGGAGACCCTCTATATTGCTGCCGTAAGGAATAAGAAATCTTTGTAAATGTACTAAAAATCACCCAGAAATCTAGTGGTAGATCCCAATATATCTCCTACCCACCACTGCTCTAAACCAGGCATAGGCAAACTCGGCCCTGCAGATGTTTTGGGACTACAACTCCCACCATCCCTAGCTAACAGGACCAGTAGTCAGGAATGATGGGAGTTGCAGTCCCAAAACATCTGGAGGGCCGAGTTTGCCCGTGCCTGCTCTAAACTGAATGGGAGCAGCTCACAAAGGTTTTAGATGCCAGGCAACTTTCCTCGCTCTGCATGGAGTTGTCAGGCATTGAACCTGGGACCTTTTTTTGCATAAAAACTTCACACTACCACAGAATTGTTCTTCACTTAAAAGATTCAACTCTTTGTGACTCTGAAAACAGGATTGAATTAATTGGCAACACAGGAAGCTTCCCGTCTGCAGACATTGCTGCTGTTAAGGCTTCCTGCTTAAAGGAAGAAGAAGAAAATTAATTTCAATTTCAGAATGTGGGACTGCACAGAGTTTTGAACTCATACACTTCAAATATATTTGTTATAGTATTGAGTCTCCCTCCCCCAAATTGTGTGTGACTATTTGTTAGCCAGTTCAGGTTTGTTGTTGTTGTTGTTTACAACTTCACAACTTCTGCATCAGACACACCCCACTAAAAAAAGAAAGAAAAGCCAAATGATAAAAAGTGTGCTTTGCTCGCTCCTTCCTCACACCCTGTATCTTTGGTGGTTTCTCCACAAGAGCCTGTATTTGTTATGGAGCAATGGTTCGTTATCAGTCTGCCTTAGTTCAGTAACAGGTGCAAAACCAGGAGTACTTTAAATGTATTTATGAGGATGTGTTGTGAAGCATGACCTGCCCAAAGATGAAGGGGAAGAAGAGAAGTTTCCAGCCCAAAAGAATACAGTGTTTTAATTTGGTTTGGGCAATATCTTTTATGTATGAAAACCAAGCACATTCTACCCTTCTATAATTTGTGTGCATGCTGTCCCTGACATTGGCTCTCAGTTAAGTGCTTAATAAACAGCTACACCTAACTTGCCCAATTCCACCCCCACCCATTTTTTCAAATTGCACATTGTCAAACTTTCCAACAGCACAATTTCCCTCCAACCGCACACACACACACACAAGAAACCTTGGATGTGTTCCTAAGTTGTACTTGTTGGAATCATCCGAAGGTTGCCGCATGTTGGCAATGCGTGCGTGGGGCGACTGGAAACAGCCCCAGCCATCCGGACACTTCCAAATGGCCTTCCCTGGCTGTTGATGCCTGGACAGACCAGAGGCCAATGATATGTGACCCCCCCCCCTCTGTAGAAGACAGCACGCACATCTTGCCTCCTTCTCCACTGAGAACCAGAAGCGAAAGTGTACAGAATAACATCACATGATCAGGAAGAGACATAATATAAACTTCCTCTCTCATGAAGTATCTCAGACTCAGTGTGTGAAAAACAACAGTCACACATGTGCTCCTTGCTTGTGCAGCAGAGGATATATAAAAATCCTAACAGTATCTAATATTAGAAATTATCTGATAGCTGCCCCCTTTTAAAAATATACCTCTGCGTGACCAGAGGTGGTTTTAGAGCTTCAGGTGGCACCAAAACAATGCTGTAGAATGGAGCATGAGAGGTGGGGGAGTGGGGTATCATTGAATTTTAGCATCGTACAGGGCACTGCTGAAAGAGAGCCCAAAGTCTGCCACTGCCATGACATCATAGCATCATACTATACAGTACATAACTTTGCAAAGGAATCTTAATATAAACATAAAAAATGCAGTGCACAGCAGCAGTTTACTACATGTTGAAAAGGGAAATCCACAAGCACACGAAATAAACCACTTAGTAATATCCACCAGGAGCTGCTTGTTCAGGGAGGTATCTTGGTTGTAAATCCAACAAAATTCTGCAGAAGTGGCAGTTGTATTATTACACCTCTCTGACTAGCGACATAATGCAGAAAGGGGTTTTGTGTACCTGCCTAGCAGTCCCTCCTGCCTCTGCTCCTCAATACTATTTGTATTTGCATAAGCCATTACGGCAAGAGACCAGAATTTGGACCACCATCCCAATGAGAACTATATGGAGTACTTCCAGTGCTTGGCTATCTCTAGTTGGGCAGCGGCTTCAAGATTGGGTCTTAACTGCCCAGCATCAATTCCCAACATCAGGACAAAAAAGCCAAGGAGCTTACACCTGCCCTGCCCACCTTATTTTACACTGCTGTTGGCAAGCTTACCCCCTACCACCTAGCAACCCCATCACCTACTTATGTCAGAGGCACAGTTTTCCATGCATGCACACTTCTTCAGATACACTGAAACAGAAGTCACCAGACCCTTATGTATAGTCAGAGGGTGTGGGGGGGGGGTGATGGGAATGGGTGATGGGCTGATAGGAGTGGTAAACCTGTTGATGACTGTTAACGACTGTTAATGACTGCAATTGGTCTTGCAGGAAAAAGCAAGGGCTGAGGTGCTAAAGAAAGCTTGATCATGTATAATGAGATAAGAATCCTATGTCTCTGTTCATACCAGGTCTCTCCATTGTTTTAAGCTTGCTAATGAGTTGCAATTCAGCAACTTCTCTTTCCAGTCTGTTTCTGAAATTTTTTCTTAATAAAACAGCTACAGTACTTTGAGATCTTGGGAGATTGAAGTGTTCTCCTACTGGTTTCTCTATCTTGTGATTCCTGATGTCAAATTTATGTCCATTTATCCTTTGGCGTAGGGACCCAGGTGGCGCTGTGGGTTAAATCACTGAGCCTAGGGCTTGCTGATCAGAAGGTCAGCGGTTCGAATCCCTGTGACGGGGTGAGCTCCTGTTGCTTGGTCCCAGCTCCTGCCAACCTAGCAGTTCGAAAGCACATCATAATGCAAGTAGATAAATAGGAACCGCTACAGCGGGAAGGTAAACGACGTTTCCATGTGCTGCTCTGGTTTGCCAGAAGCGGCTTTGTCATGCTGGCCACATGACCTGGAAGCTATATGCCGGCTCCCTCGGCCAATAATGCGAGATGAGCGCGCAACCCCAGAGTCGGTCACGACTGGACCTAATGGTCAGGGGTCCCTTTACCTTTACTATCCTTTGGCGTAGGGTTTGGCCTGTTTGTCCAATATAGAGAGCTGAAGGGCACTCTTGGCATTTGATGGCATACACAATGTTAGAAGATGGTTCCCACACAACGATGGTTTACAAGCCATAAGGAACACCATTTCAGATAAAATCACAGCGGACTTTGCTACCAAACTCTGCCATTTTGTCCTTACCCACAACCACTTCAAATTTGGTGATGACCTGTTCCTCTAGATCAGCGGCACAGCAATGGGCACCCGCATGGCCCCACAGTATGCCAACATCATCTTCTAACATTGTGTATGCCATCAAATGCCAACAGTGCCCTTCAGCTCTCTATATTGGACAAACAGTCCAAACCCTACACCAAAGGATAAATGGACATAAATCTGACATCAGGAACCATAAGACAGAGAAACCAGTAGGAGAACACTTCAATCACCCAGGACATTCTATACAAGATCTCAAAGCAGCTGTTTTATTGCAGAAAATTTTCAGAAACAGACTGGAAAGAGAAGGTGCTGAATTGCAACTCATTACCAAGCTTAAAACCATGGAGAGACCTGGTATGAACAGAGACATAGGATTCTTATCTCATTATACATGATCAAGCTTTCTTTAGCACCTCAGCCCTTGCTTTTTCCTGCAAGACCAATTGCAGTCATTAACAGTCATTAACAGGTTCACCATTCCTATCAGCCCATCACCCATTCCCATCACACACACACCGACTATACATAAGGGTATGGTGATTTCTGTTTCAGTGCATCTAAAGAAGTGTGCATGCACACTAAAGCTCATACCTACGACAAACTTTGTTGGTCTCTAAGGTGCTACTGGAAGGATTTTTTATTTTTATTTTGACTGCGACAGACCAACACGGCTACCTACCTGTAACTAGTTTTCCATGGTGTCCCTTAAACCTAGAGCTGGCCCTGTTTTTTTTGTACTTACAGTACTGGTGTTTCTTAAGTTTGCTCATAAATAGAGGGATCTTTGTTCTCCATTAAAACAAACACCACCTGATGATTGGAAAAACCAATAAAAAACCCACCATTAATTTCTCAAAATCCCATTTGGAAGCCATCTAGTGGTCATTCCCAGATTCTGCAGCAGTTAATTTGATAAACAAATGATAGCAGGGTACAGTACTTTGTTTTGTTTCACTTTGTCTGATAAATAATTTCTGTCCCTTGTCTGTCTTGAATTGCCTGCCAATCTCTTTCATTTGGGTGGCCATGGTTTCCAGTTATTGTGAGTAGAGGGAGAAGTCTTATAAACTAACTCCCATCTTCCTTTTTTCTCAATCTAAACCAGGCATAGGCAAACTCCGGCCCTCCAGATGTTTGGGACTACAATTCCCATCACCCCTAGCTAACAGGACCAGTGGTCAGGGATAGTGGGAATTGTAGTCCCAAACATCTGGAGGGCCGGAGTTTGCCTATGCCTGATCTAAACAGTCTTTCTTCATAGAGAAAGTGCTTCCAATATATGATTTTCAAGCTTTTATTTACCTAAGAGAAAGGAGCATGTGGGAAGGAAGTCCAATGGCTATCCCATAACTATTGCCTGGAAGTAATTAGCTATTAATGTACACTACATAAATCTGTTGTTGTTGTTGTTGTTGTTGTTGTTGTTGTTGTTGTTGTTGTTGTTTTATATTTATATTTATATCCCACCCATCTGGCTGGGTTCCCCCAAACACACTGGCCGGCTTACAGCATATATAAAAACATAATAAAACATCAAATATTAAAATACAGAATATCTTCTATATACTATTAATAAACCAATAAATCAACAGAAACAAATAATAATAGGATTGGGGAGTTGGTTTGGATTATATTTGGGTACCACCAATCCTGTGACTTGATGTATGTAAGATGGAAGTCTATAGGAAGTGGTCAAACTAGTCTCTTTGTTAACAGTTTTAGCCTAGCCTGTTAAGCCCCCTTTTACATGTCTTTGGGGCTTTTCTGGAAACGATGACAAACCTAGACAGCATCTTAAAAAGCAGAGACATCACCTTGCTGACAAAGGTCTGTATAGTTAAAGCTATCGTTTTCCCAGTAGTGATGTTTGGAAGTGAGAGCTGGACCATAAAGAAGGTTGATCGCCGAAGAATTGATGCTTTTGAATTATAGTGCTGGAGGAGACTCTTGACAGTCCGATGGACTGCAAGACCAATGGACTCCCCTATACAAGATTGCCTTCAGATGGCTTGGGGGTCGGATAACTCCATGCCATCCAAAATTTCTCCAATGAAAATAGGGACATCCTAAGGAAAAGTGAAACATTCTGGGGTCAAATCAGAAACCAGGACTGCTTCTCTAAATCAGGGACGCCCCTGGAAAATAGGGACACTTTGGAGGGTCTGGGTTCAGGTTTTATATACTGTATGTATAAAAAACCCATATACTGTATCCTAAAGACACCACAGTCTCTGTTGACCGTTGACCTTCATTCTAAGGAGTTTCCCAGAGTCTCTCACCATTCAGGTAACAATATATATTCAATATTTAAAGCTGTGTAAAATCTGATGAGGAATCAAGCAATTGGCATTTTATCAGGGTAGTGGCTTCACACAAGGATGTGTGTTGAGTGTGCTTTAAATGCATGGTGTGGATCTGCCCAGAGTGGAAGAAAATGTATCATGGTGAAAGCAATCATGGTGAAAGCTGAGGCCCCGAAGGATAACTCAGGATAACTGGGTTGGTAGATTATGAGACTTTATCTCATGGTTGTTCAAGCCCCAGTTGGGCAAAAGATTCCTGCATTGCAGGGGGTTGGAATAGATTATCCTTGATCTTCGTGGTTCCTTCCAACTCTACAATTTTATTCTTTTATACACAGAAAAAAGTGTGAATCGTTTGTTTGTTTGGTGTGCAGTTGGGTACAAAATGTGGACTGGAGTGAGGCCATCACGAAGTTGGAAAGCTGATGTGAGGTTTGAAAAATTGGGGTGGGCAAAAATCAAACATATTAGGTGTAGGCATTTACCGGTATTAAGCACTTTAACTACAAACTACACGCTACTGCAGAGACAGAGTGTACACACAAATTATGTAAAGGGAGAATGTGCTCAGTTTCCATTCTTAAACTCCCCAGACCATATTAAATCACGTTCTTCTTTCTGGCTGGAATCTCCTCTTCTTCCCCTTCGGTCAGGTAACGCTTCATAGATGGATGAATCCCTGATGTATAGTGGATAAGAGCTACAAGCTCCCTATGGAGAACTCCACCACGGATTCAGGGTGTAAGGAAGGAACAGGGCACACTTTGCATTTGTTTGGCTTTTCCTTTTTTGGTGTGTGGAGTCTGATGCAGAGTTCGTGCTGCTGGAAAATCTGCTTTTAAAATAGTTTTAAAATCATTGCTCCCCAACAACCTGCTTCTGGCTGGCAAGGACAAATGCAGAACCCTCCTGTGTTTTCTTCCACCTCCCTTTTCTAAATGCAGCATCAGGTGGCCTCAGCTGCAGTCTGCTGCAAAGACTGAGCCTCAAAGCCGCAAGGGGGCTGTTGCATCTCTCCCCTCTTGCTGAGGAATGAATCTAAATGGGATGAGGAGGCTGTCGAATTAACCAATGGCAGGAACCTAACACCACAATGTCTGAGCCTAATTTACCCAACTGCCAGTGGTACCTGCTGGAGGTGTAAAGCTGCAAATGCTGAGATATTTGGAGTTCATGCCAGAAAATTCTGGAAAGTATAGTGATGGGAACCCTTTAATTCTCCTATTTGGATATGTTAAAGAAAATTGTACTCACAGAGGACAGGGAATTAATCATCTATTAACTAATGTCAGAACCTAGGAGCCAACTCCTAGGGGTCATGAGGGCTTCGGCACCCACAATAAACTACTTGTGGGCACCAGGCCCCCACAAAGTTGATGGGCATTCAGACACCCATTCAGACAGTGTGTGTGTACTGATCATGTGTGTGACTGACGGTGTGTGTGATTGATTATGCAGGGAGGGGCTTACCTGGGCCCCCACAATATTTTATTCAAGTTGGCACCCCTGTGCCAGAATTTTATTGGGGAGGAGGTAAGAACACCATTCTTGAGAGAATGGATAACTAAAATCTGGGACAAGGTATGTGTGGTTAAGCTTACATATATGGTGAGAACCAGAGAGGACAGACATCAAGATAATGCACTCTGTGTGTGTGTGTGTGTGTGTGTGTGTGTGTGAGAGAGAGAGAGAGAGAGAGAGAGAGAGAGTGAAATTGGAGTCCTTTTCATCTGTTCGGCCACTGTGAGAACAAGATGCTGGACATGGGTCACTGACCTGATCCAACATGCTTGTCTTATGTGCTTAAGACTCATCTTTTTTCAATAAAAAAGAAGAAGTTGGTGAGATCCTGTAGTTTTTTTCTTTTAATTGGCTATAAAGATTTAAAAGATTACTGGTTGTAAATAGAACGACAGGTTGCTTAGTATGGTGGTTTTGTTTCTGGTATTTGGTTTTGATTACGCTTAAGATGGTATAATAAATAGGATGATACTGAAATATTTGTTATTCGAGGGGTGCATGTATGGAGCCTTGTGAGGGTAGGTGGCCTAAAAGGCGGCTTATAAATGGTAAGATAAAATAAATATAGAACTAATATTGTGCCTAGCCGAATAAGATAATCGCAGGGAGGCCCTCTTCGATTGCAGGAATAGAAGTGCTTCCCTCAGCGTCCCCACCAGCTGTTACAGCTGTTGCATCCGGGCTTGCCGAGCAAAGCATTCTGGGAGGTGTAGTTTGAAAGTGTACAATCTCTCCCTCCCTCTCTCCCTTCTCTAAAAATAGGGAACTACAACTATGAACCGAGGTAAACGGTATCGTTGCAAAGAGCCTTAGGACTACCTGACCTAGATTTACATTTATGATTCGCAGTATTATTGCAATCTTTTTTGGAATCGCCCTGAAGAGCTGCTTAAATATGGGTGAGAGCTTAACTCCTACTCTCCACTTACTCTAGAGTAAGCACAAAGCGATGCATGCAGTCAATCAAGGGTTTGCAATGTGTCGCTTATCTAAATCGAAAGATAACATTTATTCTGGGGTGGGACTGGGGAGGAAGACGGGAGAGGAAATAAACCAGAATCATAAGACTGCAATTCCCAGGATGCTCCGCGCCCTCGCCCACGTGACTCCTCACTAAATACATTATCTTTTACTGAGGGATTGAATTTAGGAGGAACCTGATCAAGTGGAACGAACTTAATTGCACACAGACGGCAACTCGCCTGCTGCTTCTGCCGGAGGAAAAAACGAAGAGGTGAAGAAAATACTGCAGCAAGATGATGCAGGCAAGTCTGTTTCAAAACTGTAGAGGGTGTCTATTTAATTTACTTATTAAAATGCAGAGTTTGTTTTTTTAAAAAAACTAAAGTTTGTGGACAGTGAAGTGACAAATTCTCCCCGCCTCGCTCGTGTTCGTTCGTGCTGAGATCGATGCTGATCCAATTTTTATAAACAAATGCCGGACAATCAACTACTTTACTACTGTACAACGTAACTGTGCACAGAAAGTAGCCTTTATTTAGCTCTCTTAAGAGCGTCGTAATGAAATTTCGATTGCGATCTTAATTTGCACCCTGGGCGAGTCAGCGTCTCCATCTGTTGCCTGTTTACCAGGAACAGACTGTTGTTTTGTTTGGTTCCTTGTACAGTAAAACAATGAGCTTTATTTTGTCCCTAATGGGGGGGTGGAGTGGAGAGATTTTGGGATGACTTGATGTACATACATCTCTTACCGTTTGGCGAGTTTCATCAGAAGCTGCCTCACGCAGAGTCAAACCATTGCTCATCAAGCTCACCTAATGTTTACACAGCCAGAACAACAACAATTGTTTACACACACTGACTGGCAGCTGCTCTTCATTTCAGAAAAGGACTGTTCCCATTCCTACCTGGAGATGGCAGGGACTGAATCTGGGACCTTCTCTAAGCAGATGCTGTACCACTGAGCTGCGGCTATGCCCTTGCCTTACCGGCACTAAATCCTTGAGTGGGGTTGGGGAGATATATCTTGGGTCCAGAGTGCATGAATATAAAATTTAGATATATAAAGAAAATTTTGGTCCAGCTCTCCCAGTGGCTATGCACCATGCAGGCAGCTCAGAAGAATCTAACGTCATAGTATATAGAAGGCTATGAAAATGATTATGGTGGGGTGGGCTGGAATAGGTTTGTTGCACAGGCATGCCTAATCACCCTGAATTGTACACCCAGAATTTGCTGCTATGCTATAGAATCTCCCCCTAACTGTCTGGAAGTGGTATAGTTAGGCAATTTCGGACTCTGGACTTCATGGTTTTGCAAGGGTGACCCTCTTTAGATGGAGACATGTGTTGTTTCACTTACTTCAGAATAATAATAAAAATTCCTTCAGTAGCACCTTAAAGACCAACTAAGTTTTTATTTTGGTATGAGCTTTCGTGTGCATGCACACTTCTTCAGATACACTTGAAGCAGAAGAGTCAGACCCTTCTGTTTCAAGTGTATCTGAAGAAGTGTGCATGCACACAAAAGCTCATACCAAAATAAAAACTTAGTTGGTCTTTAAGGTGCTACTGAAGGAATTTTTTTATTTTGCTTCGACTCAGACCAACATGGCTACCTACCTGTTACTTCAGAATGTAATGAGAGAGTCCTGATGCTTTGAGAACCTTCCTACTTGTGTTGCTGAGTGGGGCTGCAGGCACCTGCCCCCAAATCCTCCCTTACAGTGCCACCTTTGTTACCACCAGCAATGCCTCTATCCTAGGTCTGACACTTATCTCCTCCTGATCGTTGGGAGAGTACAGGAGGAGGTGATCCCTCAAGTACCCTGGCTCCAAGCTAGGGTTTGAAAGGTCCTTGCTAAATTGTACCTGAGAGCTAATTGGTATGGCTAGGGATGTAAAATGCCCCCACACAGACTTTCATTCCTCCCCCACCCCCATAACCTCCTGTCCAGATAGATGGGTTTCCTGCTTCAGAGGTCAGCACAAGACAGGCAACTGCTGGAGCTCATTCAGACCAGTGGAGCCAGAACCAACTAATTATGGTCTAGTCCCCTGCCATCCTTCTCCTTTCTGGCTTCAAGGGCAACACTTGAGACTAAGGACGAGGAAGCTGGCAGGCAGGGCCACCCCCTGGACTGGTTGCAAGTAAAAGGGCAGACAGGCAGGAGCAGTTGGGGTTGATGGGGCAGTGCCCAACTGGACCAGCCTAAACTGGACTACCACCAGGTAAATGGGCTGCAGAAACAGAAGAGCCTTTAGCAATGTGAAATGGCCCTTGGACTGCTGTGTGTGGATTTGCAGCCTGAGTCTCAACCCAATCCTATTGTCTTCCCAAAAGGCAAGTGGAGGACAAGAGAGAGCTGGAGAATGGGGGCTGGTCCATTGGGACAAATGGAGCCCTGTTCTACCAACCACAGCCAGCCTTCCTACTCCCTGCCTTCCTACCGTACTTACAGCCAGTCCAGGGGGTGGAACTGCCAGTCAGCTTGCTCCTTGGTTTCAGTGTTGCCCTTGTAGAACTCAACAGGGAGGGGGGGAGCAAAACTAGAATGAGTTGCCTCTGCCTCTCATTGACTATGGCACCATCTGTCTCAATGGGCACCAATCACCACTGCATCCAGGTATTTCCTAGTCATTCCGAAGGCCACCAATTGAGGAAAAGTTGTCTCTCAGAGGGCGCCAGCCACTACTGGGTTTGGAGGTGACTCTGCTGTAATTTGACAAGGCTCTGAATTTTCTTGTTGCAATCCCGTCCCCCTACTAATGGCTTTTAAAGAAGTGTTTTACTAGTTAAAATAATGCAACGTGTGTGTGCATGAAAAAGGCAGTCGGGTGATATGAGTCATGCTTCCTCAGTGGGCTTTCCCAGCATAATCGGAAGCTGTTCTTTGGTTCCAGGAAAGTGGGTTAGACAGTACAGCTTCCGCATCCTGACTACCTGCCAGTTTACTCAGGAAGCCCTACTTGAGGATGTGCCAAACTGTCCCACCTCAGTAGAGCGATCCTGTGTATGCATACTTGGAAGTAGGTCTCAATAGGCCAGTCACATTCTTTTGCATTTGCTGCAACAGGCTGATGCAACTTCCTATGGAAGAGGACTCTGATATTTATTGTAGTCCCCAGCGTAAACACTATGAGAACAAGCCAGTCAAGGCAAAGTCCTTTTAAGCCCCCTTGATTTCAATGTGAAAGAGTCCTATTCCTATTTTCTCAGAAGTCCCACTGCATTCATTGTAGGGATGGATGGAGAAATCTGATTCCGTTCACAAGCCTGACTAATTTACAGTGGTACCTCCCAAGACGAATGCCCTGCAAGACGAATTTTTCGCAAGACGAATGCGTCTTGCAATCTGATGGTGACTCGCAAGACGAATTCGTTTTGCGAAAAATTAATCTTTCGAATCGCAGTTTCCGATAGGAATGCATTGAAATTTAATTAATGCGTTCCTATGGGCAAAAAAAGGAAAAGAAATTTCAATGCATTCCTATGGGAAACTGTGATTCGCAAGACAAATTTTTCGCGGAATGAAATAAATTCGTCTTGCAAGGCATCACTGTATTATTATTATTAATAATAATAATTAAATTTCCATACCACCTTCATCTGAGAATCACAGGGCATTTTACAATATAAAAGCACCAAAATACGCAACATACCGGTAGTAACAAACAAAAACAATTACCCTCTCACACACAGTTTAAAAGCCATAGATGGTTTAATTTGTGCTTTCCAAAACAATACACGTCACAAACTGAAACAGCGCCACTGTCAAAATTTGAACTTCTACGAATTTTGTAAGGCCTTTCCCTAGCCTTGTAACAGGTACGAAACTGCATATACCAAGACAGAGTGTACGTGCCTATATTAATATCTGTGTTGGGGGCCTACTCGGTTTGCAAAAATATGTATATTTGGCTCTCTCTCTATATGGGGACATTTGCACTCAAATTCTGTTGTATTTTAAAGAGGCCTTTTTAAAACTGAATAAAAAATAAAAAATGGTAGAGTGATGTAAAAACGTGAAGAAGTGAACCTGACATTGGAAAAATAAGAAACTTGCATATTTGCCCATCCCTAAAGTAGCTCTCAAATAAGAGTGCAATAGGATTGCTCAGTTAAACACCTGTCTAACTCTCCTGTTGTACTTGAAAGCAATGCCGTTCTAATGGTTCATATCTTACTGTTGCAAATCATTCCTTCTATTTCTGACATTCGGGTTGCAAGTGTTGAATCCTTATGCCATTTGATGTCAACCATGTACACGTGGAGGTGGTGGGGGACAGGTGAACTCTTAAGGTTTCCAAAATTATGGCAAATATTTCCTCATGAGATGGACAGAGGCACTTGGAAAAAGAACACTACAGAGGATTCGTGGTTTAGGGCCTCTATCTGTAGTAAAGAAGCGCCACACCAATTTAAAACTCGGAGCTGCCTTTTTTTATAGCAGAGTCTCAGTAGCTGCTATCCAAATTCAGCTTTTACCAGTTCACCAGAGTGGTAAACAAGACTTTGGGTATCCTTGTAAATATGCCAGGGAAGGGAGAAAACAGCCCCAAGGGCCAAGTGTCTCCCTCCAGTGTTCTTTAACGGACATTTGGGACTCGTTCTAGGCCTCAGCCTCAGCTGAGGCCATACCCCTCACTGACCATAAGAGAATGTAGATCTGATTCTCATGCGGAATGACCCTTGGTTCAATTCCGAGTGTCTCCAGGCAGGGCTGGGAGAGACTTCCAGCCTTGAAAGCCTGGAGAATCACTGCCGGTCAGTGTAGTCTAGTGTTTCTCAACCTTGGGTCCCAAGCTGTTGTTGGTCTACAACACCCGTCATCCTTAGCTAGCAAGACCAGTGGTCAGGTATGATGGGAATTGTAGTCCAAAAACAGCTGGAGACCCAGGGTTGGTAAACACTGCTGAACTAGGTAGAGCAGTGGTCTGGCAGCTTCCTATGTTCCTCAGGAATTAGTGAAACATAGGAAATTCTCCAGTTCTCTGTTCTCCCTTCATGTGATCTGCTAGAAGTGTTTACCCGATTATCCCACTGATTAGAAACCACGGCTTTCTTCCCAAGCTCTTTTGCAATGAAAGACTCAATCCTGGTTCTGTTTCCGCCTCCATCTCCTCTCTCATTAACAGCAATCCAATAATTGTGATGTGCCACCTAGACATGCCCAGTCTTGTGTGAATTTCTTCTCACTTCCCATTGGAGTTTCTTTGTCAGACAGTGTATGTTCAGCTTATTGCTTTAGGTTGAGCGTTTAAAACCTCAGTATTGTTGACACTGGCAAGCAGCAACTCCCCTGGGTTTCAGACAGGAGTTTTTCGAGTGCTACCTGGAGAAGACAGGGTTTGAGCCTGGGACCTTCTGCATGCAAAGAAGATTAGGTTTATTTTAATTTAGTTGAAAAATTACGAGAAACTGCCTTAAAGTGGCTTTTAAGAGATGTAGTTTTGAATAGAATCATAGTTGGAAGAGACCACAAGGGCCATCCAGTCCAACCCCCTGCCAAGCAGGAAACACCATCAAAACATTCCTGACATATGGCCGTCAAGCCTCCACTTAAAGACCTCCAAAGAAGGAGACTCCACCACACTCCTTGGCAGCAAATTCCACTGCTGAACAGCTCTTACTGTCAGGAAGTTCTTCCTAATGTTTAGGTGGAATTTTCTTTCTTGTAGTTTGAATCCATTGCTCCGTGTCTACTTCTCTGGAGCAGCAGAAAACAACTTTTCTCCCTCCTCTATATGACATCCTTTTATGCTTTAATTATTGTGAATATACTTCTTTAATGATGTGAACTGCCCTGGACTCTTATGGGAGGAAGAATGTGATAGAAACACAATCATAGTTATTGATAATAATAAATTATGCAAGGGTGGGGAGCCTGTGGCCCTCTAAAGCCACCCAGATGGGCGGGTAGAAATAATAAATTATTATTATTATTATTATTAATATTATTATAAATGTTTTTGGACCCCATCTCCCATGACACCCCCAGCCAGCCAGCAAGCTCAGTGGTCAAGGGTTATGGGAGCTGGAATCCAGAGACATCTGAGGACCTAAGGTTGAAGAACACTGATCTAACCTATTTTCTTCTCTGGCTGGCAGTGGCTCTCCAGAACTTGGGCAGGGATGGGGCCGAAATGCTCCATCCACTCCATAGGCTTTTGCAACTGACCCTCTGCCTCTTAAGAAATCAGCTTTTCCATAATACAGTTTTGGTTCTCCTTTCACATTCTCAGTTTTGCATGTTTCAAGAGAGATTCAACTTGAACTGAACAATTTCTGTTCGAAGATCCGACACAGGTGTGGAATTTGGCACCAAGAAATTGGTGCTGCTCAGAGTTCACTTACCCTGTGAATGAGGGATTTGCAAAGACGCTTACCCTGTTTTTGACCATACCATAATAGAGCTTCCGCTTTAATAAGCAAAACAGAGGCCCAACAATTAGTTGGAATAAGATGACAGATAATCATAGGTTGGGATGGTGAAAATGGCACATGATAAAGAACTTCCTTGTACAGAATCAAACCAGTGGTACAAGTTGTAAAATATAGCCTGTGTTACTGGTTGAGTCACCCTGACACCTGTGGTAAATTACACACACACACACACACACACACACACACACACACACACACAAGGTCTGTGACTGACTGGTCATCTGGAGGTTCCAGGGATCAAACTAGGAACTTCTGGATTCAGAGCCTACATTGGCTCCCAGTACGTTTCTGAGCACAGTTCAAAGTGTTGGTGCTGACATTTAAAGCCCTAAATGGCCTCGCCTCAGTATACCTGAAGGAGCATCTCCACCCCCATGGTTCTGCCCGGACACTGAGGTCCAGTGCCGAGGGCCTTCTGGCGGTTCCCTCGTTGCGAGAAGCCAAGTTACAAGGAACCAGGCAGAGGGCTTTCTCGGGAGTCGCACCTGCCCTGTGTAATGCCCTCCCACCAGATGTCAAAAGAGATAAACAACTACCTGACATTTAGAAGATATCTGAAGGCAGCCCTGTTTGGGGAAGTTTTAAATGCGTGACATTTTAATGTATTTTTAATCTTTGTTGGAAGCTGCCCAGAGTGGCTGGGGAGACCCAGCCAGATGGGCGGGGTACAAATAATAAATTGTTGTTGTTGTTGTTATTGTTAATTATTCCACCAAGCTCCTAACCCTAAAACGTCTTTAGCTCTAGCTCCTATCTGTACCAGCCACACCTCAGTAGAGTAAAATAGTGAATGACTACAGAGCCATGGGAGAGCTGGGAAGCAGACACCAGCTCTGCTATGACAGGCCATGTCCATCAGGCCTCCTCTCACCTCAGCTGCCATTCCACCAGACCAGGAGCGATGGGAAGCAGGGCTCATTTCATCAACTTTGTCAGAGCTCCACCAGGCACCTCCTCCCACTCCTGTTCAATATAGGAACAACGATTTAGAAACTTGTGCCTGAGTTTTGTTTTTCCTCTTCCTTCCCTTCCCTTTTCCCTTGTGGGTGTAAGCCTTGTGGGTAAGAACTGCCTTGTTTTGATTGTGTGTAAGCTGCTCTGGGAGCCTTTCTGGCTGAACAGCAGGGTACAAATACTCTCAATAAACCAGGTACTGTACAAATACTCTCGGCTAAACTATTATATATATATAATAATAATAATTTTTATTGAATTTTTTGCATTAAAGAGAAAAAAAGGATATAAAACAGAACATACATAACCAATATCCACCTTCTTCCAATCCTGCCTCCACACACCCCCTCCTTCCACGAGAGAGTCCCATGAAAGTAGGCAGTCGAAGGTGGTCCATTTTATGATTCCCCCCCTCCGTGATGCCAGAGACCTCGGAGCTCAAGGTCTCTGCGCCTCCATACCAGCACGGCAGACCGGAAGTCAATACTCTCAGCTAAACTAGGCGAGGGTAGCTGATGGGTCTCAAACCCTCAGTGAGTGAGGGGCTTCCCTTGCATGCGAAGACAGGCTCCGGCAAATGGAGCAGGTGACACCGAGAGCGGGTCCAGCGGTCAAGATGGCGGTTTATGCATGTGCTGTAGGGGGAAGTAAAAAAAATTGGGGCAGCAACCTAGCATGCAGTTCATTCCTGCCATTTTCACAGGGGGAAAGTTCGGGTGTGGCAATGCTGTCCAATTATGTTAGATGTTGTGCCACACTGTGCCTGCTGGTGTGAATTGAATTTAACATGGCATGCTGGTATATCAGTCAACATCCACCCCCCCCCCCGGTAACACCACAGGTACTACTGCAGTTTGAAAGGAAGGTCAGAAAATGGGACAGGAGAACTAACACACTGTTCCTCACGTCTGAATGCACTTTTAGTCCTGGTGTTGCCTTTGTAGGACTTCAGCAAGGAGGAGGATGGGGAAGCACTAGAATTAGTTGGCACCACCTCTCACTGGCCCTAGCGCTACCTGCTGTTGGGCTCCTTGCTTTCTGCCCTACCAGTCCCAATGGATCAATTTGCGTCAACATGTTTCCTTCCAGATCTGTTCGACTACACCTCCATCAGTTCCAGCAATGAACAGTCGTGCTTGCTGGGGCTGATGGGATGTGTATTTCAAAACCATTGGCAGGACACCAGATTTGTGGAGGCTATTCAAGATCTTGCATAAGCCTGCCCTGGATTTAAAAAGGTAAAGGTAAAGGTACCCTTGACCATTAGGGTCTGCAGCTAAAAAAAGCCAATGCAATTCTGGGCTGCATCAATAGGAGTATAACATCTAGATCTAGGGAAGTAATAGTACCACTGTATTCTGCTCTGGTCAGACCTCACCTGGAATACTGTGTCCAGTTCTGGGCACCACAGTTCAAGGAGGATACTGACAAGCTGGAACGTGTCCAGAAGAGGGCAACGAAAATGGTCAAAGGCCTGGAAACGATGCCTTATGAGGAACGGCTTATGGAGCTGCGTATGTTTAGCCTGGAGAAGAGAAGGTTAAGGGGTGATATGATAGCCATGTTCAAATATATAAAAGGATGTCATATAGAGGAGGGAGAAAGGTTGTTTTCTGCTGCTCCAGAGAAGCGGACATGGAGCAATGGATTCAAACTATAGGAAAGAAGATTCCACCTAAACATTAGGAAGAACTTCCTGACAGTAAGAGCTGTTCGGCAGTGGAATTTGCTACCAAGGAGTGTGGTGGAGTCTCCTTCTTTGGAGGTCTTTAAGCAGAGGCTTGACAGGCATATGTAAAGAATGCTTTGATGGTGTTTCCTGCTTGGCAGGGGGTTGGACTGGATGGCCCTTGTGGTCTCTTCCAACTCTAGGATTCTATGATTCTAGGTACAGTCGCGTACTGGATTTAGGTAATTAGATTTGGAGCTCTGGCTTATTAAACAGGCCTATCAACCAGAAGCTAGTGGGGCTACTTTACATATACTAGGGTAAATTGTGCATAAATGTGTGTGTGTGAAAATAATATGCCCCAAAAAAGTGTATCAGGAGAAGTTTGCACTAACATGTTGGTGAATTATCATGAGCACTTAAAAAAAGAATTGCATACTGACGTGGAAATGTGGAGAACTGAAAGTAAGACCAGATAAGTGAGAAATTGACATTGACCTTTAATTCTGCAGGTAGAGGAGAAATTAGTGGATTGAATTGGGAGGAGATTGAGATTGGCAGATTCACCCACCCTTGGTCCATAGCTAGTCCCAGAAACCTTGCCAATGTTTCCTCTTCATTAATTCTTCCTCCTTCCCATCCATCTTCTACAGATGTTTTTCTATTTCTCGGACAAAGTGGTCCTTCTTTTTGACTTCTGGAAAACACACACCCCAGCAGGTAAGAAAACAGCCTTATCTCTTAAGTAAATATGAGCTGCTGAGGCAAACAAGAAAGGTCTTGAGGATGAGGGAAGATTATATGAAACCTTAGCCTCAGAATCAAAGATGACAAAGCTTGCTCTGTGCCATGCATAAGGCTTCCCTGGGCAACTGACTCCTCAGAATGCTTGGCTTCATAATAGTTTTGAGGGCCAAAAGGCAGAAGTCAAACTAACACAGGATTTACCCATACTTAGTTTTTACCTCCCTCTTTCCAGGTGCAGGCTTGCACTTTAAAATTCTTGTGTGTGAGCACTCTTTCTTTGCCCTAGAGCTTTCCCTGCAAAAAACCTACTCTTTAGTGCTCAATTGGAGCAAAGGGCAATTCTGCTTTCCCACAGATTGCTGTTTGTTTATAAAGAGTGGGTTTTTGGAGGGAAAGCTCTGGAGCAAAAAAGGGGGGCACTTGGACACGGAGTTTTAATACTCTGCTGTGCATGGAAAGAGCAGTGGAAAGGTAAGTGTGGAAAAGCCCACAGAAGACCAATTGTCTATAATATCTCAGCTGTAGCTCAGTGGCAGAGCATCTGCTTTGCGTGTAGGTGGTTATGGGTTCAATCCCCAGCATCTCCAGGTAGAGCTGGGAGAGACATTACCTAACTACATGGACCATTGGTGTGACATGGTATAAGATAGCTTACTTTCCAGTCTAGTCTCTGTCATGCATGGTGTGGCAAAAGAATGGGGAGCCCGTGAGAACTACAGCTCCCTTCAGGGGCAGAGAAGGTGGTTAAGGAGAACTTCCTCCATGCCAGGGGTGGGAAGCTGCTGCTTTCCAAATGATGCTGAACTACAAATCCCACAATTTCTGACTACTGACCATGCTGGACTTTGTGGAAGGTTATCTGGATGCTAAACCAGGGAAGGTTGGATATACCGGTATGTGAAAGGTAGAATAGGTCTGGAAGAGACTCAACCTTCACCCCACCTTCCCAAATAAAAGTTTAAGGACCCCCCTCCCTGTTTTTACGCACGACAGTTAAAAAACAGCTAAAAAGCATACAGACACAGCGTTAAGGGAGGATAGAGACAGGCATATGAGTGAATTAGGTAATTTACATGAACACACACACACACACACACACACACAGAGCACATGCCTCTTGGACAAGGATATTAATTGTTGAGGCTCTAGTAGGTTTCTTGAGATCAAATCTAGCTCCCTACAGATGAGCAGTGAAAACACCAACAACCCATAGCAGTGGTCTGGTAGTTTGTGGGAATTAATATACTGGAAAGCAGTGATAGGGAAAAGTCTCATAACAGAGACCATTGGGGTTTGGCAGTCAAAGCCAGCTTTATTATTATTATTATTTGAATTGTTTACAGAAATAGAAACTAGAACCTTAAAATTGTTGATTAAAAACAGGTATGTGAAAACGTTTGAAAGATGGTTAGCAAAAGCAACGCTCCACTTGCATCTTGGAAATTTGACACTGTAATCCTC
The DNA here is from genome assembly GCF_965207765.1 of Zootoca vivipara. Classification (NCBI taxonomy): domain Eukaryota; kingdom Metazoa; phylum Chordata; class Lepidosauria; order Squamata; family Lacertidae; genus Zootoca; species Zootoca vivipara. The sequence continues at coordinate 41,991,466 of NC_142585.1, read as the reverse complement.
CACATGTCTACACCTGTGATTAAGTCCCACTGAGTTTTGTGGGTCTTACTCCTAGAAAAGTGGGTGTAGGGTTGCCGCCTGAATCTCCTCCATTTCCTCTCACTCTGGAAGTCTTATTGAGCCTCCTGCTCTTGTTGTTTGGATAAACAGGGTATTTGTAATAATGAATGATCTTTTAATATGAGCGGGTGCTGATGTGACTATTTTGGATATCATTACCATGCTTACTTCTTAATAGTTGTATTATCAGTAAACTATTATCTTTATCACATTTTAATATTTCAGCTGTGCCACGGAGTGCTAAAAGTGCATATAAAATGAATACTCCTTGATTTTCCCTTTCCAGAAATAAGCTTAACACACATATGGGCTAGAAGTTTGCACCCTTAAAAAAAACACCCAACCTCCCCCAAAAAGATAAGGTTTGCAGGAAATGGAATCCTGCAGTTGAATTATGCAGTCTGTAGTTACACAGATGTTTGGGAATGGTTGTTTACAAATAAATTTTTACACCCACCCACCCCATCTCCAACCGTAAATCTGTTGTTTTTTACCCAACAGGGATGGTGCTCTCAGTACTGGTGATCATGCTGCTTGCAGTGTTGTACGAATTCATAAAGGTTGGCAAGGCGAAAGTGCTGCAGTACACAATGCCATCCATTGCCTCCAGCATCAGCCAGGAGACCTTGAGAGAGCCAGAAAGGGCATCTATTAACACGGGCCTGGAACAGCTAAGCAGCACCCCAAAGAAGTAAAAAAAATGGGGTGGGGTGGGGTGGGGAAGCTAACAGCAATCTGCAGAAAACCTGTATTGAGGTTTGCTCTGATTCCGCTTTAAAGGGTGGGTTTTCATGGGGAAAGCTCTGGAGGGGTGGGGGCGGAGAAAGTGCATTCAGACACAGAACTTCAAAGTGCAGACTGTGCCTGGAAATCATGGAGGAAAGTTGAAGTAAAGGTAAAGGGACCCCTGACCATTAGGTCCAGTCGTGACTGACTCTGGGGTTGCGACGCTCATCTCACATTATTGGCCGAGGGAGCTGGCATACAGCTTCCAGGTCATGTGGCCAGCATGACTAAGCCGCTTCTGGCAAACCAGAGCAGCGCAAGGAAACGCCATTTACCTTTCCGCTGTTGCGGTACCTATTGATCTACTTGCACTTTGATGTGCTTTCAAACTGCTAGATTGGCAGGAGCAGGGACCGAGTAACGGGAGCTCACCCCGTCGCGGGGATTCGAACCGCCGACCTTCTGATCGGCAAGCCCTAGGCTCTGTGGTTTAACCCACAGCGCCACCCACAAGGAAAGTGAAGTGTAGATAAACCCTGACATTTGTTTCTCTTTCCTTTTGGAAAAGTTGGTTTTCGTGGCATGTCGTCCAGACCCTGCTCCATGTGGTCCAAGTAGTCCTCGGTTACCTGGTGATGCTGGCTGTGATGTCTTACAACGTGTGGATCTTCCTGGGAGTGATTGCAGGCTCTGCCATTGGCTACTACATAGCATACCCGCTGCTCAGTCCCAGATAGCAGCGCTGGCATCAGCACAGGAAGATGGTTTAAGAGTGCTGATTAACTGGAGACTCCTACATTGGGAAAGGATCTGTGGTGCTTGGATACTGAACTGGGTAAACAGGAGTCACCCTGTTGTAGTTCCAAGATACTTTCCCCTGCTCCCCAATATTTCTCCCATCCTCTGACCTCCACAGGCAGGGCATTTTTAAACCTTCTACCTTTTTGTTCTTTCACTGGAATTTATTTGTAAGTGCCTTTACTACGTGCCTTGGAACAAATGCTCAATAGCTAGAACTGAGATGTTTTGCTTTCTACCCTCAGGATATGTAACCACTCGTCAGCTGGGCCTTGCACTGTCCACTCTGACTGGCAGCAACTCTTGAAAGTGAGGTGGGCGGGGCAACTTTACCAACCAGCTGCCCAGAGTTGCTGGGGAGACTCAGCCAGATGGGCGGGGTATAAATAATAAATTACTATTATTATTATAAAACACTGCTATGCTCTGTCCTCTGAGGGGATGGAAGCCATGCCAACTTCATTCAAAGCACATGCCCTGCTATTCGGTTGCATTCTCTTGGGGGCTTTTTAGTGTAGGGGGGCAATGGTGGAGATATGTAAAATTATACATAATGGGAGGAAAGGGGATTAGAAAAAGTGTTCCCCCCACTTCTCATAAACCTAGAACTGGGGCCATCCAATAACTCAGAAGGGTGGGAGACTCTAGCATTCAGGAGGGAAGTGCTTCTTCACACAGCACATAAGTCAGCAAGCTATGGTATGCATTACTGCTACAGCCACCAAAGTGGGCAGCAATAAAGGGCAGCTGGGCAAATTCACAAGAGGATAATGTTTCAGGTGGCTGCCACTTCTGATGACTAGGTCCTACCCCTCCAACACCCCTCTGAATCCCAGTTGCTGAGGATTGTTAATGGGAGAGAGCCATGGGATTCCCATAGCCAACTGGTTGCCCACTGCCACAGCCACAGGCAATTTGCTTCTGAATCCCAGTTGCTGGAAACCACAGGAGGGGAGAGGGCTCTGGTGTTCGGGTTCTGCTTAAGGGCTTCCAATGGAAGTGTCTGGTTGGCCACGGTCAGAACAGGATACCAGAGTATTTGGGCCATTGGTCTGACCCAGCTGCTCTTATTTTGTCCAGACTATATGTAAAGCCTTTGGTTTTGACCAATAGAGCTCTTACATTCTTTTATTTTCTGGGGTGGGGGTATTGGATTCAGGGCACAAAAGGGAAGACTCTGCATAATTAACATAAGGGACTCAGCACCACATGGTGAGGCTGTAAAGAGGGGGGAATCAAATGTTAGCCTCACTAATGCATTGCGGGACTGGGTCTGGTCAATGCTTGGGGGACAGGGAGCTAGCTGCCTTATACATAGTCAGGCCATAGTAACAGTACTTTATTCTGCTTTGGTCAGACCACACCTGGAATACTGTGTTGGGAGGAAAATGTACACAGGGTGTTTAGCAAGGATAGCCTATGTGGTGCCTTCTGGATATTGTCAACATGACCCCCGTCAACATGATCAGTGATCAGAGATTGTGGGCGCTGTTGTCCAACACAACTAGAGGGAGCCATTATGGCTCCAGCTGCTGAACTAAGGAAAAACGTTTGTGCGGCATTTTGCTTTAACTTGGAGGCACCCCCTAAATTAAAAATGAATGTGCTATGAAATATGAATGTCAAATAAAATATTTTACTTAACACATCAGATTTCAGAAGTTGCTTTATGGTCTTCAAATTAGGTGGGGAGGGGGGGGGCTCAGGTTGTTCCTGCATGTGAAAACTACATTTTCTTCCCCCCAAAACTGCTTAAGCACGTTCAGTACATACCTCTGTGGATCATTCCAGACTGTTGCTACTTTTGGCTGGGATTCAATCACAAACTGGCAAACTGAGGGCGAGCCATCAAAGGTGATCTGATGCTCTTGTATAGCAAGCCCACTTGTCTTCCCCGCCCTGCCCCAGCCCAACCAAAAATGAACTTTCTGAGCTAAGGAAAGAATGGGAAAGGCATCGTAAAGCAAGGTAATCACATTTGCTGCATTCTAGCGCCTCCACAAACCAAACAGAATGAATGCTCAACAAACGGGTGGTGATGGCACACCACCTAGCACACGGAGCAGGATGAATGCCAAGCAAACAGGTCGGCTGTTTCAAGGTTCACCTGCCCATCCTAAGGGGGGATTAAAAATGCTTCCATTGCAATCAGGACGAAATCAGTAGTAGAGTTTGGGCTGAGTCTCTCTTACAGGGGAGGAGGATCCTGTATCCCAGACAGCTACTGTTGGGACTCATAAGGCCCAGGCAGCAAAGCCAATGGACAGGGATGATTGTTGTAAACCACCTGGATTTTATGAATAGCAGTGTGTGTGTATTGATAAATAAAGATTATGGGAGTTCAACAACACATGGTGGTCCATAGATACCCCCCACCACCACCACCCCTGCATCCTTGGAACCAGACTCGAGTGAGGAAGAATGCAGGAGGGCCACAAGTACATTTAGATGTGAGGGATATTGCCTCAGTTTTCTTGATTGTAATGCCAGCACTTCTGTCCATTTTCTAATGTTCTTTTCACACTGCAGTACCCGTTGCATTATGGAACAGTGTTTTTTTTTGCCAAAACACCAGCACCGTGTGCTAAATTTCATTCCCAGCAGTGAGTGTGGTAGTGGTGGTGTTGGCATCCGTCTGTCTCGGGAGACAACGGAGGAGTGACCTTTGGAGGTGAAGCCAAGCTGTTGGAACAGTTGCAGCGCCTGCCGTGGCTGTAGAGACAAGTTTTGTTGCAGTTGGGGCAGAGGAAGGTGTCCGGCTGTGCTGCCGTGACATTTCTTCTCTCTGTGCTTCTCCCAGCGGTCATTCCTCCTCTGGTCACTGCTGTGGATGCACAACCTGACCATCTTGTCACCAGACACTGCCGTCCTCTGCAAGGGATTCCCACACAGCAGGGTTGATGTTGCCATAGTTCATGTCATGTTTGCAGATATCTTTGTAACACAGAGGTGGTCTGCCAACAACAAATGTTGCTACTTCCCCACCATCTGTTCCCCCATGAATTCCCCCCATGAAAACAGCAGGAAAGAACCGCAGGCCAGGATACCACCCCAAAATTTCTCCCATGATTTTTTGGGTTAAGAGGGCTGCAAATGGATCTTTCGTGCTATGTTCCATTGCTTTTCTGAAAGTACCTTTGTGTTGTGTGAAAGCTCAAATACAATCGGGGGGGGGAGGAATGAACAGCTTCAGAAATGTCAGGGAAATGGGAATAAAATGCAGTGTGAATGCAGACACAGTAAAATCAATTGGAGGCCTATCTGACAAGAGGTTGTGTCTTATCTGTCAAGCACACAAAATTGTTTCCAAGCGTATTTTTTGTCAAGAGCCCAAGAAATGGGAAGGAGGAGGCAGGCTGTACTGATCTTAAATAAATCTAGATTTTATTAATAATATATAAGCCACATTTCCCCCCCTCTTAAACATTTGGTATAAGTTTTGCAATAAAGTATACTGGAAGGAAAAAAAGGTAAAAAGAAGGCAGGCTTTAGTTCCCAAGATTAAGGCACTTTTTGTTTTAAGAAGAGCAGAGAGAGAAAGTGAAGATGAATAGCTAAATAGGTCTCCATCCCCCCCTCCAAAAAAAGAGAAAAACATTCTTAGAGAGACATTAAGGCAATAATGAACAAGCACTTTGAAACTGGCATGGTGCCACAACTGCAGAAAGGTGTGTGTGTGTGTGCGTGCGTGCAGATGTGCGTTTACATGCAAGGCTTGGATCATGGTCATTCACAGCCTTCCCATAGCCCTTTGGAAAAGTGTACAATAGTTCTGCACAGCCTTTGGTGGGCTTGCACCCTACCCACTCCCTCTAACTTTAATGGAAGCCAGCTGCCCCATTGGCCTTCACTGTTTTCATTCTAAAATGTCATTCTGTCACCCCCTTAACTAAAACACATACAAATGTACCCATGTCCATTTGCTTCCCTGCCCTCCTGCGCCTATAAAAGCATGTTTGATAGCCAAAAGCAATAGCTTGGCCATTGGGGAAGAGGAAACGTGACAGGGATGAGGAACCGGAAGGCCTCCAGGTGTTGATTGCAGTTCCCATCAACCAGTTGGATGGTGGGAGGGCCACAGGTTCTGCCATTCAGTGGGCCCATTCAGTGTTAGAACTTTGGATTTCCCAGATGCTGTTGGACCACAACTCCCATCATCTCCAGTAGGCTTAGCCAACATTCAGGGATGATGGCAGCTGTAGCACAACAACATGCAGAGGTCCAAGACAGAGAAGCATTGTGTCCACTTAGGTTTCTAGAGATCAGCTCCTTCCCATTAGGGCAACTATACACATCAACTTTCCAACCTGTGGTTCCAAACACGTAGCCTTAAAAGGGTAAAGGGACCCCTGACCATTAGGTCCAGTCATGACCGACTCTGGGGTTGCGGCGCTCATCTCACGTTATTGGTCGAGGGAGCCAGTGTACAGCTTCCAGGTCATGTGGCCAGCATGACAAAGCCGCTTCTGGCGAACCAGAGCAGCACATGGAAATGCCATTTACATTCCCGCTGTAGTGGTACCTATTTATCTACTAGCACTTTGACGTGCTTTCAAACTGACAGGTTGGCAGGAGCAGGGACCGAGCAACGGGAGCTCACACCGTCGCGAGGATTCAAACCGCCGACCTTCTGATCAGCAAGCCCTAGGCTCAGTGGTTTAACCCACAGCGCTACCCGCGTCCCTCAAAATAGCCTTAAAGATAAACAATTATTTGGAGGCACAGAGGAAGAGGGAAAGAAGAGTGGACTGGTGGAAAAAAAAACCTTGCCTCTCAAATATACAACACCTGGATATTATCTAGAACAGCCGTCCTGAGGTAGTGCTGTTCCATGGCTAAGGATTGACCGCCCTACACTTTCTGGGATGACTGAAGCTCCTCAAATTTGATTTGCCTCATAAACTAGAGCCTGAGATGCTGAGAAATGAGTGAGTTAACTCTCAGGTAACAGGAACACCCAGCGGTGCATCCAAAGCTACCCTACTCAGAGCAGACTCACTGACATGTGCCCAAGTTCACCATATTATTAATATTATACATTGATTTCACAGAATTGTAGAACTGTAGAGTTGGAAGGCACCCCAAGGGTCATCTAGTCCAACCCCCTGCAATGCAGGAATCTCAGCTAGTGCATCCATGACCAATGACCATCCAACCTCTGCTTTAAAACCTCCAAGGAAGGAGAGTCCACCATCATGTGGAAGGAGACACTCCTACTGTCACACAGCTCTTTCCAACAGAAAGTTCTTCCTGATGTTGGTTTGGGTCCTCTGGATCTGGAGAAAACAAGCTTGCTCCATCCTCCATGTGGCAGCCCTTTAGGCATTTGAAGATGTCTATCATATCTCCTCTCAGTTTCATCTGTACCAGGCTTTATACCCCACCCTTTTCCGTCTATTAATTTCAGTGGGTCTGCCTCCAAGCAAGGACTAAGTTTCGGCACAATCCCTAGAAGCTCCAGGAGGCAATAACCACATTCTTTTTACCTACCAGGGGTAAAAAGAAAAGTGGATATTTTTTGTAAATCCAATAGTGCACGCACGTATGCACACTTTCAATGGGGCAACCCATTGCTATGGCATCCAGTCTGCATTCCCCAACCACCCAGCACCACCAATGAAGAAAGTGTTCTAAAACAAAGCGGGCAAGTTCCCTTATCATTTTCCTTGCCTATAAATTGGGCGCAGAGAGAGGCCTACTCCGAGTAGGATGAGTATTGGATACAAGCCATCACCACTAACACATCTACCCAGTTTCTTGCATTGGTGGTAGACCTACAATATGTATGTTACTTGACCCCCTCCCTGGGCAGGGAAGAAAACTTACTCTGCAGCTTTGCCCTCATCCACATATGTTCACTGCTTTCTGCTACACACTTCCCTCGTTCGGCCTTAACATCCGGTTTCTCTAACCTTCATCTGCATCGTCATTCTCTAGCGAAAAGGGACTCGCTGGCTCTACCTACTAGGCCCTGCAGCTAATATTCCTACCCAGATCCTCAAATCTCTCCAAGTGATGGAGGTTGCAGAACTATACTAGGACATGGCTGTCAGCCCTGGGGAAAAGAGCTGGAGATGCACAGGTGATGAGATTTTCTTACTTGTGAAACAGTTAAAAGAAGATAACTACCCTTAAAAAAATATATAATGATCAGTGGGGCAACGAGACTGGATTAAAAGACAACCAAGTTCCAAGAGAATGAAGGTGGGTTGGAAGAAATGCAGAAAAGCATTTTCTTTATAGTGGAGGGCAAGGAGAAGGGAAGCAGCTGTCACTCTGTTCCTGTACCCCAAACATTCATTGGCATCCAAGGTAAAGTGTCTTTTCAGTAGAATTGGAATGGGGGAAGGAGACCCCTGACGAGCCAATTGTGAACGAAAGGTGCAAAGGAAAGGAAAGGAAAGTGAGGAAGCCAACCTAATTCTAGGTTTACAGAAGCTCAGAAAGGTCAGCATAGTCCCAAGAACTAGAAGAACTGATACTATTTCTGGGGCTCCTCCATCCCATTCCCTGTGCCCCCCCAATACTTCTCTGGATGGACTGAGCACATGCAAATTAAGGAGGCCAAAGAATCAACTTTAGGTGCTTTGCTCTCCCCTCACCCTGCCTTCCTCCCCCCCACACCGCCCCCCACAGGGTCCCCCAATTCCAGTCTGCCTTTGGCATTGACACAGCCAAGAGAGGAACCCTCTTGCATAAGAGGTGGGGCGGCTGTCCTAGAACTGAGTCTGCACCCCTTCGCTGCCTTCTGTAGCCCCATGGCTGTTCTCCACAGAGGATTCCATGCTCGTCTCACAAACTGGGCTCACCACCACTTGTACCCCCGTCTCCTCCCCTGTCTCCTTATCGCTAGACTCAAGGCAGCCCACACAGGACCCTCCGTCGGCAGCCAGGGAAGGCGATTGGGCAGGAGAAGTGGGCATGGAGTCCGTATCCTCCTGCGCCTCCCCCTGGCACTCAGCGGAATGTTTTAGCGTGTGCTTGCCTGTCTCCCCGGTGGTGGCCTCCTCCTCCTTCCCCTCCCTGTGTTTGGGGTCTACTTCGCTCCTCTGGGAAATGGTGCCATTGCCCAGCTGGGCCTCAGCCTTCTCAAGTGGAGCATTGACGCAGAACTCCTTCACCAGCATCGTACGAAGGTCCTTCACGCTGTCAGGGGACCCCTGCACAGGAGGAGAAGGACTGCGGTCCGCCCCCTCGAGCTCCAGCTCAGCTGCACCTGGGGACCCCTCCAGGGAAGTGACCTCGTAGGGCAGGGCCTCTTCGTCAACGTGGATGACTGAAACGACTTGCTTGGCCCGGCGCTGCTTCTCATCTGGTGGGTCTGAGTCCGACTGCTTGCCGAACTCCTCCTCCCAGTTGATGGGTGTCTCCTCACCAAGCAAGTGGAGGTTGGGGTCACTGTTGTGCATCACGATGCTATCGCGGTACAGGTTGTGCTTCCGCTGCACTGCTGCCTCCTTGACAGCTGAAAGGTGGAAAGGAGCATGTAAGAGTAAGGTAAATGATTGGTTACAATACCATCAAATCAATGAAATGTATAAAATGGATAAAAAAGTTGGTTTTCAAATGAAAAAGTCTAAATTGGAAACGGAATTGTTAGATTCAAAAAGTAAGAATTTATCAAAAATGTATAATTTATTACTGGAATGGCATAGAAAAGATGAGCAAACAAAATGTGTAATGATTAAATGGGCAAATGATGTAGGACATAATATTATGGTGGAAGATTGGGAAAGGTTATGGAAGTATAATATGAGATTTACCACGTGTTCAGTTTTAAAAGAAAATTGGATGAAAATGACGTATAGATGGTATCTGACCCCGGTAAAGCTTGCAAAGATTTATCATAAACAAGATAATAAATGTTGGAAATGTAAAAGGCAAGAAGGAACTTTCTTCCACATGTGGTGGACGTGCCCCCAAGTGAGAGACTTCTGGGAAAAGATTTATAATGAATTGAAAAAAGTGTTGAAAAACACCTTTGCTAAAAAACCAGAGGCCTTCTTACTTGGGATAACGGGATATGAAATACCTAGGAAGGATGTTACTTTCTTTTTATATGCCACAACAGCTGCAAGAATTCTACTTGCAAAGAATTGGAAGAAGGAAGAATTACCAACAGTGGATGATTGGCAGAAGAAGTTGATAGAATATATGGAACTGTCTGAGTTGACCGGGAGACTCCGGGACCGGAGTGAAGAAGCAACGGAAGAAGATTGGAAGAAATTCAAAATTTATTTAAAGAATAAGTGTATAGTAGATTAGAAATAAGGGAAGTGAGGGAGAAAAATTAAAGGTTGTAGATAATATAACGGCAAGGGATAAGTACAGTTAGAAATAAGGATTTTATTTTTAATTTTATTGAGAAGTAAGATTTACATAGAATATAAAAGGATAAGATGTAAAAGATAGAAAATAAGGGAATATTAAGTAATAAGTAGAATTTATATAAGATTTAGACTTTACTACAGAAGTGATGTAAAGAATCGCAGAAGGGGAGGGAACGAGGAAATCATTAGATTGGAGATAAGTTTTATAAGTTAGAATTTTTGTTTTCTTTTTGTAATTTTTGTATTGTGGTATTTTTTTGTATTTTGCTTTTGTTTTTATATTGTTTTTTTCTTTTTCTTTTTTCTCTCTGTTGTGTGGGTGTGTATGCCTTGTTGTTTCAGAAAATTCTTAATAAATATATTTAAAAAAAGAAAAGAAAGGAGCATGTAATAGGACAATGCATAAGGCTACATTCACACCAGGCATTGTGCAATGATACCACTTTAAGCAGTCATATCTTCCCTCCAAAGAATTATGAGGGCTGTAGTTTGTTGATGGTGCTGAGAATTGTTAAGAGGCCCCCTATTCCCCTCATACCGTAGATCTACAGTTCCTAGGGGTTCCCTGGGAATAACAATATACTGTTAAACCACACTAGGAATTGTAGCACAGTGGTGTCTCGGATAGAAATCTTTCCTCCCAGTGATGTGGTGGGTGATGGGGGAGTACCTGCATCATTTGGTGTGAAGCCAGACCCTCCCCATGGTGGCTATTCTCTGACTGGCACCCATGGTCCCCTCCCACAACTCCAAATGGCCCAAAAACAGTCAGCGACCACTTCAATAGAATAGTAACATCCCCCATGAGGAGGGCATTCGCTCCTCGACCTTACCCATCATGATGTCTTTCATGACAGATTGCAATACCACCTCTTCGTAGGTGTTCTCCACCAGGATGAAACGGGCAAAATCCTCAAAAATCAGTTCCTGGAATCTTGAGAGGTCCTGCCATGGGAGAAAGAAAGAAAAGTATCGGGAATGAACAACAGAAAAAGGGAAAAACAAGGAATGGGTGGGGGAGGAAGACCCACACTCAACAAAACGAAGTGAAGAACAGAATTGACTGGGAAAGAGACTCTCTAATAACAGTAGCCCGAACCATTATTTTAATTAATTTTCTTTCTTTCTTTCTTTCTTTCTTTCTTTCTTTCTTTCTTTCTTTCTTTCTTTCTTTCTTTCTTTCTTTCTTTCTTTCTTTCCTTCCTTCCTTCCTTCCTTCCTTCCTTCCTTCCTTCCTTCCTTCCTTCCTTCCTTCCTTCCTTCTTTCCTTCTTTCCTTCTTTCCTTCTTTCTGTAGTATATTTGCTTAAAAAAATTACGAAAGTTTTTCTGCCGGACAAAATTGCCCAAGCAAAGTGCAACCTGAAGAACCTTATAGACAAGAGTTGGTTTCCTGTTGTTGTTGTTTTAAAAATTTGTGCAAAACATTTACACAACAACCAGCAAAAGGAAACCAGTGGCTTCTCCAGATGTTGCTGAACTCCAATCCCACCAGCCCCAGTTAGGGATGGTGAGAGTTGCTGCCTGGTGGAGGCTGCTCCACTAGCACTTACTTGCAGGATCACATTATCCCATAAGCACCCACTCTGCCTCAGCCTGTAGTCTGTGTGACGCTAATATCCTGCACTTGTAAAAAATTGATCTTTTAGTGCAGCAGCACCCACACTTTGGAACTCCCTGCCTTTTAACATCTGGTAGGCTCCTTCACAGTATAGTGGTACCTCGGTTTATGAACACAATTGGTTCCGGAAGTCTGTTCATAAACTGAAGCGTTCATAAACTGAAGCGAACTTTCCCATTGAAATTAATGGAAAGTGGATTAATCCGTTCCAGACGGGTCCGCGGAGTACTCAACCTGAAGCATACTTAACCCGAAGCATGGGTGTAACTGGTTCTGGAAGTCTGTTCATAAACTGAAGTGTTCATAAACTGAAGCGAACTTTCCCATTGAAAGTAATGGAAAGTGAATTAATCCGTTCCAGATGGGTCCGCAGCGTTCGTAAACCGAAAATTCGTAAACCGAGGTGTTCATAAACCGAGGTTCCACTGTAGTCTTTTCAGAGCCTGCTGAATGTACTTTCCTTTGGGCAAACTTATTCATGACATGTGGAAGCTGCTGTTTATTTTAATATGGCTGTAGCTTATTGCTGATTTTATTATTTTCAAATGTTTTGAATACATGCTTATTCCCCCCCCTTTTTTTACTAGTAAGAATTGGTTATCAGCAGATTGTCAGGTATTGTGGAGAGCTTTGCAGATGCTCTGATCAGCTATGATGGCAAACTGCCCTTTAAGCTAAGCAAGATCATTGTCTGCCACACCCTGGCATCATCTAGGATGTCAAGTGCAGAACAGGAAGGCATGGCGTGGCCCAAATTATCTCGTGGGCCAATTGAGGAGACATGGTAGGCCGAATGAGGCCCACATGCCAGAGGTTCTTCCTCCCGGCCATGATGCTAGCACACTCCTTCTAGAAGTGAGGCTTTGCTTGCCCTTGTATGTGCATGTGTATGCTTGTCCCTCTTCCTGTTGGGGGCTTGTGCTTACCCCTTTGCAAGTGGGGGCCAGCTTCTTCAGCAGGAAGGGAATGGTGATCTGGAGCAGGGCCTCCCGGAAGAACTTCTTCCTTACAGTGCTGCTGTCATAGTCGTATTTCTGCAGGGAGGAGAGAAAAGAAGGGGCAGAGAGCCATACCACAGACCAGGAGATGAGACAGAGGGAAGGGACTTAAACCATGTCAGAGAAGAGTGGTCTGCCTAACCTCAGACCTAGAGGTACAACCTACCAAGCCTTGCTATCTGGGCCTAGGGGAGCCATAACAACTCAGCCACCCCCCTCTCCCAGACCAACCCCTTTACTGCCCCTGCTTGCCCCCTTCCTTGAGGGTCTCTGCCTGGCTGCAATGTGTCATCAAACTCTTACCATGCCTCTTGCTTGTCTGGGTGGCAGGTAGAGAGGGGTGAATGTAGAAACTAGCCTGCTGTGCAAAGTGAAAGTTTGAATCCATTGCCCTGTCCACTTTTTCCCTCTGGCTCTGCCCTCCACTGGCTCTGCCCTCCTACAAAGTTGCCCAGAAGGAATGCCTTCCTTGGGGTGAAAACATTTCCACAACATGTAACCAAATGGGTACAGCAGATGGTTTCAGGCAGGTGTTGGAAGGCAACAGCCAGCTTTCCTTTTAAATCTGTCTTGACGAAAGAGGCAGCACTTGAAATAGTGCAAAAATGGCACCTGCCGCCTCTACGGATATTTCATATTAGCACCTCCTACTCACTAAACTGTTGGAGAGGCTGTGGAATAACACATGCAGTGGGTGCGTGGGAAATTGGCTTGGTTCTGGGAGGTAGTATTTGTCCAAAATAAAAGCCATTACTGGACAAAATGCCTCTAAATTTCCAGAGGTGGTGCTTCCCAATCTTTTCATGACAAGTGATATTCACTTACAGCTGTAATGTCTGGACCAGGCATCCCCAAACTTCAGCCCTCCAGATGTTTTGGACTACAATTCCCACCATCCCTGATCACTGGTCCTCTTAGCTAGGGATCGTGGCAGTTGTAGGCCAAAACATCTGGAGGGCCGCAGTTTGGGGATGCCTGGTCTAGACTCTAGCAAGTGCTTCTCTACTAGTGGTCAGGCTTGTAATAGCAAAATACTTAAAAGGGTGTTTCTCCGACAAATCGGTACAATGATGTATGGCAAATAGCACTTGTGGGGAAATTGAATAATAAAATAAAATTGACATGAGGCATGAAGCACAGAGAATCTTTCATTGGCACAGATTTGTTGTAAAAGCTAAAGGGACCCCTGACCGTTAGGTCCAGTAGCGGACGACTCTGGGGCTGCAGCACTCATCTTGCGTTATTGGCAGAGGGAGCTTCCAGGTCATGTGGCCAGCATAAGTAAGCCTCTTCTGGAGAACCAGAGCAGCGCACGGAAATGCTGTTTACATTCCCGCCGGAGTGGTACCTATTTATCTACTTGTACTTCGTGCTTTCGAACTGCTAGGTTGGCAGGAGCTGGGACCGAGCAAAGGGAGCTCACCCCATCGTGGGAACCACCGACCTTCTGATCGGCAAGCCCTAGGCTCTGTGGTTTAACCCACAGCGAAAACAAGAGGTATTTTATAACTTTAGAAAACTTTTGCTAGTGAGACGAGGTAGTTAAGAGTGTCAGACTAGGACATGGAGGATCAGGGTTTAAATTCCTACACAACCATGGAGCTCAGTGGGTGACCTTGTTGTGAGGATAAAATGGGGAGGAGAACTATGTATACCACCTTGAACTCTTGGAGGAAAGGTGGGATAAATAAGTGATAAATAAAATGTAATGAAATTTTAAAAAATACACTGTTTATCTCCGTATGTACAAATGGTTGACTGGGATAGGAACTTACTATGCTATTTGGATGCTATTCTGCATGCATCCCCTGAACACCATCTTCTTGGGTTAGGGTGTGATATTTTATTACTTGTGTGTACAATGTTGTTAAATGTCATAAAAAACTTAATGAACAAAATAAGAATGTATGTAAAAAGGAAAGAAAACATTTTTTCCCCATTCCTGACTGTGGCTTGATAGGCTACCAACAGTTCTCAACCAGGACAGCTCAGTCAGCAGACAATGAGACACTTAATTTCAGGGTTGTGGGTTCAAGTCCCACATTGGGCAAAATATTCATGCATTGCAGGGGGTTGGACTAGATGGCCCCTTGAGGACCCTTCGAACTACATTTCTATGATTCTATTTGCTTCTTCCAGAAGCCAGCCTGGCAGGTCTGATCTGGTGCAAATGGACCCAAAGCTTGGCAGGCAGGCTCACCTTAAGCACCCGCTCCAGGATACGCTGAATGGTTTTGCAGAGCTCATCTTTGTCTGGCGATTTCCCCACCTCCTGGTGAAGGAGCGTCTCAAAGGTGTAGACGGTATCGTCCATTTGCTGCAACACCCAAAAACAACAAGTAACCGTTTATTTAAAAGATATAAAACACTGAATCATGTTGCTTAGAAGACCGCTGGCTTTGGAATAACAGTTTTAAACCCTGGTTTGCTTGGGGCTCTGCCTCTACAGACCTCCTTGCTGAAGTGTCATTAACACTTGATGGAGAAGCACTATGACATTCTACAGGTGGTAGGATTTGATAGCTTAGCCGCAAAAAAACAAAAAAAACCCTTCTGAAATTAAAATAAGCGTCACAATCATGCTCTTAAACCTTTCAATTGTGTAATTTTATAGCATGCCTAAGTTCATTTGGATGACATTGTTGTTTTTGATTTGAATTATTAGATGGAAGAAAGAGAAACCAAACTGCACATAAACAAAAAAACTTAATTACAGGTAGCTAGCCGTGTTGGTCTGAGTCGAAACAAAATAAAAAAATTCTTTTAGTAGCACTTTAAAGACCAACTAAGTTTTTATTTTGGTATGAGCTTTCGTGTGCATGCACACTTCATCAGATACCTTTAAATATTATTAGTTACAGGTAGGTAGCCGTGTTGATCTGATGTAGCCAAAACAAAAAATAATTCCCCCCCCTTCCAGTAGCACCTTAGAGGTCTCTAAGGTGCTACTGGAAGGAAATTTTTTTATTTATTTTTTGTTTCAAAAAACTTAAAGAGAATGTATGGCTTGTAAAACATGTACAAATCATCCTGGCCACTAGAGGGCAGTGGTGGCAATTCCCTGCCCAAACAGGGTCACAGAGAAGACCTATTGCGCTAGGCTGAAAATTTCTTCAACAGCAAAGTAACCCAAATGGTGCTTTTACAACAAAGAAGCACACAAACATCACTGGAGGCCCTGTGATTAAATTAAGTAAAGGTTTAGCTCTCCTTGTTTAAAAACGGCAACGCTCTGGGACACCTAGTGAAGTTGGGTGGCAATAGTACTAAGGGCTACTTTCTCAACTCGGTTGATTCATCTGATGGGGGTGGGAGCTGAGTGAATCCCTCCCTTTTGGGGGCAATTGGGGTAAAAGGTTCAATGGGGGCGGGGAGATTCAGAACAATGGGCTCCATCCACTGCAAGTCCTACACAGTTTTGACATTAATGGGTCCACTTTGCGTGGAATGAAGGTTGGTGGTTCGAATCCCTGCAACGGGCTGAGCTCCCGTTGCTCTGTCCCTGCTCCTGCGATAGGTGCTGCATAATACTTGTTCCACACTCCAAATAAATCAGTCTTATAGTGTGGCGGCACCTATTGTACACTCCCTGCCTATTGATATTAGGCCTTTGCTATATTCTTTTTGGGACACGGGTGGCGCTGTGGTCTAAACCACAGAGCCTAGGGCTTGCTGATCGGAAGGTTGGCAGTTCAAATCCCCACAACGGGGTGAGCTCCTTTTGCTTGGTCCCAGCTCCTGCCCACCTAGCAGTTCGAAAGCATGTCAAAGCACAAGTAGATAAATAGGTACTGCTCCAGCGGGAAGGTAAACGGCGTTTCTGTGTGCTGCTCTGGTTCGCCAGAAGCGGCTTTGTCATGCTGGCCACATGACCTGGAAGCTGTACGCCGGTTCCCTCGGCCAATAACGCGAGATGAGCACGCAACCCCAGAGTTGGTCACGACTGGACCTAATGGTCAGGGGTCCCTTTACCTTTACCTAACCTACTGAAAAAGGGATGCGGGTGGCGCTGTGGGTTAAACCACAGAGCCTAGACCAGAAGGTCGGCGGTTCGAATCCCCACAACGGGGTGAGCTCCTGTTGCTTGGTCCCAGCTCCTGCCAACCTAGCAGTTCGAAAGCACATCAAAATGCAAGTAGATAAATAGGTACCCCTCCAGCGGGAAGGTAAACGCCGTTTCCGTGTGCTGCTCTGGTTCGCCAGAAGTGGCTTTGTCATGCTGGCCACATGACCTGGAATCTGTACGCCAGCTCCCTCAGCCAATAACACAAGATGAGTGCCGCAACCCCAGAGTCAGTCACGACTGGACCTAATGGTCTGGGGTCCCTTTACCTTTAACCTACTGAAAATGATGAAGAACTGAAAAGTTGAAGAATCTGAGATGGAACAATCTTGTTTTCTGCTCCAGAGGGAAGGACCCAAACCAAATTATTCAAATCAGAGGAAAGAAGATTTCGACTAAACAGTAGGAAGAACTTTCTGATGGTAAGAGCTGTTCAAAAGTGGAATGGACTCCCCTCCATTAGAGGTTTTTCAACAGAGGTTGGATGACTATCTGTCATGGATTCTTGAGCTGTGATTCCTGCATTACAGGGGGTTGGACTAGATGACGCTTGGGGGTTCCTTCCAACTCTACAATTTTATGATTCTCAGTTAGTCCAGTTCATTAACAAGTATGGGGTGGGTACCAACATGGCTTCAAAGGAACAATTAAGAGCTTTCAGTGAGCTCACAATTGTTCCTTTGCTGGGGGGGGGGGAACCAAAAGCACCAGCACCAGGAGCAACAAGAGGCTGGCCTTCTAAAATGAAGGGGGGGGGGAGGCTCAATTATATCAGTGGTTTCTTCCTGCTTCTTAAGTAAGCTGCGGTGTCTTCTAAGAGGCTCAATAAATCATTGTGATGTCAGGGGATTCACTGCTGGGAAGTCACACCCACCAGCCAAATTTGGCCCACAAAGTATTGGGCAGGCATAGGCAAACTTGGCCCTCCAGATGTTTTGGGACTACAATTCCTATCATCCCTGACCACTGGTCCTGTTAGCTAGCGATCATGGGAGTTGTAGTCCCCAAAACATCTGGAGGGCCGGGTTTGCCTGTGCCTGCATTAGGGTATATGCGAGTCTGGCCCACTGGGTAGAAAGATTAAAAAGTTGCACACCACCCCCCTGACCATATGCAAATCTAGACAGTAACAGGAATGTGATGCTATTTTTGCATGCCTGCAAATACGTATTGAGTTCTCGAATGTAGTCTCACTCTACAAAGAGTCACATCCATTGCTCCACCCACTTTGATTGCCAGTCCCACCTACGGTACCACCAACACATAGCCTCTGGAATGTGACTCTTGGGGTGAAATAAATATGTCCTCCCCTTTGAATCCTGGGATCCAAAGAGCTGTTTGCAAGCTTGCCAGAGACCGTCAACGAGGCTGGCTTTTAGTCCAATGTCCAATCTGGCAAGGTAGTCCCTACCTGTCTCATCAGGATCTGGGCCCGCTGCTTAAACACAGAGGCGCTGGAGACGTCAAACCTCTGCTGCAGCCCTTCCAGCTTCAACTGGTCCATCTTCTCATAGCAGGGCTGCATCTTGACTGGGTGGAAAGCCAGCTGGGAAAGGTTCTCCATGTACTGGAGGAGCGGGGAAAGGAAAAATGTATTATTACTACTACTACTACTATTACTACTGATTACTACTGCTGCTAGAGGCTTCTGTCCCTGCTTACTCTGCTCACCAACACTAACCCCATTGCCACCCCCTTTCCCCCACCCACCCCCTCCCTTTACGCCTTACCCACCCCCTGGCCTATCCCCTCACAGCTTGCCCAAACTCCCCTTCCCCTCCTCTCACCTCTTCTCCCAGCTCACCGAAAGCCCCACCCCTTTTAAAGGAGGGTGAGGGGCTTCAGAGAGTGGTTTAGCAAACTGCTCTCTGAAGTGCCTCCCCCCACCTCCATTAAACAGTTCACCAGGGCCACCTGCGTCCCACACTGCTGCTCACTCACCTGCCTACCATACTGCAACAATGATGACAGCCTTACATTTTTATGTATATAGAAGGATTTGTATTATTCTGACTACCACAGCCACTTATTAGTGCTTTCCTCAAAAAAGTAACCCAAAGAGGCTTACAAATACTATATGAAACCAAATATAGCAAATGCAACCTTTAAAAGAATCCCACATCTATTCAAATACAGTCATACCTCGGTTTAAGTACGCTTCGGTTTGAGTACTTTCAGTTTAAGTACTCCACGGACCCGTCTGGAATGGATTAATCCACTTTCCGTTACTTCCAATGGGAAAGTTCGCTTCAGGTTAAGTACGCTTCAGTTTAAGTACTCCACGGACCCGTCTGGAATGGATTAATCCACTTTCCCTTACTTTCAATGGGAAAGTTCGCTTCAGGTTAAGTACGCTTCAGGTTGAGTACTCCGTGGACCCGTCTGGAATGGATTAATCCACTTTCCCTTACTTTCAATGGGAAAGTTCGCTTCAGGTTAAGTACAGACTTCCGGAACCAACTGTGTACTTAAACCGAGCTACCACTGTAGTTATTACAGATACTGTCCGACTAAAACAGGCTACAGGTACTTGAAACCCTTCAAATTAACGGCTTAAAGCTAGGGTAAAAAAGAAAATAACTAATTTCCAGGTCCTTTTGCTGAAGTCTGAGGAGCCTTATGCTGAAGGCCCTCCCCTACATCGCTTGCCCCAACCCTAAATTTCCTCTTTTGCCACCAAGACCTCTAGCTTACCTCCCCCATTTTCTCCATTCCCCCTTCGTTGAGGATGTTCATATTCATGTCGGTCACCTCCTTGAAGAAGACTTCCCGCACCTCGGCAAAGCCCTGGCTGGTGGGGATCATAAGCGCCTCCAGGATGGAAGGGATGTAAGGCTGGACGTGGTTCCGAACACAGACCTCTGCTTTGGAGAAGACTGTGGCTGGTTGAAAAAGCATCAGGGAGGTTAGAACTGCCTCCACAACCTTGCACCCCAGATCTGGACACCTGCACAGGCAGCTAGCGAACACCGTACGATCGATCATACAGATATCAACCAGAGTTGGAAAATGCATCTAAAAGTCATTTAGCCCATGGGTAGGCAAACTAAGGCCCGGGGGCTGGATAGGGCCCAATAGCCTTCTAAATCCAGAATCAGAGTGTTTTTACATGAGTAGAATGTGTCCTTTTATTTGTTGAATGGGTTATTTGTGGGGCATAGGAATTCGTTCATTTCCCCCCCCCCAAAAAAAATATAGTCCGGCCCACCACATGGTCTGAGGGACAGTGGACTGGCTCCCTGCTGAAAAAAGTTTACTGACCCCTGAATTCTAGCCCAATCCCTGATGTTGCAGAAAACCCACGGATAGGTGCTCTAAAACCATTAACCAAGGAGATGCTGCCACCTGTGGTTCTCCAAGGGTATAGCGTGCTCCACATTGGTGTGGCAGGAGTGGGTGGCAAGTGTGGTGGGAAGATTCAAGGACAACCAAAGAAGCATTTAAATATTCCAGGGTAGTATAGTGCAGCAGGGACCCAGGTGGTGCTGTGGGTTAAACCACTGAGCCTAGGGCTTGCTGATCAGAAGGTCAGCGGTTCGAATCCCTGTGACGGGGTGAGCTCCCGTTGCTCGGTCCCAGCTCCTGCCAACGTCAAAATGCAAGTAGATAAATAGGAACTGCTACAGCGGGAAGGTAAACGACGTTTCCGTGTGCTGCTCTGGTTCGCCAGAAGTGGCTTTGTCATGCTGGCCACATGACCTGGAAGCTATACGCCGGCTCCCTCGGCCAATAATGCTAGATGAGCGCGCAACCCCAGAGTCGGTCACGACTGGAACTAATGGTCAGGGGTCCCTTTACCTTTACCTAGTATAGTGCAGCAACTACTTTGTGCAGGGGATCCATCCCCGGCCACTGCGCATGTTAGCGGAGCATGCCTAAGCACCCCTGCCACCATTCTGCCCTCTTCCGGGATCAAAAGGACCTGTATGTTGATGATCATGTGCCAATTGGACATGCTAAAATGGTTTCCGACTGTGTAGTACAGTATCAAAAAATATTATTTTCATATGCACAATATGGATAAGTATCTTTTCAAAATGAGATCAAGAGCATCAAGTGACAATGAGGACAACCCTAATTGTGTTTTCCAATGTCTCAAAAAGAAAAAGAAAAAAACAACCTCTTGTGTGACACAAGGAAAAAAATATTCTTAAAGTGTAGCCCAGAGCAAAAGCTTTTGAGAACCACTAGTCTAACAGTTTGAAGATGTCTCAGGCTAAACCAGACAGCTGGTCCCTCTACCTCAGTATTGTCTACACTAATTGGCAGCAGCACTCCATGATTTCAAAACGAGGTCTCTTCCAACCCCCCCTGGAGATGCCAGGGATTGAACCAGGACATTCTGCGTGCAAAGCCAATGTTCTACAACCAAGCTACATCCCTTCCCTTCATAAGATGCTGCTATACACTGACTCAGGCTGTTGGTCCATTTAATTCAGTGTTGCCTACACTGGCTGGCACCTGCTGGGTTTCAGACTGGAGTCTTTCCCAGCCCTTACTGGACATGCCATTGGGGATTGAACTTTGGACCTCCTGCCTGAGAAGCAGGGGCTCTGCCCTGAGCCACGGCCCTTTCCACAAAGCAAAGGGTCTCTCTCCATCCCCTACCTCGGATTTTGCTGGCCAGGTGCTCCTTCGATTGGATGATCTGATCCATATCTGTGCGGATGGTGCTGGTCATCCCAGGCTTCTCAACCTCGCATTTAACCACAGCATCGTCATACTGGGCTTTTGTCTGGTCGTAGACCATCCTGTACACAGCGTCAGAGACCTAGGAAAAGATGGGGAAGGGTATTTTTGGGATAAGATGGCAGGGAGTCCATCCTTCTTTAGTGAGCCACCGAAAGAGAGACAACTCCTCCTCCTCCTCCAACCATCTAGCTGGGTTGCCCCAGCCACTCTGGGCAGCTTCCAACACATAATTAAACATCAAGCTTATTGCAGCAAGGGTAAGATATGCCCTGCAGCTCGCAACAGAACACGTCTACATGCGCAGGGGTGGGGGGGATTAGAATGACTTGTTCTATGGGAAAAAACCAAAAACAGAGAGAAAGTTAAAAGACTTTCACTCTGGGATTTGTATTTAGAATTGTTTGCAAAAGCCCACCAGGCTTTGTGGGAACCTATTCCCCCCCATTTCTTTCTCCTTCCCTCCCCCATCCGAACACCTACTACCTCTTTTTAAATTTGTACAAATAGTATTTACTTTAAGCGTATGATACTGCCCTACAAATTGCTGTGATCCCTTGCTGATCTTTCTCTGCCCCATTCTATTGATCATATCAATTTGTTCTTAAGGAAAAGCAAAAATAAAATGAGAAGCTGTTAAAAGTTGAGATAAAAAAATGTGCACTCGAGGAATCTAAATTCTGTGCCGCTTAATTGGAGCAGACCAGGCCACACAAATCTCTACCATTTGCATGGTTTTATACTCCTTTCCTTAGAACAGGAGCAGAAACCTGTGGCCCATCCATTGCTCTTGGACTCCAATTCTCATCTGCCCCAGCCAACATGGCTAATGGCCAGGGATGATGGGGACTGAAGTCAAGCAAGATATTGAGGGCCACAAGTCCTACATCCCTTCTGCAAAGCAACGCATATTTCCCCCACCGCTAGAATGAAAGGGAAAAAAACAGTGGCATAATAGCAGGTCCTGAAATGTCACCTAAACTCTCACGCTCTCATTATGAAAGGATTTTTATTTGCGTGCATAACAAAAAGAGAGAGGAGGGGGAAAAAACCAAAACCTTGCCAGCTATTATTAACAATAAGGCTGCATTGCAGAGAGTTGAACAAGACCCCCCGTAGTCCCCTCCAACTCTGATTCTGTGATCTATGACTATTCCATAAATTAAAATTTCAGTGTTAACAAACACTGCCCACAAGCCCTGCTCAGCTGCTCTGTTGCATTTTTTTAGCTGCACTTTCAAGGACATTTACACAAACTTTCATAAGGACTAGAAACTTGAATATAGATATAGACAGTGCTTTTTTCTGGAGACACTCAAGAGTACACAGTACTGGCATCTTTTTTTCTAGAATTATCCAATTATCGCCCTGTTTCAAATCTTCCATACTTGGGTAAGATAATTGAAAGAGCGGTTGCCGAACAGCTCGGTAGGTTTCTGGATGAAACATTGGCTTTAGATCCATTCCAGTCCGGCTTTCGTCCCGGCCACGGGACCGAGACAGCACTGGTCGCCCTAACAGATGACCTCCGTAAACAGCTGGATCAAGGCGGGTCGGGGCTGCTGATTCTTCTAGATCTGTCAGCCGCCTTCGACATGGTCGATTATGAGCTTTTAGACCACCGCCTTGCCGACGTGGGGATTCAGGGTACAGTCCAACAATGGCTGCGTTCCTTTATCTCAGGTCGGGGACAGAGGGTGGCGCTAGGGAGGGGGTTGTCACTGCGGCACTCCTTGGTGTGTGGAGTCCCGCAAGGTGCAATCCTTTCCCCAATGCTTTTTATTATCTTCATGCGCCCCCTTGCCCAGATTGTCCGGAGTTTTGGGCTGGGTTGTCATCAATATGCTGATGACACCCAGATTTATCTGTTGATGGATGACCGTCCTGCCTCGGCCCCGGACATATTGACCAAGTGCCTGGAAGCTGTTGCTGGATGGCTACGTGGGAGTCGGCTGAAGCTAAATCCTTCGAAGACAGAGGTCCTCTGGCTGGGTCGGGATGACATGGGGCGGGGGGGCCAACTTCCATCTTTCGCTGGGGCCCAATTAGTGTCAGCCCCTTCTGTCAAGAGCTTGGGGGTAACCTTGGATGCCTCCCTTTCCATGGAGGCACAGGTTGCAACCACAGCCAAGGTGGCATTTTTCCATCTCCGCCGCATTAAGCAGTTGGTCCCCTATCTCTCTCAACCTGATCTAGCCACAGTGATCCATGCGATGGTCACCTCTAGGCTTGATTATTGTAATTCGCTCTACGCGGGGCTGCCCTTGAAACTGACCCAGAAACTCCAGCGGGTGCAGAATGCCGCGGCGAGGCTCCTTACGGGGTCCCGGCTGCGGGGTCATATTCATCCAGTGCTTTACCAACTGCACTGGCTCCCGGTGGAGTACAGGATCAGGTTCAAGGTGCTGGTTTTGACCTTTAAAGCCTTATGCGGCTTAGGACCCTCGTACCTACGGGACCGCCTCTCCCGGTATGACCCACAGAGGACATTACGGTCCACAAATAATAACATATTGGAGATCCCGAGTCACAAGGTGGCTAGGCTGGCCTCGACCAGGACCAGGGCCTTCTCAGTACTGGCCCCGACCTGGTGGAACGCTCTGTCCCAGGAGACTAGGGCCCTGCGGGATTTGTCATCTTTTCGTAGGGCCTGCAAGACAGAGCTGTTTCGTTTGGCCTTCGGACTGACGCAGTCTGACCCCACGGTTACCCTCCCCTAAGGTTTTATTTATAATGGTTTTATCTTATTCGTAGATTTTTAATTTTAAAATTGAATTTTAACATTGTATTATTCTGTTGTTTTAACTGAAATGTTTCTTTTATATTTGTGTTGATATTATTTGTTGTTAGCCGCCCTGAGCCCGGTCTTGACTGGGAAGGGCGGGGTATAAATAAAAATTATTATTATTATTATTATTATTAGAAGAAAAGCACTGGACACACACGGACACACAACACACACATAGACAGGTACATGAAGAATGCTGAGATGTACAGGAAGATTAATTCTGAGCCCGATTATAAATTCCTGGGGCTTCTCCCGGCACAGAATCACATGGCACACCTGCAACCCTACATATAAATAAGGAATTATTAAGAAATTTGGAGCAGGTACATGCGAAAGGGGTCTTATTTCTTTTTTTTACTCTTCCACACAGGGCTCCGGTGTGCTGGAGGGAATGTCCTCATTATACTGCAGTGTTTGGAAGGCAGCCACCGGCAGCTGAGTATTTGTTTAAAAGGGAGTTTTCTGCCAATCTATTTTTAAAAATGCCTCACAAGGAAATATTTATCCTGGTTTTTCAAACAGTATATGTATTTTCTTCCCACCCGAGGTCTTTTGACATTCTGGGCCATAATTATCTTGCAGCTAAATGCGTGGTTTTTTTTTTTGTTTTTTTTTCCCGAATGCAGCCTGGAAATGGACAGGCCCACAAATGCATGGAGAAATTTCTGGCAGAGAAATCCTATTTCCCATTCATAAGGAAAGTAGGGAGACAGAGCTGGGGAACCTGTGGAGTTCCAGATGTGGCAGGGGTCCAATTTTTGCATGCTCCAGCCAGTCCAATAGTCAGGGATGATGGGAGTTGTAGTTCAACAACATTCAGAGAGCCAGAGGCTCCCACATTCCTGGAGCAACATTGGGACATAGGAAGCTGCCTTATACAAAGTCAGCAAATACTGACCTAGCTCTGCATTGTCTACACTGATTGATAGTGGCTATCCAGAGTTTGAAGCAGGGAGTGTCTCTCAACCCTACCTGGTGATGCCAGGGATCGAACGTGGGACCTTGCAGCAGAGAGTTCCATACGTTTACATATTACAGAGTGGGACCTGGTGCATCCTCAGTGCACACTCACCTGGATCCAAACTCTGTGTCTCTCTTGGATTTTGCCCTTCAGGCGGGGCCCAATCATGTTCTTCAGCTCAGGAAGAAGTTCCTCCATCACTAAGTTGCTCAAGACCTGGGTTGGGTATAAAGGTAAGGAAAGGTTGGTTCAATTTCTTGTATTGCTTCCCACAATGAAAAGCCCTGAAACAATTCACAATGAGACTAAGATACAATAAAACCAATCCATAAAACATAGTTGGGTTAATAACATCCACTGATCACACACTGGGAGGTAGAAACAAAGGAAGCTGGCTTAAACTGGGCGAGATTGTTGGTTCATTTAACCCAGTACTGTCTGCACTATCTGGCAGTGAATCTTCAGGTGGAGCTGGGAGAGACTCCTGTCTGAAATCGTGGAGAGCATCTGCCAGTCAAAGTGCTGTAGACAATACTGAGCAGGAAGGACCACTGTTCTGACTCAATATAAGGCTGCTTCCGATGTTCTTATGACCTCAGCTTGTCAAGCACACCTAATAATTAATTTCCTGGGCTGCTCCCTCAAAGACTCACCTGTGCTTCATTGCCACAAAGCATGTCCCATGTGCCATACTGGTCCTTAGACTGGCGGTACATGCGGACGGCATCAGTGAAAGCAGGAGCTTCCACCTTGTTGTCCTCAGAAATACCTGGAAGAGAAAAGGCGAAGGTGCTTTTATTTTTAGGGAGGCATGTGTCAACTCTGTGTCTCTTAGAGCAGTGAGCAGTCTTCTTCAACCATGGGTTCCCAGATGTTGTTGGATTACAACTCCCATCATCCCCTGCCATATGCCATTTGATTACAAGTCCCATTGTCCCCAGCCTGGTCAAGGGAAGTAATAGTACCACACCTAGAATACTGTGTCCAGTTGTGAGCACCACGGTTTAAGGACATTGTCAAGCTGGAATGTGTGCAGAGGAGGACAAGCAAGATAATCAAGGGTCTGGAAACCAAGCCTTATGAACAACAATTGATGGAATTGTCCCATGGAAGATGGAGCAAGCTTGTTTTCTCCTGCTCTGGAGGCTAGTACATGAACCAACAGCTTCAAGTAACAAGAAAGGAGATTCCAATAGAACATCAGGAAGAACTTTCCCACACTAAGAGCTGTTTGACAGTGGAAGAGACTCCTATGAGAAGTGGTGGACACTCCTTCCTTGGGTTTTTTTAAACAACAACAACAACTTTATAATTTGTACCCCGCCAATCTAACTGGGTTGCCCCAGTCCTTCCAATATATGAGCAGAGGTTGGATGGCCATCTGTCACAGATGCTTTAGTTGAGATTCCTCCATTGCAGTGGGTTGGACTAGATGGCCCTCAGGGACCCTTCCAATTCTACAATTCTATGATGGAGTTGGACTACAACTCCCATCATCCCTAGCTCAACGCTCAGGGATGATGGTAGCTGCAGTCCAACACCTGCGGAAACAAGGTTGAAAAACTGCAACCTACAGCAGTCAGGGTCAATCAAAATGATCCTATCCAGTAGGAGAGGCTACCCCAGCCTCCTTGACAGGACAGAAAGAGCAAACAAAGCCCTCTGCCCCAATGCCATATAGACAAATCCTCCATAAAACAAAACAATAACACAGCCTTGCAAACTGGACCCCCTGAGATCCAGTTGCTGGGAATCACAAGAGGGGAGAGTGCTGTGGTGCTCAGATCATAGGCATGTAAAGAGAGGGTCCCAGGTTCAATCCTTGCTGTCTCCAAGCAGGGTTGGGAGAGAGTCCTGTCTGGAACCCTAAAGAGTCACTGCTGGTCAGTGCAAACAATGATAATTTTGATGGACCAATAGCCTAGTTCTGTAGAAGGCAGCTTCCTACATTTCCTAACAAGCCCAACCAGCTGAGGGAAAGGGAGAAGGGTTAAAAAGAAGGAAGAGTTAAACAGGCACGGCTGGGCTGCGCCTGGGCCAGTGTCAGAGTTACAATCACAGCGCTCTGGAAATTTACGTAACATCCACAAAAGAGGAATCCTGTCTGGAAAGGCAAAGATGGAGGAAGGTCTTCAAAAGGGAAATTGCCACATTTTGGCACGGGGGGGGGAGGGGAGGAGAGGGAAGAGAAAGTGACTAAAAATAATGTGACAGGGGATGAATCACAGTCAGCACATGATTTCTGAAAATCTTTTAACACAAGCAACACCCCCGTAAGGGGGTTGGAGAAAGGGGTGCGTTGCAGCTTCCCAAGATTCCTCTGTGTGTGATTCATTGCTGGGGAAGGGGTAGGCTGGAAGCTTGGGAGCACTTCTCCACAGTCTCTCCTCCCCACCCCCACAAACCTTTCGGGGTAGACAGCTTTCAAATATGGGTGGAATGAGAAGAGTTAAGCCAAGAGGTGGTTAGATCTGGCAAGGTCTGGACTAAGGTTTCAGCAACAAGAATTACAGCCTGGGCACACACTCCACTCTGAAATGGGAGATGGAAAGAATAGGTGTAAAAGGAAAAAAGAAAAAGCAAGAGTTGGCATTCTTTTAATGACCCTCCGAGTCTGGAGTTGGCAGGGACAAACCGTAGAGGGACGGAGGAAAGGGAAGCAGGCAGAGAGCTCTCTCTCTCTCCTTTGAGAAAGGGTAGTCTTAACTCTGTCTTGCCCTTGGTTTCTTTGCAAGGCTCTGAGAGAGGAGGAAACAACAGGGACGGTGGATTAAGAACAACAACAACAAAAGGGGCTGTTTCAACACTGGTGGAAGAAGAATCCCGGATGCCTGGTGCATCACAAGAGCATATTTTCTCTCGTCCTTGGGGAAGGCAAGGAGCTACGCAGAATGTGCCCATGACTCTCTCCTGCCCCCGTTACAAATACTATTTCCTACCCAGGAGGATTCAGAGACACCAGATGTTGCAGCCAACATGCGCACATGCTTGAGATCTTATGGAAAGGCTTCACTTCCTCTACCACCACCGCCACCCTGCATCTCTAGATCCAGCACCACCATCTCCTTAGGAAAATAGGAACCTGCCATATATTCACTGTATCAGTGGTCCATCTAGCTCAGTACTGTCTATAATGACTGGCCATGACTCTCCAAGGCTTCCAGGGACGGGGCGTTCCCAGCCCTTCCTGGAGATGTTGGGAGATTGAACCTGGGATCGTCTGTGTGCAAAGAGATGCCCAGCCATTGAGCTACAGTCTTCCTCCTAACCATAAACTAAGATTCTAGTCCTCATAATTCAGACAGAAACAGGAACACGGGGACCTGCCTTATGCTGGGTCAGAGCATTGGTCCATCTTGCTCAGTACTGTCTACACCAACTGGCAGCAGCTCTCTAGGACTTTCAGACAGGGGTCACTTGGAGATGCCACTGGGGATTGAACCTGGGGCCTTTTGCATGCAACACTGAGCTGCAGCCGTTCCCCTTCAGATAGGCTTGGGAAATAAATGCAGCCATGGATGGAGGCAGGAGGAGGATGGGTGGAGGAAAGAATGAACCTCAGGACATTTCTCTGGCTCCATTTTGGCATATGGGGGTGCAGGGCTGCTGATTATGGATGGCTTCCAAAAGCCAGCATGACCATTTCCCAGGCATGTGACAGAACACACACACACACACACACACACACACACACAGAGCACGTATATGGCTGGCTGCCCATCATCCTTCTTGAAAGATTCTGGAAGGTGAGATGATCCAGTCCCACGCCACTGCAGTCCTGCCTGGGGATGACTAGCAATTTTTTATTGCCCAGCAAGACGAGGAGATTTTTGAAGTCACCATTGCCTGAACTATGGTCAAGGTTGTTACTGCTGCTCAGCAGGGCTGGCAGCTCCTGAAGGTTACAACATGAAGCAGGCCTGATTTTAGAGCAGGTGTTGTTAGGCTCCAGCTCACATCAGCCGCAGACCCAGATTTTGAAGTTCAAAACTTCTGGAGCACAGCAAGTTAGCAGAGGGCTCCAATAAGTACCGTGTTTCCCCCTTTTTAAGACGTAGTCATAATATAAGACGTAGCAGGATTTTCAAGCATTTGAGAAATATAAGCCACACCCCGAAAATAAGCCATACCTAAGACGGCCCTGGATAGAGCTCCTGAGGGTGGCCAGCCTCGCTATCGCCACCTCCGCTACTGCTGCCACCCCGCACGCTCTTCGTCCCCCTGTTGTTGTTTTAGTTAGTTTCTCCCCGCTGCAGCGTCTCCCGGGTCCCACATGCTGAAGCGCGGGCAGATAAAGGTTCGCTCCGCATAGGATCGGCCTGCCGCGGCTGCAGACCGGAGCACCGAGCCAGCGGCCTAGCCTCTTTCTCTTTTTTTGCCCAGCTGAGGAGGCCTGCAGCCCCGCCGCCGGAATCGGCGGCTGCAGGGCGGAGCGCTCCGCAGCGCCCAGCGCTGGGAGAGCCTTGCAGCGGGCGGAGCGCCGAGCCAACAGCCTGGCCTCTTCCTGCGCCAGCCGCGGTGGTCTGCCGCCCCGCCGTCAGCACCATGCAGAGCACCCAGCAGCACCCCGAGCCCTCGGCCCGGCCCGGCCAAGGAGGCCTTAAGGTACCATAAAAACATAATTAAAAAATTAAGACATCCCCTGAAAATAAGACACCGTGTGTTTTTTTGATGAAAAAATGTTATAAGACGGTGTCTTAAAAAAGGGGAAACACGGGTACCACCCCACGTGCCTGTTGAGGTGGCACAGTCCATGTGGGTCTATCCCCCATGTGATGCAGGGGTGCAGAACATTTCCTAGGCAACTTTCTGAGTGGCGGGGCCAGAGACATTATGAAAGCAGATTTTACCTTTGAGCTGCAGGCTATGCACACCCCTCCCTCTGCCCTCTGCCCAGGCATGCAGGAGGCGCGATCAGAGTTCAAGCACACATTCCAGCCAGGCAAAAACTCATTAGGAAGGTGCAAAGCAGACCTGGTGAAGGTCTGAGGGCTGGGTGGAGAGGCCAGGACAAGGACAGGTGTGTGTGTGGTAGGTTTTCATAAAGAGGAATAAATAAATACATACATACAAGCATAGAAGGCCAACCTTGCAATCTCTCTCGCACACATGACCTTGTCCCATGGGTCAGTTGCACAACATGCAGCCTAACGACGACTCCTTCATTTAAGGAGGTGGCGCTGAGCCATCTGAGCCCAGCAATAAATTAAACCTTGACTGCAAAGGACATAAACTTAAAATAACAAAACAGCACATGTATTGGGAGTGAACTCTCAAAACGTTGCAGCTTGAAAGAAAGCAGGGAGGAAAGGGAAGGAGGGGGAAAGGACAGGGTGGTTTATCGTAAGCAGCACCGTGGAAGGATCTGCCCAGCTCAGGGTGGGAAAAGGAATTTCAGAGGGAAGTCCTCCCCAAGGGAGTGGGGAGGGGTGATGGATGGCTTTCTAGCCTGGCATTCTAATGCTCTCCCACCCGCACAACGCATTCCACGTAGGCCAGGCAGCAGGAAACCTGCCAAGAGCGAAAAGGAGAGGACAGGATGGGCGGGGATCACCGCATCGAAAATACCACTCTCTGCCAGCAAAGCCTCACCCTGCGCAGGGCAGGGCTGAAAGCCCACAGAGCCATGCAGGAGGAGGAAAAAGAGAGTGGAGGTGGTGCTTGACCCTGCCAGAACCTGCCAAAGCATGCCAAGGACCCACTATGGACAGAAGGTTTGCACAACTTTGCAGTAGGAAGCAAGAAAAGGGTGGGGGGGAGCATAGCTAACAGCGGTTTGGGCCCTAGCAGGTGCTGGGAAGCTCACCTTAATTGGACCTTGGGGAAGGCATTAAGTTGTCCCCAGGTGGGAAAAAAGGCCCACAGCTCCTGCAGATTCTCAGAATCAATCAATCAATATTTGCATGCCCATTCAAAGGAAAGTGAGTGCGAGGCTTGCCTCAGAGAAAAGCTATCCAACAGATCTGCATATTCAAGTGCAAGCACACACAAACACCATATAAATGATCCTTATTTCTTGCACAAGTATCCCTCCTCTCCCCCTCCTCCAAGGTTGGCACTAAAGGAGAGTGAAAGGTAAACTGTGCCCTAGGGCTCACAGGAGTTGTATTCCAAACCATCCGGAGGGCACCAAGCCGGCAAAGGCTGCCCTTGTGATTTGATCCAGAGGTCGGTCAGTCTGCAACTCCTGTCAGCCACAGCCAATTCAGCCATGGTCATGGACGATGGGAGTTGTAGTACAACAACATCGGGAAGATGTAGGAATATTTGTGTTGAGAATCCCTTAAACAGAAAATCTCCAGACAACGGGCATCAGTGGAAATGACACTGATGGACATTGGAAGGCAGGGTGAGGAAACCACCAGAGGGGCAGCAGATCCTGATGTTGATCTTTCCTCTCCCCTTGTTCCTGATGCAGATCTTCCATCCCTACTTTTCCCCTGCCGGGGAGTGGGACACTATTTAGAGGTCCGCCTCAGGTCCCAAAATGTATTGGGCCAGCCCTGCGGGTAGGTAAAGCCAGTAACTTAAATGCCCAACCAGTGAAATCTCTGCACTGGCTTGTCTTTACACCAGCCTGTGCTAACCTGCACTTCAGAGGTTTTGGACTGCAACTCCCATAATCCTTGGGCACAGGCCATTTTGGCCGGGGCTGATGGGAGCTGGAGCCTAACAACATCTGCTCTAGAATCATGCCTGCTTCATTCTGTCACCATCAGGAGCCCACACTGCCAGCCCTACCAACAAACAGCAGCAGCAACCTTGACCACAGTAGTTCCGGCAATGGTGACTTCAAGGTTGGATTGTTGCAATGCACTCTATGATCTGGAAGGTGCAGTTAGTACAGA
The DNA here is from genome assembly GCF_965207765.1 of Zootoca vivipara. Lineage (NCBI taxonomy): Eukaryota > Metazoa > Chordata > Lepidosauria > Squamata > Lacertidae > Zootoca > Zootoca vivipara. The sequence continues at coordinate 41,959,585 of NC_142585.1, read as the reverse complement.
ATGCTGCAACACAAATGCTGACAGGAGTGAGGCCCTGTCTGCACATAACACATCTGCTCAGAGAGTTGCAGTGGTCGCCTATCTGCTGTTGGACTAAGTTCAAGGTGCTACTATTATTAATGCCTTTAACAGCTTGGGATTGATTTACTTGCAGGATCGCCTTACCACTTGGCTGCTTCAATCTGCAGATCCAGCACTGTGATAGGTGCTGCATAATACTTGTTCCACACTCCAAATAAATCAGTCTTATAGTGTGGCAGCACCTATTGTACACTCCCTGCCTATTAATATTAGGCCTTTGCTATATTCTTTTTGGGACACGGGTGGCGCTGTGGTCTAAACCACAGAGCCTAGGGCTTGCTGATCGGAAGGTTGGCAGTTCGAATCCCCGCAATGGGGTGAGCTCCTGTTGCTTGGTCCCAGCTCCTGCCCACCTAGCAGTTCGAAAGCACGTCAAAGTGCAAGTAGATAAATAGGTACCACTCCAGCGGGAAGGTAAACGGCGTTTCTGTGTGCTGCTCTGGTTCGCCAGAAGCGGCTTTGTCATGCTGGCCACATGACCCGGAAGCTGTCTGCAGACAAATGCCAGCTCCCTCGGCCTATAGAGCGAGATGAGTGTGCAACCCCAGAGTCGTCCGTGACTTGACTGAATGGTCAGAGGTACCTTTATCTTTACCTATATTCTTTTTGGCACTTGCTAAAAATATCTTTGTTTAGACAAGGCTATCCAGACATGCAGAATTTGCTTGCATTTCATCTCTTTTCAGCCACTGTTGATTTTAGAGATCTTTTGCATCTTTTAAAATATCTTACTTTTACTAGTCTTTTTTTTAAAAAAATTGAGGATGTTTTGTTTTTATATTTTTTGTAAACCGCTTAGAGGTTTTTTTCAATCCAGCAACATACAGTCACAGGAAAAAGGTAGTGCACCCTCTTTGAATACTGTGGTTTTACATATGAAGACATAATAACAATAATCTATTCTATAGCAGGTCTTAAAATCAGGTAAATACAACCTGGCATATTACACTGTATCATTATTTATTTAACAGAAATAAAGCCGAAATGGAAAAGCCATGTGTGACAAACTCAGTACACCTTATGATTCAATATCTTGTAGAACCACCTTCAGCAGCAATAACATGAAGTAATTGTTTTCTGTAGGACTTTATCCATCTCTCACATTGTTGTGGAGGAATTTTGGCCCATTCTTCTTTACAACGTTGCTTCGGTTCATTGAGGTTTTCTGGCATTTATTTATGCACAGGTCTCTTAAGGTCACGGGCAGCATTTCAATTGGGTTGACGTCTGGATTTTGACTGGGCCATTGCAACACTTTGGTTCTGTTCTTTTCTACTTTTTTCTCGCTACAGAACCATCTAGATTAGAAAAAGAGTTGATTCAACCATCTCTCTCTAAAATGTATAAACTTCTGTTGTAGATTTGCTGGTGTGCTTGGGATCCTTGTCCTGTGGATGACCTGATTTCAGTCAAGCTTCAGCTGTTGGGCAGATGGTTACACATTTGACTGTAGGATACTTTGGTATACTGAGGAGTTCATGGTAGACTCAATGACTGCAAGGTTCCCAGGTCCTGTGGCTGCAAAACAAGCCCAAATAATCACCCCTCCACCATGCTTGACAGTTGGTATGAGGTGCTGTGTTTGGTTTCTGCTAAACATGGCGCTGTGCAATATAGCCAAACATCTCCACTTTGGTCTCTTCTGTTCAAAGGACATTGTTCCAGAAGTCTTGTGGTTTGTTATTATGCAACTTTGCAAACCAAAGCCATGCTGCCATATTATTTTTAGAGAGATGAGACTTTCTCCTGGAAACCCTTCCAAACAAACCATACTTGTTCTGTCTTTTTCTAATTGCACTGTCATGAACTTTAACATTTAACATGCTAACTGAGGCCTGTATAGCCCGAGATGTAACTCTTGGGTTTTTTGCAATTTCTCTGAGCATTGCAGGGTCTGACCTTGAGGTGAATTTGCTGCGACGTCCACTCCTGAAAAGATTGGCAGCTGTCTTTAATATTTTCCAATTTTGAATAATCTTTCTCATTGTAGAATGATGGACTTAAAACTGGTGGCCTTAGAACTCTTCCCAGTTCCATTGGCGGCAGCAATTGCTTCCCTAAGAGCATTGTGTCATCTTTGCTTTTATAGAGGTGGGCACACTTGCTGATGATCAATCAATCAAGGGCATTTTATTAGCAGTCCTTGCCTGCTACTTAGCCTCTTAATTCGTATGGAAGCAGTAAGGGTGTACTTAGTTTTTCACACGTGATTTCTCCATCTTGCCTTTATTTCTGTTTAAAAAATCATGACACAGTGCAATATGTCATGTGTTGTTGTTCATCTGAGGTTGTGTTTTCCTAATTTCAAGACCTGCTAGGGAACAGATGATTGCTATTATGTCCTGATATGTAAAACCACAGAATTCAAAGAGGGTGCGCTTTCTTTTCCCCATGACTGTATATATGTTGTGAAATAAAATAAATAAGCAAAACTGCAACACTGCTGCTATTAACAAATTCACCACACACAGGTAAACAAATAATTCTGAGGCCGGATTACAAGAGAGGTGTTCCCAGTTGGCAAGTCTGAGCACTGCTCTTAGGGTTGCCAGACTCAATAGAGGAAAGGACTTCTGTGCCTTTAATTGCCCTGCTCTCTTTTGAGCCTGGAAACCTTAAAGAGAAACCAGCAGACCCTTTGTTTAATTTCCAAGCAAAGGGTCTGCTGGTTTCTCTCTAAGGTTTCCAGACTCAAAAGAGAGCAGGGCAATTAAAGGCACAGAAGTCCTGTCCTCTATTGAGTCTGGCAACCCTAACTGCTCTGCTCTCTTCCAAAGCATCTCTTTGGCTCAAGCTGTGGAGCTCAACAAACTGCAACTTGAGACCCAGCTGTGGAAAAGACACCTCATGTTGCTCACTCCCTATGCCTGGTCAGAATCCTATACTCACAACATCCAAAACGGTTCCCATAAAATAAAATAAAATAAAAAAGTTCACCAGACAAACTTTGTCATGGTTGGCAGAGAGTGACTCAAAGCTGATGAGAAGCAGGGACTGAAACTCACATGGTCTCTTTATAGCCATGCCAGTCCTTCAAGAAGCTTGCAGCAAGGGCCGTAGCTCAATGGTAGAGCATCTGCTTTGTATGCAGAAGGTCCCATGTTCAAACCCCAGAAGCACCAGATCTCACGAAACTCAAACCGCTCGCTACTCTACAATGCACCCAAATGTTTTGTTTCCTGGTAAACTCTGTTAGAAAACCACTGTTTTAACCTCTGCAGCAGTTACCTGCAGGCATTTGGATATTTTCCCACACTGTTTTTCTTTGAAAGTTGTATTATTATTATTATTATTATTATTATTATTATTATTATTATTATCACCCCTGTTTATATGAATTTTGAATTGTATTTGGGAGGAAAGGGGAAAAACTGGGCAGGGGCACTTATGTGAGAGAGGGGAGGAAGAAATAAGACAGGTTTATTTAAAATATAAACATGTTGTGAATATATATATATATATTCACACAGCACATAGGTCCGCTATGGAATTTGCGCCTGCCTGAGGTAGCAATGGCCACCATCTTGAACGCCTTTAAAAGCAAATTAGACAAATTTGTGGAGGATAAGGCTATCAATGACTACTGGGCATGATGGCGGCCATGCCCTGCCTCCAATGTTGGATACCTTTACACCTTTCCTTTGCTGGGGATCCTGAGTGAGGAGAGCATTGCTCCACTCAGATCCTGCTTTCAGGCTTCCAACTGGGGCATCTGGTTGGCCTCTGGGAGAACAGGATGCTGGACTAGATGGCCCTTTGGCCTCAGTCCATAAGAAAGAAACACACACACACACACACACACACACACACACACTTTCCCACAATGCTCTTCCATACTTCTTCCTTTCTTGCCTCTGCTGGAATAAAAAAGTTGAAACTGCAAGAAAGAAGATCTTGACTGAATATGTCAAGAGCAACTTCCTAGAGGTAAAAAGGCTGTTTAGGACTGCCTCTGAAGGTGGAGCACTCTCCTTTCCTAGAGGAGGCTAAGTAGAAGATACATGCCCATTAATTAGTCAGTCATGCTGCAGTTGACAAAGTCCTACTATGTCCAGAGTGATGGAAAAGGATATCTGCACTGGGTGCCAATCTGTTACCAGGCCAAGTTCAAGGTGTTCCTGTTGGTATTTAAAGCACGCAATGGCTTGGGACAAGTTTACTTGCCCCATATGAGCCCACTTGACTGCTTCAGTCCATGGAACTATTACAGGTGCCACATTAATACTTGTGGCCCCTTACACTTTGGAGCTCCCTGCCTATTGACATTAGGCAGGCACCTTCACTGTACACTGTTTGGAGAACACTTAAAACGGGTTTTTTCTTCAGGGAAGCCAATCCAGACGCAGAAATGTTAATGAGTTTGAATCTCTTCTCCTGTTAATTTTAATTATTGTTAGTTGTGTTGTGTTTTGTTTTTATTTGTTGTTGTTTAGTCGTTTAGTCGTGTCCGACTCTTCGTGACCCCATGGACCATTATTTATTAAATCTGTATTTATATTTCTTGTAAGCTGCTTAGAGATTTTACTACAGTCAAATGTCAAACAAATGTTGTTAAACTAATAAATAAACATCAGGGAACCTGCATAAAGAGATTCAGGAAGCACCTTCTGTTTCAACCTTTAAACGCTTGCTGAAATCTTTTCTATGCCCATATTTCATTAGTTCTGGAAGCGGCATGTACATCATATGCAGGCTCAAACATACAATGTCAATTGAAACCATGGGGGAAATGGAATAGGCTTTTTGTATGAATGCAGCCTCTGCTGCCCACCAAGAGGCTAAACCGGCAGTCTCTGGCTGACTTACCATTGTTGCAGTGGCGCACACAGTCCTGGAAAACGGCTCGCCACTTCTCATGCTCCTTCCCAGTCATCACGCAGAAGTAGTAGTGCCGGGCGTAAGGGTGCCATAGGATGAGAGGGAACTCTGTGGGGCATTTGAAGACAGAGGTGTTGCCCGATTTGGGTGCAGAACCTGGGGGACAAAAAAGATATGAAGAGGGAGAGACAGATGTGACAGTGGCACAGCTAGGAAGAAACCAGCGCCCCTATTTTCAAAGCCTGGCACACATCATGCAATTTATTCCTGACTGGAAAAACACACACAGCCAGAGAGGCCAGCAGACGAGGGCATTTGCGCTCATGTGCTTCTTGTGGGATTCACACAGCAGGCATCTGGCTAGTCGGTTGAGAGTACAGGATGATGGACTTGATAGGAAGATCTCTGTTGCTACTTTGCATCATTCCCCATGCTGAATCTTGCCTCCCTCCCAAATGGGTAATTCAGTCACTTCCTAAACACAAGGAATATCTGGCCTCAAAGAAGACTGCCCATTGCACCTTTGCACATTGCCACTCCCTGCCAGGAAGCCAGGGCACAGCAGAAACACACAGAGAAGTGGAGTCATCAGGGGCTGGGGAAAGCACATTGTTCTCTCCAGTCATGCCTGATACACAGAGTGTGCAAATTCCCTGCTCATGCAGACAGGTAGCAACTAGCAAGAACTACCTTAACTTTCAGGAGAGCTAACCCATCACATGCCCATGTATTCCCTCTGTGGGGCAGCACTACTTAGATTGGAGATTCATTCAGATCACACAGAGAATTGGGTCCCTCTCAGTGCTAGCAATGACAAAACCTAGACAGCATCTTAAAAAGCAGAGACATCACCTTGCCTACAAAGGTCCGTATAGTTAAAGCTATGGTTTTCCCAGTAGTGATGTATGGAAGTGAGAGCTGGACCATAAAGAAGGCTGATCGCCGAAGAATTGATGCTTTTGAATTATGGTGCTGGAGGAGACTCTTGAGAGTCCCCTGGACTGCAAGAAGATCAAACCTATCCATTCTGAAGGAAATCAGCCCTGAGTGCTCACTGGAAGGACAGATTGTGAAGCTGAGGCTCCAATACTTTAGCCACCTTATGAGAAGAGAAGAATCCTTGGAAAAGACCTTGATGTTGGGAAAGATGGAGGGCACTAGGAGAAGGGGACGACAGAGGACGAGATGGTTGGACAGTGTTCTCGAAGCTACGAACATGAGTTTGACCAAACTGCGGGAGGCAGTGGAAGACAGGAGTGCCTGGCGTGCTATGGTCCATGGGGTCATGAAGAGTCGGACACGACTAAACGACTAAACAACAACAACAACAGTGCTAGCAACACATACTTTGGCTCTTCCCCAAACGGGTGCCCTCCAGATGTTGTTGGACTCAGCGACTGCCATTGGTCCCAGCCGGAATGGCCAGTTATGATGGGTGTTGTATTCCAGCAACATCTGGGAGGGCCACAAGTTTTGCCATCCTCCTCCTTACAAGGTCACTGTCAGAACTGCAACCAGGGAAAGCACATCAATCACTTTCGGACCCTTGAAAGTGCTATACCATTGCTGGGAAATGTCAACGTGTCTGGGGGCCAAACGTGTCTCCCCTTGCCTTTTTAGGTGACTCTTGGAAGCCTCCCCAAGCCACACCCCTCTCCACAGGCCACACCCACACAGGCCCTGTTTCACACTCCAAGTATTTTTGCCTAGCTGGAATGTGCTCTTGAATTCTGATAATGCCTCTTCTTTGTCTGTGCGGAGGGTACAGAGGGGAGTGTGTAGAAACCACAAAGGAAAAATGAAGTTTGTTGCTACACCCATCACTGGCACGTGGCCCTCAGAAGCTGGTCCAGAAGCGAATGCGGCACGCGGGTGGGAAAAGCTTCCTTGCCCCTTCACTATGCAAAAGTGCAGTAGTAATTATTGCCATTGAAGGGCGATGCAAAGAAACAACAAAAGAAAATCCGATTAAAAGAACTGGCATATTTTAATCCACCCTACCCATTCAAGGAGTAAGTCGGAAGCCATGCTTGGATTCCTTACCTTCCAAGTCCCGGACTGCAAAATCCGGGACTGGCAGCCGTGTGACACCGGAAGTTGCATCGATGTAACTTCCGGTGTCGTTTTGCCCTTCTATGGGCACCAAAAATGGCCGCCGCCGGCTTCGAAAGTCGCTTCTACGCATGTCAGGAAGTGCGTCGACGCAACTTCCGGTGTCGCTCTGCCCATCTATGGGCACCAAAAATGGCCGCCGCCAACACCGGAAGTCGCGTCTATGCACTTCCGGACATGTGTAGATGCGACTTTTGAAGCTGGTGGCAGCCATTTTTGGTGCCCATAGAAGGGCAAATCAGAAAGAAAAAAATGGCCGCCGGCAGAAGAAAATAACGGAGAAAAACGGGAGACGAAGTGATACGGGGGACCACCGGGAAAAGGTAAGTAAAAACGGGGGGTTTCCCGGGGAAAACGGGGTACTTGGCAGCTAAGGGATTCAGTAGCTTGAACAGGAGTCTTAGCAAGAGACAGCAGATTAAAGAACTATATAAATGTTTCTACGGCAAGGCGTAGATTTGTCTAGATTTGTCTGCCACATGCTGCTGAGGCCAGGCAAACATGCAACCCATCTGCCCCTTCTGGATTTGATTGCAGATGGCAAGCTCCCTGGAGGCCAAGCAAAGGAAATGGAAACATCTGGGAGGCAGGGACTGGGGGAAGGACCATAGCTAATGTGCTGGATCAGTGCATGGTCACAAGGATGGACTGGAGCTGGCGCTTAATAGAGACAAGACTTGGGGGAACAGGTTTCTCGCCTTGTGGGTGCAACTGGAACTGCTGCTGCCACTCGAGGCAGAGATGGCCACGCTGACACAGAGTGCCTTCTGTCAAATCAGACTAGTGGCCAGGCTACAACCCTATTTGGATATAAATAACTTGGCTGCTAGGATTTATGTTCTAGAAACCTCAGGGCTGGACTACTGCCATGCTCTTTGCATAGGGCTGCCTCTGAAAACAGTGCAGAAGCATCAAAATAGTCCAGCAGCCCAGCTGCCGACAGGTTCAAGGCAAACAAACACATAGCACCATCTCGGTTAACAGCTACACAGTCCAATTCATAGTGCTTGGTTGTCATATATACATACATATATATATATATATATATATATATATATATATATATATATATATATATGCATAAATAGCATTTTTATTGGTTCTCCAAAATGAAGAAATAGTTTTTGTTTTGTTTTTTAAGTTAGAGGCTTACATATATTGAGAAGTGCTGGTTTTGACCTATAAACCTTTATACAGGAGAAACTTGGAAAATTAGAATATTGTTGAAAAGTGCATTTATTTCAGCAATGCAACTTATTATTTTTTCTTTTTCTTTTAATTTTTAGAAATGCTTTCTTTTGGAAATTCCGCAGTAATAAAACAAATAGTTACCATAATACAAAAATAAATGAAGATAAACATCGCTATTACATTTCATTAATTACATTCCATTTATAATTGACCCGCCTAATGACAAATGTTGTTGTTGTTGTTGTTTAGTCGTGCCCCAGGCATGTTCCCCTTTTCACTATGACATGTTGAAAGGTGTAACATTTGTTGTTGTTGTTTAGTCGTTTAGTCGTGTCCGACTCTTCATGACCCTATGGACCAGAGCACGCCAGGCACTCCTGTCTTGCACTGCCTCCCGCAGTTTGGTCAAACTCATGTACGTAGCTTCGAGAACACTGTCCAACCATCTTGTCCTCTGTCGTCCCCTTCTCCTAGTGCCCTCAATCTTTCCCAACATCAGGGTCTTTTCCAGGGAGTCTTCTCTTCTCATGAGGTGGCCAAAGTATTGGAGCCTCAGCTTCACAATCTGTCCTTCCAGTGAGCACTCGGGGCTGATTTCCTTCAGAATGGATAGGTTTGATCTTCTAGCAGTCCATGGGACTCTCAAGAGTCTCCTCCAGCACCATAATTCAAAGGCATCAATTCTTCAGTGATCAGCCTTCTTTATGGTCCAGCTCTACTGGACCTACTGGACCTACATCACTACTGGGAAAACCATAGCTTTAACTATACAGTGGTACCTCGACATCCGAATGCCTCGACTTACGAAGGTTTTGACTTACGAAGTCGGCAAACCCGGAAGTATTTTCACCGCGTGTGCGGTCCATTTTGCTTCACGCATGTGCAAAATGGACGCTTCGACATCTGAAGGTTTCGACTTACGAAGTTTGCCACGGAACGGATCACCTTCGTAAGTCGAGGTACCACTGTACTTTAACTATAGACCAATGATTTGTGGTTGTTTAGTCATTTAGTCGTGTCCGACTCTTCATGACCCCATGGACCATAGCACGACCAATGTTTTACCCGTATCTAAATAAAAATTCACAGATCAACTAAACCCTGCAACCATCATAAATCTCCTGTGCTGTTCACACCAATCCTTGATTTCCCTCTGCACACTTTCAGCTCTTCGGCCGTCAGTCCAATTGAATAGCCTCAGCTGTTCCCTGAAGAGGTGACCTCATCACCCCAAGCGAGAACCTGCCAGGCCCTGGGCAGCCAGCCTTTCTCCAAACAAATGTCTTTTCAGACTTCTTGGAGGTACTGCTTGGAAACGGACACGCCTCCTTGCACCCCACCCACCCACCCACCAACCATACTCCCTGACCGCGGTGGTTTTACAAGCCAGTCCCACACAGCTTGTTTCAAAGCCTGGCAATTCACACAAGGGCCAGGTAGCAGATTTGCTTTCCCTTGTGAGCCGAGACACTAGCGCATCTCTCTCTCACACACACACACTTGCAAAACAAGGAGAGGGCAGACGACAGGCTGCAGACGTTATGGATGGCAATACAGTACAGTTATCGTGTCCAATGTAACGTTAATGATTCAATCATGATCAAGACGCTGCATGCTGGGCATCTCTGGTCTACAAATTAAGATAAGAATTTAAGAAGAGCCTTGCTGGATCAGGCCAGTGGTCCATCTAGTCCAGCAGGCTGTTCTCACAGTGGCCAACCAGAGGCCCATGGGAAACCCAGAAGCAGGACCTGAATGGAACAGCAGCTCTCCCCACTTGTGATTCCCAGGACTGGGACGTAGAGGCACCCTGCCTCCGGCATCAGAGGGAGAACATCTCCGCTGTGGCTAATAGCCACTAATAGCTTTGTTCTCCATTAACAGATTAGTTGAGGCTACCAGAATACTTCCTATATCCAAATGAGGTATATTATGTAGCCACATCATATTTTAGATCAAATAGACCAGACTGTGCCACTTCACAGCCTCATTTCAAAACGGAGGCAGATGCTTTAGTAAGCAACTTGTTCCCGATAATCGAAAGGGCCTTAATAATCGTAATTAAAACAAGAGGCTGGCCAGCCATTAGAGCTCTGGAAATTGTTTGCGGCTTGAAGGATCAACATTCTCATCCAGAACTGAGGTTCAGTTTAGAACGGGGATCCTATATACCAGGAGTGGGGAACTTTATTCAGCCTGAGGGCCACATTCCCTTCTGGGCAACCTCCTGGGGGCCAAAGGCCAATAGTAGGCAGAACCAGAGGCAAAAGTGGGTGGAGCGAAGAATTTAGATTTTACCTTTGACCAGTAGGGGAACGTCTACAATAGGGTGATGACTTTTTCATTTTTTTCCTGTGGCACAAATGGATGAACTTTTGCCTATTAATGACTAAAATGAGGTATATTCCATTGAAATATTTAAAAAGGTTACACACAAACCATTTTTAATTTTTTTGTATGCCGTTTTACCATTTCATAAAATTGTATTAACAATTCTATATATATTTCGTATCAAATTTGGACACAACACCACATTCCACAATGGGGAGTGTTCTTAGCAACATAGGGTATACAAATGTCACACCTGCGCAAGGTAAAAGTCCCTTTTTGGGACCTCAAAACTCAGCCAGCAGACCCTGCCGGACATGCTGGGAAAAGAACCTACAGGAGGGGTAGCAAAACATCGTCCTCTAGCAGTGTCTATACTGTTACCGCAGCTAAAAAAACTTCCTTGTGTGTTTGATGACCCTATATAATGTTGTATAAACTCTATATTCCTGCATATAAGACTACTTTTTAACCCAGGAAAATCTTCTCAAAAGTCAGGGGTCATCTTATATGCTGGGATGTATTTCTTATACAGCGAGTATATCCAAACTCTCTATTTTAACTGGAAAAGTTGGTTGTCTTATACGTCCAGTCGTCTTATACGCCGGAATATACGGGTATGTGACTCTAAAGCAGGGGTCCCCAAACTAAGGCACGGGGGCCAGATGTGGCCCAATCACCTTCTCAATCTGGCCCGTGGACGGTCCGGGAATCAGCATGTTTTTACATGAGTAGAATGTGTCCTTTTATTTAAAATGCATCTCTGGGTTATTTGTGAGGCCTGCCTGGTGTTTTTACATGAGTAGAATGTGTGCTTTTATTTAAAATGCATCTCTGGGTTATTTGTGGGGCATAGGAATTCGTTCATATTTTTTTCCAAAATATAGTCCGGCCCCCAAAAAGGTCTGAGGGACAGTGGACCGGCCCCCTGCTGAAAAAGTTTGCTGACCCCTGCTCTAAAGCCTGGGTCCAATTTTATATCTCCTTACAGTGACTTCAAAAATGGTCAAAAAACTGATAAATGAAATTTTAAAAACCATTTTGTGTGTGAGGTTTTTTTTAATCTAATCTCTTTGAAAGTAAGATTTTATCTAATCTTTAATGAAAGCTCATCAAATTATGATACAGGGAAATGAGGTTGTAAAAAAGTCATCACCCTAGTCTACAAACACTCCCCTCCACCCTCCATCCTCCAGGCAAGCAAGAAGCATCATCAGAGTTCAAGAACATTTTCCAGCCAGGCAAAAACTCTCAAGTACAGAGGGTCAGTGAAAGGTGTGGCTTGGGAGGGGGGAGTCCCAAGGGTCAGGAATATTGGCCTGGAGGGCTACTGTCACTGCCTGGACCACACCTCAATGGCAAAACATCCACCTTCTGTGCAGTTGGCACCAGTTTCAACCCCCAGCATCTCCAGGTAGCGCTGGGGAAGTTCTTTGTCAAAAAACCTGGAAAGCCACTGCCAGTCTGTTTGCAGACAGTACTGAGCTAGATGGGCATGCTCATCACCCCTGCTATGCTCCTCTGAGCCCTAAGACAATGAAGCCACCTGGCACCGAGAAGGTGAAGGGTGGGCAGTAGGACTCACCTGGCAAATTGCTATTGACCAGGTCCAGGTATTGCTCCAAGGAGGTGAGGATCTTGTAGCCAGCACTGTTGATGAGAATTCGAGGCTGGAGACCTCTCTCATAGGCCTGCACAAGGAGGAGAACAGAGACATACCAGGAATGTTCCAAAGGCAAATCAGATCTGTTGGGCCACCCAAGGTTCTGGACCTTTGATCCAGCGAAACCTAGGCCCTGAAATCCTTCAATAAAGTCATATTTACACCTTCTCTTTCTGCAATTAACAGAACTTGGCAGATTAGTCAAAGATCTGTCCCAGACTGTATAAAGCCCCTCACTTACCTGCCAGTACTTTCTCAACGCATGGGGAACGCAAGATGACAAAAATTCAGTTTTAATGGAAGACTCCAAACTGGAAGAAAAGTCCCCCAAATTGCCATCAAAACTAGATGAGCTCAGTCGGAACTGGTCTGTAATGTTGTGGGCTATACTCAAAAGGCAGTCTGCATGCATGGATATTGCTCCCCACCCTCCACCCCCCTGGTGCTCCCTTGATAACCCTATATTTTATTGCGTTTTAATCTTTCCTGAAAGCCACCCAGAGTGGCTGGGGAGACCCAGCTGGATGGGCGGGGTACAAATAATAGATTATTAATTATTATTATTATTGGTATTATTATTATTATTTACTGGATTTGATGTTTATGGTCTGCAGACCAAATGAAGTGAAAATGACTGAACTCAATATGGCACAGTATTGTCTACACTAACTGGCAGCAGCCCTCTAAGATTTCAGACAGGGAGTCTCTCCCAGCCCTACCTGGAGATGCCAAGGATTGAACCTGGAACTTCTTGCATGCAAGGCAGATGCTCTACTGCTGAATTACAGCTCTTCTCCAATATAATGTCTGGGGTCTGGTGTTAGCTGGCTTATATTGACACAAGACCATCTCAGCACTGTATACATTGAATACCAATGGCTCTCTAGCGTTTCAGGCAGGAGTTCTCTCCTATCCCTCCCTGGTGATTGAACCAGGGACCATCTGTGTGCAAATCAGGTGCTCTACAACTGAGCTATGTGCCTTCACTAAAGAGCAGTCAGCCAGGTCAAGTGAGAGTGTGCGCAAATTGTACTCCTGGAGAAGTTTGCTTTGCAGCTCAGAGAGCTGCTACTCCTGTGTAGGAGGGCCTCCTTGAGCAGCCATCCCCAGAGATCACGTCAAAACACAAGAGATCTCGAGAAGGTGCTCAAGACCCTACCTATAAAGCTGCCAGTGGGACAGGCGCCTCTGCCCAAATACCACCCACTACCACCTCCCACCAGCAAACACAATGCATGCTTTGTTAACCCAAGTGAGGGGCCTCACCAGTTTGTTCTCATACAGCACCAGCCCATAATTATGGGGCACGACACTGAAACGGTTCCTCCACTTCTTGTTTTCTTCCATGTACTGGAACAGATTCCCCGAGAAAATGGTACGTGCCTCCAGTGGAACCTAGAGTGGTGGGAGTGGGGTGGGGGAAAGAGGGAGAGAGAAGCAAAATACAGTGAACCTGGAAAGAAGGTGCAGCAATGAGACTTCAGGACATATTTCTGCAAAACACGCACCTCCCTGACTTGCATCCCAGCTGTCAACAGTACTGTAACAAATTCAGTCTTTAATAACCCTCGTAGTTGCCTAACCCTCCTCCTCCTCCTCCTCCTCCTCCTCCTCCTCCTCCTCCTCCTCCTCCTCCTCCTCCTCCTCCTCCTTTTTCTCCTGGGATCACTCATAGCCAAATAAGATTGTCTTCCATAAACACGGTTTTAACAATGAGTCCGTAAGTGATGGTGGAGGCCAATTCTGGACGCACACGTCCTTCCACAGTGGGGACATTGGTTTCCAGTGGGAGTTGATCACGGTGTGGATTTGCCAAGTGTGCCTTCCTCTTAGCACATTTCTCCCTTATGTCCTGAGTTTGAGTGTCTTCAAAGTCCATGACACCTTTGGTAAAGGCTGTTCTCCAACTGGAGCGCTCACAGGCCAGTGTTTCCCAGTTGTCAGTGTTTATACTACATTTTTAAAGATTTGCCTTGAGACAGTCTTTAAACCTCTTTTGTTGACCACCAGCATTACGCTTTCCATTTTTAAGTTCGGAATAGAATAGTTGCTTTGGAAGACAATCATCAGGCATCCGCACAACATGACCAGTCCAACCAAGTTGATGTTTAAGAATCATTGCTTCAACACTGGTGATCTTTGCTTCATCCAGTACACTGATATTAGTTCGCCTGTCTTCCCAAGTGTTGTGTAAGAGTTTTTGGAGACACTGTTGATGGAATCTTTCGAAGAGTTGAAGATGGCGTTTGTAAGTGGTCCATGTTTCACAAGCATATAGTAAGGTTGGCAGTACAATAGCTTTGTAAACAAGCATTTTGGTTCCCCTGCCTAACTATGGTATCAGGAACTCCTTGTAGGAGAGAGAATACCCGGGTGGAGGAGAAGTGATCAATCCGTTCCTCCTTTGCCAGAGCACATTTCCATGCTAGATGCAGCAGAAAAAAGATTTTTTCCCTTTAAAAAACCCGCAAAACTTTAAAATACTGAAATCGGGGTGGGTAGCATATAGAAGAACACCTACCCATAATGCCAGAAAACACAACTGCCCATCAAAATTGGGACAGAGATGGGAGAGCACTCCTTCATGCTATGTTTAATTCCCTTGTAGAAATCACTTTCCTAATAATCTTGCTGCTGGTTTAGATGACTTTTGAGAGAGTGGATGACAGGAGGGCAGGTCTGTCAGTGGCTATTAACCTAAATGATAAGACAGAACCCCCATGTTCAGAAGAAGTAGACCTCCCAAATGCCAGTTTACTGGAGAACATCACTGGGGAGAGTCGTTGTATCATATCCTGCAAATGGCATTCTGCACACATTTGGTTGGAAAGCACGAAAAGCCTACCTCAGAGGGATATTGCAAAGATGCACAAAAGGTGCCTCCAACACTTGAAACAGGCCAAGCAATCATTATGCTAGGACAGGGCTCCCAAACTAAGGCCCGGGGGACAGATGTGGCCCAATCACCTTCTAAATCCAGCCCACGGACAGTCCGGGAATCAGCATGTTTTTACATGAGTAGAATGTGTTCTTTTATTTAAAATGCATCTCTGGGTTATTTGTGGGGCATAGGAATTCATTCATTTTTTTTCCAAAATATAGTCTCGCCCCTCACAAGCTCTGAGGGACAGTGGACCGGCCCCCTGCTGAAAAAGTTTGCTGACCCCTGTCTAGGATACTATCAAAATATCCAGGTGTAGTAAGTTTCACAGGTTGCCAAATAGGAAGAGGTGTCATTGGCCTTAACAAAGCCGTTTCCATTCATTTCCTCAGATGATCCTGTAGTTTTGCTTTCTTTTAACACCAGAAATTAATAATAATTCTCTTTTTTCGTTGAGGCAGTCTTTAGCAATCCTGAAGAATCTCACATCCCAACCTCCCCATGAGTCAGGAGCAGTCACTTCCTGTGCTGGCTTTGTTGATGAAGCAGTATAAACAGGAACAAACCTACTCATCTATCTCTTTTACACACACACACACACACACACACACACACACACACACACACGGCCATCTGTCAGAGAATTTGAGCATAAATACTAAGAGACACTTCAAATATATATATATATTATTTTTTGCAAGGTCAAGGATGAAGAGATATGGCTGCAATCCCTCACATACTTTCATAGGAATAAACCTTACTGAATACAGTTGGATTTCAACTCTTGATTAAACATGCAAAGGGTCCAGCTGCACTTCATCATTAAATTATTTGAATTTGATCCCTGAGGAAAGGAAGCAAACTTCCCTCTCTGCCAATAAACACAGATAGTCTGCATGTTGGCTAGGATCGTTTGCATGCGTTTGCAAGGAGAAGCATACCACAACGTGAGCAACCACAGCACTTCAATGCAGTGGCAGCTGGTTGGTGACCGTGGTGGAACAGAAGGCAGAGTGACCCAGAGTGAGTGGAGCCAGAGGCAACACCATAGAATGATTGGCTGCAACTGAGAAGGCAGGCAGCTAGGGATTGGATGGGGGCAGACAGAGGTTGATGAGACACCGCCCCATGTGCCCTAATAGACCAGGCTCCAATGCTACAATGAGAATGAGTCATGGTTATGACAGGTGCATGGACACACACATAAACTACCCAGTAATAAGCAGGGCACAGCCAACATTTTCCTTCCCTTGCCAAGGTCAGCCTTAACCACAGGCGAGCAACACCCAAGGGTGGTTATTAAAGCCCAAATGTTTATTTATTTCGGGTATCCTGCAATAAACAGGAGGCCACAGCAGACACAGCAAGGGCACCAGTTTTTGAAAGGCACACGCCCCTGGCTGCTTATGCACTTCAGAATTAAAGAGGGATCTGTTGCGCTCTAGAGACAGGACGGCGGGCATTAGCAGCTGTCCCTTGCAGCTCAAGACTAGAAAGCAGGTTTGACGGACGCAGCTAGCCAGCCACAAACAGTGGAGAGATGCTCCATTTCGCACAAGGGCAGGGGATTCCGACCCCTCATTTGCCACACTTCCCCACTTTCACATAGGAGAGGAAGCATTTACTTGCACAGCACATATTACAACAATGGCATCCTCTCCCAGAAGATGTAATGATGGCCATGAATTTGGATGGCCACCCTGTCAAATTTGGCCTCCGAGGGATGGGGGATTATGATTTGGCCACAACTAGTTTTCCAACACCCTACCTTCGTTCTAGAAAAAAACGTGCCAGCATTTCTTTTGCGATCTCATGCATGACTTGAAAGCAAAACTACACGCCATATATGTAGAAAAAACATTTCCCCACACAATGAGCAACAAGCATGAGTCAGTGTGGTAGAGTGGGTAGAGTGCTGGAGTAGGACCTGGGAGACCAGGTGGGTGCAGGGCACAGGAGGTTCATGGTGCTGTGTGTGTAGCCTGCCTGCCCACCTGCACAGGGGGAAAACTGGCCAGCTGATGCTGGTGAGGGGGCCAGCGGTCTAGTGGCAAGGTAAGGCCAGGCTCCGGGGCCCAGAGCCCTCCACTGCAAGGGCGCCTGGCTTGTGCCCCTTCAAAAGCATGTGCCCAGGGCTATGGCCCCTCTGGCCCTCCTCAGTCTACTCCCCTGTTTCAAAGCAGTGTACACACAATTGTAAAGAACCAACATGTTTATTACAGCCAAATAAGGTCAAATAGCAGCAGCAAATCCTTTAAAAAAGCATCAAATAAACCTGCATGTAAATTAAAAGACAGAACATAAAAGAGAAAGTAAAATGCCCTCACAAACCATCCAAGTTAAAAGAAGCTTGAGCAAATAATAATTTTAAGAAGTCTTAATCTTGTGCCTTAGGTTGTGTAGTGTACACGCCATACATTTAAAGCACATTTAACATGCATGCACACAGACACACACAGAATCCTGGGAACGTCAGTCTGTTAAGGGTGCCAGGAACTGTAACCGTGAGGAGAAACTACATTTCCCAGGATATATATATATATATTTTGGGGGGGACTTAAAATGTATGCTGTATATATAGGGATTCCCCCCCCACTACTTATGGGTGGCTTACATTCCAGGCCCCCACATGCATAAGTGAACTTGCATAAGGTGGGGTGCGCCCTCTAAAAGGCCTCTGAATGTCTACTTTCCCCTGCTCTCCAGCAATCTCTCCTGCTCGTTCTCTGTGCAGTCCAGACCAAATGATCTGCTGTTGAAGCTCTGGGGCCGGCAGGAGGCTGGAGGACATGTGGGAAAGTAGCTGCTGCTCTACCTCACACATCAGCTGTTAGGCGGTGAGGCTGAGCAGCATAAACGAAGTCCTACTGTGCCTCCGGTCTCTTTGGAGCTTCGTCCGCCCTCACTGATATCCTCAGGGCTCCTGGGAGGGTCTTCTCGTGAGCCACAAGGAAGCTTCAGCTCTCTCACATTTCTGAGTATGATTCTGTTTGTTTATTTATTTCCTGGAAGCACGCAAATATTTGGTTGCACACAGCTAGAATGTGCATAAGTGTGTGTGTGGGGGGGGGGATCCCTGTAATCAGCAAAGGTGCCAGGAGGAGTTCTGGGGCTAGGACCGGGCTAACACCAAGAAGGCTCTGGTAATGCCCACACCATACATTTAAGCCACACAGCAGCAATTCCCAGCACCCTTCCCAAACTATAATTCCCAGGATTCTTGGCGGGGAGCCATGTGCCTTAAAAGTATGGCGTGGATCTGAGCTTTGGCATTTCCTAGCCCAATGAGGGCACTGTCAGGATTCCTTCCACTCACTCCAAATTCTGCAAAAGCCTTTCAGAAAATGGCTTCCGGGTCCAGCACCTTAACCACATGCCTTAGCCAATAGCTTTCCACCATCTAGCCTGATCCGAAAAGCAGCTGGAGGCAGCTTCATTAACATGTGACCCCTAACCTTAATGAAGATGTTGGAGGCCTTCCTCCTGCCAGTTCTCCACCCTCACCCAGCAGCTGGGACAGGTCACAAGACTGGAAGCCCTCCAGGGTCCCTCAGGATCAAAGGCTCAAGGCAGACAGCACACCAAGTATCCTGTTTTGCATCTGAGCTTGTCTTGCCTCTAGGCAGACAGAGAAAGTTGCAATTAAGCACTTAAGGGTGTTTATATGCCGTGAAAAGGATGGAGGATCAGCTGGAAAGAAACATCACTGCCTTGTTTGGACAGTAGAAGAGACAAGAGGTGGAAAAGCCACTTCCGCGCCTGCGACGGAAGTGGCGTTGTGGGCCGACCGACTGCACCACCGCGTAGGGGCTGTGAGTTCAGCCCCTACGCGATGGTGGCTTCCCGCCTGCGTCACCCCCGACCGGCCAATGAGAGCGGTCGGGGCGGAGCCACCAAGTTTAAAGCTCCCCGCAGGCGGGAAGCAGCCCTCTTTCCTTCCTTGTTCGCCAGAGCGAACAGTTCACCCGCCCGCCCACCCCTTAAAAAGAGGTAAGGGGACGCTGCTATGGACGTGAGTCGGTTGCCTGGTTAGTCAGCGGGCCGGGTAGGACTTTTCCCATACTGGGCTAGCCATGATGGGTTTTTCGCCTACCTCGTAGCATGTCGTCACAACTTAGGTTAGGCGGTTAGGCGTTGGAAATTTGCATAACAATAGATGGAGGAGGGGCAGATTACGTCACCAGCTGCCCAAATTTGGAGAAGTAATTCCGTTAAAGGATTCCGGGGGCGACGCTTGGTCCTGAGCCTGGAGTTGCCTGGGCCGTAGGGCACGCCCCTTCGGTGGCCACAGGAGGAGCTCTAGTAGATCTACATTGCAGGGCTCCTTTCTGGTGGTTAACTTCTCAAGGACTCCAACACACGGGTTGGAGTCGGATATAGTCTGTTAGGTTCCAACACCTAAGCCAATTCCGCTCAACATGCTTAATTAATAAAGTTGTGGCCTTAACCACCCCAATTAAATCTCAATCACTGTGTCATGAGTCTTGATTTCATGGGAAGGAGGGACATTGCCACACAATGGGCAAAGGGCCTTCTTGGCAGTGGCATCCCTGTGGAATGCCCTCCCATCAGATGTCAGAGAGATAAAGAATTACGCAACTTTTAGAAAACGTCAGGAAAGTTTTTGCTTTTATTTTTGTTTTATTTTTCATTTTATTTATCCTATCATTTTACATTCTTGTACAATAATTCTTTTGGACTTCCCATCCAGCATTCCATGACAGTTCTTTGTACATCTTAATTAGCTGCATATACAGTAATACATTCACCTTATTTTCAGCCTTCTCGTGTCCTTTATATTGTCAACTGCTGGTCAGAAGGTATCCCCTACTTGGAATTTGTATTTAAGATCGAATTTTTGTAAATATTCCCCTAAATATTCCTACTCACTCCTCGTTTGTTTATCATCTACAGGTCTTATTTCAGATGTCATACTTGCAAGCTTCACACATTCAATTAATTAATTAGCCATTGTTCTTTCCCTGGGGTCTCTCTTTGTTTTCAATATTTTGTGTATACTATCCTTGCCACTGTTGTTGCATATAAGAATAAATAATGGGCTTGGGGGGGGGGTGTAACTCATTCCCAATTATGCCAAGAAGTAATTCTTCTGGTTTCTTAGGAAATGTAATTTAAAAACAACAAAAAACAACTCGTTGGACATCATTTCCCACAATTCATTTGCCCGATCGCATTTCCACCATAAGTGAATAAATGTACCCTCAACTTCTAGACATTTCCAACAGAGTTTTGAATCCTTTCTATTCATTTTGGCCAGTTTGATCAGTGTCAAATACTATCTGTACTGCATTTTTTAAATTTTATTTTATTTTTGCATTTTCTCTTGTTTGGTAAAAAGCAGAGAAGTTCATTGTTTGCTTTCATAATTTTTCCCACTCGTCAATTTAAACATTATGCCCATGGCCCACATAATCATTGCTTCTTTTATAAGTTCATCTTTAGTTTCCCATTCTAGCAATGGCTTATATAATTTAGAAATTAGTTTTTTTATTGCACCCCAAAATCACTGTTTCAAATTCTGATCCTTCTTGAATAAATCCTATTTCCTTATTTTTTTTGAACTTCTCATTTGTTTTGAGATATTGAGACCAATCAGGTATCCAATTAAAAATATCCTGCCTGTCTCTTAGTTTTATGTTGTCTTCATGGTATTCAAGGATGCCTTTATATTTTCCCCAAGTCCTATCCATATTTAGTCTTTTTACTGCAACTGCTTCTACTGGTGAAACCCAACTGGGGGGTCTTTCTTTCTAAAAAGAAAAGAAATCCAGCCGGATGGGCGGGGTCTAAATAAAATACTAATACTAATAATAGTTACTTGGCCAAAAATGCAATTAGTTTTGTAGCCTCTGGCTTTGTTTTAGTCCGGTCTCTCTGTCACATACAAACAAAGGAAAGGGAAGGAGCTGGGGAGAAGAACTACTGTCCCTGCATGAGAACTTAAAATGTGTTTTCACATGTAAAGCCTGCCTTGCTCTGCACCACAATGTGGTGGAATTGTCCCAAAATTCAACCCCTTTGGACAGCAGTCCTACAAGAAATATGCACAATAACTAAACAGGTATTAGAAGCTACCCCATCACTAGCCTTATTGAATATTTTCCAAGACAATAATGCTCACTCATGCTTTTAAAGAGCTTATAACCCACCTACTCTCAGCAGCCAGAAGCATCATAGCTAGACACTGAAGACACATGTGAGAAGTGAATGTGGACCACTGCTACCAAATTGTATGGGAGACAGCCTTACTAGAAAAACTAGCCAACAGACTAAAACTGACATGGGGACAAATAAAAGAGGACACCTTATCCCTGGTGCGGCTCCCCTTTATTACACACACAGCCCAACAAGAGAACAAGAACACACCAACAGCATATGAATCAATATGGCAACCCTCCCCCCCCCAACAAATCTCACTGCAGTCAACTAAAGGCAACCAATCATACCATGCCCCACCAACCTCTCTCACTTCCAATGAAAACTAATAAATGAATAGAAAGAGAACCTTCCCAACTGATGCTGACACAAAAACCTCACACATACACTAAGTAAAAGAACATGCTTTTATCACCACCCCTCCCCCTCCACCCCTCCTTTCTCCCCCAACCTTAAACTGTATACAAAATTAACATGGAATGAAACTGATCTGTAGAAAAGACTCTACAACTTGAAAATAGGAGCAATGCATGTACTTTTGTAACCCAATAAAATCTTTAATAGGCACAATTTTTTTAAAAAAAGTTTGCCTTGCACGTCACTTGTCCATGATGTACAGGGAAATGTAATGAAAAGTGTGGGATGAATGAATGATTGACAGGAAGATGTATAGACATGCCCCACAAACAAATACGAAAGAATGCTCAAGAAAGACTGAACATAGCCCTCAATGCACAAAGCCTTCGTGGTCACTCAAGAACTGTTAGATCAGATCTTCAACTACAAGGAAGAAGATTCCACCTAAACATTAGGAAGAACTTCCTGACAGTAAGAGCTGTTCGGCAGTGGAATTTGCTACCAAGGTGTGTGGTGGAGTCTCCTTCTTTGGAGGTCTTTAAGCAGAGGCTTGACAGGCATATGTCAAGAATGCTTTGATGGTGTTTCCTGCTCGGCAGGGGGTTGGACTGGATGGCCCTTGTGGTTTCTTCCAACTCTACGATTCTATGATTCTATGAGATCTGGGGTCTGGCTGGTTCAGCCCCATCATTTACAGAACTGTTGAGTGAACTGTGTTTCCATCCACTCCATCTTTTTGTAAACTTGGAGGGTTGTTGTTGTAATTGTTGTTTATAATCAAGCACTGTATAAATTTTATGAAATAAAAATAGCAACATATCCCTTCAAGCTCCACTCCAAAATCAAGGGGACGACTGAACATGCCTAGTGATTGTCAAGACAATGCGAAGGAATCACATCTTCATGCAGCTCAGCGTTAAAATACAAAACTCAGTTCCATGTGAGGCAGTGATGTATAGCTTTAAGAGAGGATAGCACAAACTAAAGGAGGACAAGGCTATTGGTGTGGCTACTAGCCACCGCAGTGACAATTTTGTGGGTGCCTGGGCACTAGGGTGGGTCATAAAAAACTCATAATATGAGTGGTGTTTTATTGTTTAATGTTTATGTTTACTTGTTTAGTAACACCGTTTGCTTAATTGTTCCATATAATTTGTTCAAAACCATTGGTTTTTCATGTAAATTATCAACATGTTTTATCTTAAATAAATAAATATTGCAGAAAATAATAGTATGCAACTATTATTGCTCTACATAAAATCTAAAATTTATGTTTATTAGTTCACAATTTAACATACTGAGAATAAATGAGTCAAATTCCTATGTTTTCATCACTCGTAGTGAGGCAAAATTTCAATCTGTAGGAGCAGGGTCTAAATATTAACCGATTTGTCCCAAATTTGAAATTTGACTATGTTTATACCATACGCCTGATATAAGATCAAGGGAGGAAACATTTTCCCCAAAAAGTTTTTCCTGACCCACCCTACTGGGCACCCACCACCCCGCAGAGATAGTACCAGCCATTATGGATATACTGTCCCCATGATTGTCAGAAGCAGCAATACTTCTGAATACCAGATGCTCCAACAGGAGAGGAGAGTGCTCTTGTGTTCAGCTTACAGAGAACCCAGTCTGAAACCTTGGACAGCTGCTGCCAGTCAGTGTAGTGTAGACAATACTGACCTAGAATGGCCAACAATCTGACTAAGTACAGCTTCCTATGTTCCTACAGCATGACTAAGATTTGATTGAAGCTTTTACGGTGGTAGCTCAATAGTAGAGCACCTTTTCATTCATTCATTCAGCCTTTATGGGCACAATTTAGACAACAGAATCATAAAAGAGAGGGAGAGGGGGAAAAACCACCCATCCATAAAGCACTGGTAATCCAGTCATATTAAACACATAAGACATATAAAAGAATAAGTAGACACCATTAAGTCTTAAATTTGACTTTAAAAATCTTGGCTAAATATCCTGAAACAATCTCAGTAGTTTCGGGCATATCATCCCTCAACTGATACTGGATTACAGATTCTTAAAACTTCAAGGGAGCCATAAGTAGGTCTCTCCAAAGAATATCGAAGAGAAGGCAGTCCAAAATTATATGGTATATTGTATC
The DNA here is from genome assembly GCF_965207765.1 of Zootoca vivipara. Taxonomy (NCBI): domain Eukaryota; kingdom Metazoa; phylum Chordata; class Lepidosauria; order Squamata; family Lacertidae; genus Zootoca; species Zootoca vivipara. Next base: position 41,935,852 of record NC_142585.1, on the reverse strand, counting down.
TGGTGCCCTCATACCCAGTGGTGTATCAACCTCCAATGGTGCCTGGGGCAGACCTAAGCTGGGCAGACCAAAATTCCATAGCTGCTGATTTATACCACCCCTTGGCACACCCTACATCCCCCCGTGCTACTTTGCATGTAGAAGGTCCCCTCTTCAGTACCCAGCACTGCCAGGTAAGTCTGAAAGAGGTACTATCCTAAAGCCTGGAGAGCTGCTGCTAATCAGTGTGCTCATTGTTGAGCTAGACAGAGCAATGGTCTGACTGGGTATAAAGTACACCTCCGTATGATATTTAAGTCAGGTTACTATCCCCAGCCAGGGACCCAGATGGCACTGTGGTTAAACCACTGAGCCTAGGGCTTGCTGATCAGAAGGTCGGCGGTTCGAATCCCTGTGACGGGGTGAGCTCCCGTTGCTTGGTCCCAGCTCCTGCCAACCTAGCAGTTCGAAAGCACGTCAAAATGCAAGTAGATAAATAGGAACCGCTACAGCGGGAAGGTAAACGGTGTTTCCGTGTGCTGCTCTGGTTTGCCAGAAGCGGCTTTGTCATGCTGGCCACATGACCTGGAAGCTGTACGCCGGCTCCCTCGAGCCAATAATGCGAGATGAGCGCGCAACCCCAGAGTCGGTCACGACTGGACCTAATGGTCAGGGATCCCTTTACCTTTACCTTTACAGTGGGAAGGTAAACGGCGTTTCCATGTGCTGCTCTGGTTTGCCAGAAGCGGCTTTGTCATGCTGGCCACATGACCTGGAAGCTATACGCCGACTCCCTCGGCCAATAATGTGAGATGAGCGCGCAACCCCAGAGTCGGTCACGACTGGACCTACTGGCCTTTACCTTTACTATCCCCAGCCAGCTTGTCAGTCCTGCATAGTAATTGAGTTAACTATTGTTGTAAGGAACAATTAGATGGGTGTACACACCATCCTTTCTTCACAAAAGTCTTTTACAGGCCACCACTCAAGCCTCAAAAGGCCCCCCCAAGGCAGTTCTCAACATTCAAAATGAAAATTAAAGACGCGAACCATAAAATCAGAAAGTAATTAAAACGAGCCAAGGAAAAACAACCCACAACCATCCACAACTGGTTGGAATAAAAAGGTATTTAACTGCCCTGCCTAACACACACACACACACACACACACACACACACACACACACTGAGCATGGGGCCAGTTGTTGAATCTCCTCTGGGAGCGGGCTTCCACGAATGGAGTGCCACAACATACGGTAGAAGGCTCCCAAACAAAGGTACCTCCCCATGTGTTAGGATGCGGAGCAGCACTTCTGAGAATATATGCAGTCACCAGGCAGGTTCATACTGAAGGAGGCAGTCATTACTGCTCATGGCTTTAGGTAATGAGCAGCACCTTGAACTAGAGTGAACTGGGATCCAGTGCAAACCAAAGGAAACCAGAATGACCTGGCTGTGCTCTATAAGGCCCCTCCTCCTCCTCCTCCTCCTCCTCCTCCTCCTCCTCCTCCTCCTCCTCCTCCTCCTCCTCTGTCACCAGAAAGCAGCCATTCCATCAGGCTGCAGCAGAGGGAGAGAAGGGAAGCAGGGTCACCCCATCAGCTCAGCTGAAAGACCAGCAACCTTTGGTTCCTCCTCAACTGTTTCCCTGATCACTGGAATAACTCTGCTATCTTTAAAAAAAAAAGTCCCTGGGTTTCCTTCCCCACCCCCTGTATCCCCTTTCTCCCTTCTATGCCATGTATTTCAGAAAGTAGACACAAAAGGTAGGGATTTCCTATTATCAATCTCCCTGAGCTTCTCTAGGACCCATTTTTGGCTGAAGGGTCTAAATCCAACAAGACTCCTTTGAAGCTTATTGCGGGACCCTCCCCGTGCCCGCTTCCTGAAGTCTCTCCTTCCCAGCCCCCAAAGTCTGAAACAGAACCCCTCAGTCTATATGTTCTCTTACAGACCTGCCCAAATTTTGGAAGAAAGTTTTCCTGCCCTGCCCTTAAAAAACCCCCAACACTCTCAATGCTTATTTGAAGTGCGTGATCTCCTCTACCTCTTGCAAAAAAAGGGGGGGGGAATCTGGGATCTCTTCCCAATTCTTCTCCTGCAAATCATGCTACAGTAGCTTCTCCCTGTGCATCTATAGGAATATTCCTTGGGGTGGTGGGAGGGAAAGGAAAACACTGAAAGTGCAGACCTGGTTAGTTTCTCACCCCAAAAATTATAATAGTGCCTATCTCAGTTTCTACAATGGTAGAAACTGGCCTCTTTTTAAAAAATTAAAGCTCCGAATCCGGGTATTATGGCTGGTCAGGCAGAGGAGGATTATTATTGCTCCCCTTGTGGGCATTAATGTCGGTGTAGAACAGTGCTTCCCAAACTTTTTCATAAACTCATCCTCAGTGCCCCCTACCCTACCCTAGAAAAAGCATTTTTCAGAACAGCCCGCTAAAGAAGATAGCAACATGATGAAATTCTAAACCGTAACAATGAATTGCACATTTATTCAAAACCCCATTAAAACTGTTTAGTTTAATTAATTCAACAAAATTAACTTGATCCAGTGATACCAGCTTCCCCAAGCCTGACAGTCATTTACACCTCCGGCACTGCCCTCTGCCACCCTTAGTGCCCCCTAGTTAATTCCATTACCCCCCCGGGGGGTGGTATCACCCACTTTGAGAACCACTACTGTAGAGCATTGGGAGAAGGGACAATATAGGAACATAGAAAGCTGCCTTATGCAGGGCCATATCAAAGGCCCATCTAGTTCAGCATTCCCTACACTGACTGGCTTTCCAGGGTTCCTGATAGGGTTCTCTGCCAGCCTGGCACTTATTGCATGAAAAGCAGTTGCCCTACACCACTGAGCTCCAGCCCTTCCCCCAAAACATAGGAAGTTGCCATCTACTGTCCGATATAGCTCAGTATTGCCTACACAGAATGAGAGCAGCTCTCCAGGATTTGAGACTTTGCTGTCTCTTCTAGACCTATCAGGAAGACCTGGGGACCCTCTGCATGCAAAGCAGATGCCTTAACAACTGAGCTGCACACCACTGCCCAGAACGAGCCTCTTTCACCACCAAAAAACCCCCTGCATATACACCAGGCTTCCTTAACCTCAGCTCTCCAGATGTTTTGAGACTACAATTCCCCCCATCACCCCTGACCACTGGTCCTGCTAGCTAGGGATCATGGGAGTTGTAGGCCAAAAACATCTGGAGGGCCAAGGTTGAGTAAGCCTAATCTACACGTATTTCCGAGGAGGCTAACAGAAGTCACGTCAGGTAACACCATCCACATCTCCCCACCCCCACCCCTCTCACAACACAATACTCCCAGAGGCTTGTCTGTCTATCACCAGCATCTCCCCTTGATTCTCACAAAGTGCGCCAAATATATGATGGCTCAGGTTTGTTCCATTTTTCCACCCCCCTCTTCCTCTCCTGAGGGCTATTTGCCGAGGTCCCTGTGTAAAATTAAACTGAGGACACTTCAGCATACAATGGCTCATTAACCACTTTGGCTGGCTGCCAGGAAGGGGATTGGGAATGAGAGAGAGAGAGAGGGAGAGGGAGGCAGACATCAAAAGCCGGTTGCACAGTGGTACCTCGGGTTACAGACGCTTCAGGTTACAGACCGCTAACTCAGAAATAGTACCTCGGGTTAAGAACTTTGCTTGAGGATGAGAACAGAAATCGCGCGGTAGCCGCAGGAGGCCCCCATTATCTAAAGTGGTACCTCAGGTTAAGAACAGTTTCAGGTTAATAACAGACCTCCAGAATGAATTAAGGTCTTAACCCGAGGTACCACTGTATTAACATCAACAAGTCCAAGAAGCAGCTAATTGTGGGGAGCAGGGGGATGGGAAGAGAAATTACTAGCTGTTGCCAAAAGTGTCTACATGGGGGGGAACTGACACAGGCAAAAAGTAACATAAAATTGTGGACTAAAATCTTGTATGGACTAATACAGGAATCCCTAACCTGTGGCCCTCCAGATGTTTTGGCCTACAACTTCCACGATCCCTAGCTAACAGGACCAGTGGTCAGGGATGATGGGAATTGTAGTCCAAAACATATGGAGGGCCAAAGTTTGGGGATGCCTGGAATAATATAAAAAAACAGCTATAGGTAAAGGTAAAGGGAGCCCTGACTGTTAGGTCCAGTTGTGGACAACTCTGGGGTTGTGGCGCTCATCTCGCACATGGCCGGGTCACATGGCCAGCATGACTAAGCCGCTTCTGGCGAACCAGAACAGCGCACAGCAATGCCGTTTACCTTCCCGCCGGAGCGGTACCTATTTATCTACTTGTACTTTGACGTGCTTTTGAACTGCTATGTTGGCAGGAACTGGGACCGAACAACAGGAGCTCGGCCAGTCGAGGGGATTCAAACCGCTGACCTTCTGATCGGCAAGCCCTAGGCTGGTTTAGACCAGCCCTGTTTGTGCTGTCTCCTAGGCCACCAGAAGATCTCATCAATGCTCCTTCCCCAGAGCTAGGCAGAGATATTACTTGTGCTGGATCAGGGCAAAGGTCCATCTAGTCCAGCATCACGATCTCACAGTGGCCAACTAGATGACCGCAAGGGAAGCCTGCAGGCATTTCAAAACTAAGGATTAGATCCCTCAAAATGGTCACCTTGCACGGTTTGAAACAAGTATTAGACAAATTCATGGAGGCCACCAGTGATTACTAGCCACAATGGCTATGTTCTCCCCTCCCCTGTCAGAGGCAGTCTGCCTTTGAACACTGGTGCTGGGAATCACAAATGGGAAGAGTGGCTATTGCATTCTTCTCCTGCTTGTGGGCTTTCCAGAGACTTCTGGTTGGCCACTGTAGGAACAGGGTGCTGGAGTAGATTGAGCTACTGACCTGATCCAGCAAGGACCCTGCTATGCTCTTTTGTCAAATGCGCAAAGTTTACCCCTTGAGAACAACCAGTGAGGTAAAATAGACTGATAAAAAGAGAGCAGCCCTTGATCACCTAGTGAATTTTATAGGTGAATGGGGACTTGAACCTGCCACTCCTCAAGTCCAGCTCTCTAACCAGAATACCACACTGGGAAGCAACACCCAACACATCTGAATCAAAGAGTCAAAATGGCACTGGACTGAACCGCTGGTTCACAACCAACACATACATACAGTGGTACCTCGGGTTACAAACGCTTCAGGTTACAAACGCTTCCGGTTACAGACTCCGCTAACCCAGAAATAGTAACTTGGGTTAAGAACTTTGCTTCATGATGAGAACAGAAATTGTGCTCCGGCAGCAGGAGGCCCCATTAGCTAAAGTGGTACTTCAGGTTAAGAACAGTTTCAGGTTAAGAACGGACCTCCGGAATGAATTAAGTTCTTAACCAGAGGTTCCACTGTATTAATAAACAGTAATGAGCATTTCTGTGGGATTTTGAATGCTCAAAAGACTTTACAACTGCCCTATAAGGTAGGCCAGCATTAGTACCACCATAATGCAGTCAGGAGGCTGAAGCCAAGAGCTGGCAGTTTGCCTAAAGCAAGGATGGGGAACATGTGGCCCTCCAGATGTTGCGGGACTACTTTTCCCATCATCCCTCACCACTGATCAAGCTGCCTGGGGCTGATGGGAGTTGGAGTCCAAAACTTATGAAGGGCCACGGGTCCCCATTCCTTGCCCAAAGCCTCCTAGCAATTACAAATACAGAGGGATTGCTCAACCTATGAACCTCCATATCTCATTGAAGATGGTAGACAGGAAGAGACATCATTATTTTTTGATTGATGCTTTTGAATTATGATGATGGAGGAGACTCTTGAGAGTCCCATGGACTACAAGAAGATCAAATCTATCCATTCTGAAGGAAATCAGCCCTGAGTGCTCACTGGAAGGACAGATCGTGAAGCTGAGGCTCCAATACTTTGGCCACCTCATGAGAAGAGAAGACTCCCTGGAAAAGACCCTGATGTTGGGAAAGATTGAGGGCACTAGGAGAAGGGGACGACAGAGGACGAGATGGTTGGACAGTGTTCTGGAAGCTACGAACATGAGTCTGACCAAACTGCGGGAGGCAGTGGAAGACAGGAGTGCCTGGCGTGCTCTGGTCCATGGGGTCACGAAGAGTCGGACACGACTAAACGACTAAACAACAACAACAACCCTATGCTAGAGATGGGGAACTCCAATCATCCTTGCTGGCTGAGGCCAATGGAAGCTGCAGCCTATCATCAACTGAAGAGCCACAGGTTCGCCATCTCTACTGTAGTTTATGTTTCAAGAAGCTTCCACTTCCAAAGTTAGGACATTTCAGCTAATGTATGGCCAAGGCTTGTTTCTCTGCAACTGCCCCCCTTTAATTAAAGTCCTGTCTGCTGGGGCAGCGGAACACAAGCCTTGCTCCATCTTCTGCTCTTCTGGTATTTGGAAACAGCTCTCACGTCTCTGCTAATCTGATCTTCTCTAGGCCAAACATATTAAGCTTTCCTTGCAGCACTTGGTTTCTCAGGCTCCTCACCATCCTGCTCACCCTACTCTGGTGACCTCCTTAGAATGCAGCATCCAGAACTAAATAATAGTATTTCAGATGCCACCTGACAAGTACAGAATAGAACGGAGCTATTATTCTCACTTTATTAAATTTCTATGCCCCCTTCATCCGAGGATGATGAGTGGTTTACGGTATAAAAGCACAAAAACATAACATGGTATTTGCTTTTTAAGTAGCTGCCTCACTGCTGGTTCAAGTTGTCCATTATCATAAGGACTTCAACGTTGATGGCAAAAAAAACAGATGCATCTACATGCACCCGACTGTCTTTTTGAGCACCAACACTGTTGGTGGTCAATCCCTGCCCTCAAATATTTCAGTCCACTTACCTTGCGGCGCAGTAGCTGAGCCTGGGGTCCACCACTGCCTTCAATTTCATACCGGACACTGTTGAAGAGGGAGACACCATACTGTTCCTCATAGAACTGGCAAAACTCGGCCAGGACCTTACCAGTCTTTTCTGGAAGTTAAAGAAACACATACAGTTATAACACCAGAAATACCAAAGATCAACTCTTTTGCGGGTTGTGGGGAGATGTTCTGGTTCTAGGCAGGAAGTGGGACAAAACAGAAGTATTGGCTATGTAGCCCAAATAGTGTCCTGATGATGTTGCTACAACTCTCATCAGTCCCAATGAGCGTAGACAATGGAAATTAGAGCGCAGATGCATCAAGAGGGCAAAAGGTACCCCCAACCCTGCAGTGGATTCTCTTCTGCTGCTTGCTGTCATATCTATCTCAAATGCTCCAACCTAGCATAGAGTATGTTACACCTTAATTAAGATTGCCAGAAGAAATATCAACAACCTCAGGTATGCAGATGACACAACCTTGATGGCAGAAAGTGAGGAGGAATTAAAGAACCTTTTAATGAGGGTGAAAGAGGAGAGTGCAAAATATGGTCTGAAGCTCAACATAAAAACAAACAAACCAAGATCATGGCCACTGGTCCCATCACCTCCTGGCAAATAGAAGGGGTAGAAATGGAGGCAGTGAGAGATTTTACTTTCTTGGGCTCCTTGATCACTGCAGATGGTGACAGCAGTCACGAAATTAAAAGACGCCTGCTTCTTGGGAGAAAAGCAATGACAAACCTAGACAGCATCTTAAAAAGCAGAGACATCACCTTGCCTACGAAGGTCTGTATAGTTAAAGCAATCGTTTTCCCAGTAGTGATGTATGGAAGTGAGAGCTGGACCATAAAGAAGGCTGATCGCCGAAGAATTGATGCTTTTGAATTATGGTGCTGGAGGAGACTCTTGAGAGTCCCATGGACTGCAAGAAGATCAAACCTATCCATTCTGAAGGAAATCAGCCCTGAGTGCTCACTGGAAGGACAGATTGTGAAGCTGAGGCTCCAATACTTTGGCCACCTCATGAGAAGAGAAGACTCCCTGGAAAAGACCCTGATGTTGGGAAAGACTGAGGGCACTAGTAGAAGGGGATGACAGAGGACGAGATGGTTGGACAGTGTTCTCGAAGCTACCAACATGAGTTTGACCAAACTGCAGGAAGGCAGTGCAAGACAGGAGTGCCTGGCCTGCTATGGTCCATGGGGTCACGAAGAGTCAGACACGACTAAATGACTAAACAACAAATGTTACACCTTTCAACATGTCATAGTGAAAAGGGGAACGTGCCTGGGGCACTGCACTTCTTTTGTCAGGGATGTCCTACTTCAGGGATCCTGTGCTTCCAGGGTGGGAGAATCCAGTGGCAGTCCTACAGCTTGAACTGTTATGGGGCCCCCTTTGCAACCAGCAAGGAGGTTTGGGTAACCACTGTTATCTTCTTCAATGGGGTTGTTTACAACGTCTGTGCTACCGACTCTCAAACTTTGGGATTGTTGAAATATATACCTCAAAAAAAATCAAACAATTTGAGTCATGCAACTCAAATTTTGTCTACTAGACCCAAAATGTTTAAGCAATGTGCTTCTGGGGCCCCTCCAGGATTAGGGGCCCTGAAGCGGAAGCTTCATTAGTTTCATAGTAGATCTGCCTCTGGGAGAACCTCCAAGCCTTTCTCTTTGACCTTCTGGATTTTCTCCAGGCCATCCCTCCTCTCCCTAGCCATGCTTTACACCCAGAATGTTCTTTGCCTGGCTGGAATGTTGAACCCAGACAATGTCTCTTGCTTACGGTATCTGGATGGAAAACAGAGAGGGACGTGTGTGTGTGTGTGTGTGTGTGTGTGTGTGTGTGTGTGTGTGTAGAAACTAGCCTGCTGCAGAAAGGAATTCACTTACATTAGCTGCTCCACACACTTTTGCTTCTGGCATACCCTCCAACTCCCGAATTGAAAAATCCGGGATCAGCGGCGGCGCAGCACCGGAAGTCGCTTCTACGCGGCAGCCCGGCACCGGAAGTCGCTTCTACGCATGTCCAGACATGCGTAGAAGTGACTTCCGGTGCCGGGCTGCCCATGTCTGCATGTCTGGGTACCAGAAATAGCTTCTGCACATGTCCAGACATGCGCAGACAGCCGGGAGCCGGGAAATGGCCGCCGGCAGGAGCTTTATGGGATATTTACGGGATATAATCAATTTTGGATAACAGCGGGAAACGGTAACAAAATATGGGGGTTTCCCGTGAAAAACAGGAGACTTGGCAGCTATGGCTTCTGGCCTTACCCACCGCTGGCATGTGACCACCGGACGATTTCCCAGAAAGCAATGTGGCCCTTGAGCTGAAAAGGATTCCCCACCCCAGCTGTAGTTGGATCCTGCACAGAGCAGGGAGATGGACTAGATGGCCTCTGAGAGTCCCTTCCAACTCTTTGATTCTCTCCACCAGGGAACTTTTAATACCAATAGCCAATTGGGAGCAGTAAGAGACAACAGGGCTTTGTTTTTAGAAAAAAAATTATATATACACAAACGCAACTTCCCTATGAGATGAGTCAAAACAAGAGACTGCCTTACGCCTCAGTAAACAAAGTTCTTACGTCACGGTGAAAAGATGTCCAGCCCTGTGTTGGCCAACTTTTCCTACGGATCATGCAGAGTGCAGTTGAAGGAGGCCTGAACACCTTGTGACTTTGGGGCAGGGCAGCAGAGTTCATATGTATTTATGTATTTTAAAAAACACATATTTTTTTTAATGGTGGATGAAACTCTTCCTTTTAGTGTTATTGGACCTCATCCATGAAAGTTAAAAACACCTCACAACAAAGGCAGGGAGTTAAGAACCTAAGCCTAACCCTAACCATAGTCAGCTGGGACTTCACCTGCCCATAACCTGCAGACCCAGAATGGGATGTTTTAGTGACTCTTACCAATAAATCTCTCAGAACTTCCAGGCATGGCAACAAGTACAGTTCCAAGGAGGAGAACCAGGACAACACCCACCTGCGCTACACCTGACATCATATATGATGCCCGGTTTGAGGCAGGTTAAAAAAGGGGGCGGGGGTAGCTGCTTGGTGCTTGCAGGAAGCTGGCGGGGATCCCTTTGCATTGCTGGGTTGAACTGAAACCGGCAATGCAAAGCATCTACTGATATTTAGGAGCAGCTAAATAATCATTAGGGAGGGACACGGGTGGCGCTGTGGTCTAACCTACAGAGCTTAGAGCTTGCCGATCAGAAGGTCAGCGGTTCGAATCCAAGCGACAGGGTGAGCTCCTGTTGCTCGGTCCCAACTCCTGCCAACCTAGCAATTCGAAAGCACATCAAAGTGCAAGTAGATAAATAGGTACCGCTCCGGCGGGAAGGTAAGCGGCGTTTCCATGCGCTGCTCTGGTTCGCCAGAAGCTGCTTAGTCATGCTGGCCCCATGACCCAGAAGCTGTATGCCGGCTCCCTCGGCCAGTAAAGCGAGATGAGCACCACAACCCCAAAGTCGTCTGCGACTGGACCTAATGGTCAGGGGTCCCTTTACCTTTTACAATGGAATGAGACTGTAGGCTTCATGGCTAGCTGCCATTGACAGCCCATGAATTTTAAAATGGCTCTTTTAAAGCCATCCAAGAAGTTATATAATTAATTCTCTCTCTCTCTCTCTCTCTCTCTCTCTCTCTCTCTCTCTCTCTCTCTCTCTCTATATATATATATATATATATCCTGTCCATCTGGCTGGGTTTCCCCCGCCACTCTGGGCGGCTTCCGACAAAAGATTAAAAATAATTAAAACCTCAGTCATTAAAAACTTCCCTAATGTCTTCCAAACATCAGATAGTTGTTAATTTCCTTGACATCTGAAGGGAGGGCGTTCCATAGGGCAGGCGCTACTACCCAGAAGGTACTCTGCCTGGTTCTCTGTAACCTCACTTCTCACAGTGAGGGAACTACCAGAAGGCCCTTGGTGCTAGACCTCAGTGTCCGGACTGAACGATGGGGGTGGAGACGCTTCTTCAGGTATACTGGACTGAGGCTGTTTGGTGCCCGTCCCCACATTTCATGGGAACAAGTTCTACAGTTCTACCAAGTGCCATATGTAATTCTTTCTTTTGTCTGTTCAGCTCCACCAGACAGCCATGAGTTCTGGTTCCCTCTCATGAGAGAGAAAAAGATTCTCCCCCTCAACTACCTTCTCCACCCCCTGCATTAGTTTATGCACCTCTTATCATGTCCCCACCCTTTAGTCACCTTTTCTCTACGGTAAACTAAAAGGTCCCAAATGTCATAACAAACAGCCACAAGCTCCCTGGGACTGGCCAGACCAGATATTAACACAATGAGCATCCATCTGCCTTGCCCTGATCAACAGAGCAGTCCTCCTTCATGATGCTCTTCAGCTCCTGTTATCAGACTATTTTATTTAAATGAATAAGCCAATTAGTTAATTAAGTAATTAGTTATAATTATTATTAGCTCGAACATACTGACAAACCCTGACAAAATGTACTTTGTTGAGAATTGTGGAGAGAGAGAGAGAGATGGCACAATCTAGCACACATTTATTTATTTAAATTTGTACACCACTAGATTGTTTTTGAAAAAGAAAAACCCTCAACGCATGGAAACTCTGGCCCTCCAGATGATGCTGAACTACAACTCCCATCGGCCCCAGCAAGCACAGCCAATGGCCAGGGCTCATGGGAGTTGTAGTTCAGCAACATCAGGAAGTCCAGAGGTTCCCCATACCTGGTATAAAAGACATCCATGCCTAAGGTTTTCATTTTCATCCCAATTTGGAGGGGAAAAAATGAAACATTTATTGCAATATGAAAACCCTGATATTAAAAAAGATAGAAACACAGGAGAAAAAAGAAGTTCAACACCCAGGAATACTGTAGAAAATACTGGATTTGTTTGTTTATTAAAGGATGCACTGGCAAGAGTTTAACCAAGCACACTTGACCTCTACATCTGCCTGCGGTTATTGTTCATAGAAAAACCACAGTAGTTTCATGATGAAAATGCAGAAATGGCTCTTTGCTTTCAATAAAAAACAGATGGAAAAAGAAAATGTGTGTGTGTGTGTGTGTGTGTGTGTGTGTGTGTGTGTGTTTGGGTGCACTAAATTCAGTGCTGAATTGAACAGTACAGAACTTGCCCTTGCAGGAGGCAGTGGCAACCACCAACTTTAATGGCTTTAAGGAAGAATTCACGGAAAAATTCACGGAAGATAAAGGCTCTCAACGGCTACAAGCCATGATGGCTATGTTCTGCCTCCCCAGTCAGAGGCAGCAATGCTTCTGGGTACCAGTTGCTGCAAACCACAGGAGGGGAGAGAGCTCTGGTGCAGTGACCCTTCTGGCAGGTTTCCCTCAGGCATCTGAGCGGCCACTATGAGAACAGGATGCTGGACTAGATAGGCCACTGGCCTCACCCAGCAGGGCTCTGATGTTATAAAGCTTCCTCTTAAAACACCCCCAGTGGTGGTGTGTGTGCAGTACATCAGCAGGTCAAGAGTTTTAGACTGTTGTGGTGCACAGCACAGACAAACACAAGAGTCTTAAAGTGACAATAAATGGCTACTACCCAAGATTACTATGTTCCCCCCTCTGCTGTTGGGAGGCTGTGCGCCTCTGAATGCTAGTTGCTGTGAATCACGAAAGGGGAGAGGGCTGTTGTGCTCAGGTCCTGCGTGCAGGTTTCATACAGGCATCTGATTGGTCACTGTGAAAACAGGATACTGGAATACTGGAGTAGGTACAGGCAGAAGTTCCTTTGTTGACTGGCAAGGCTGCTCTTACACCTCAATAACTGTCAATATATACCATTGCTGTATTGTGCACTTTGGGTCTATAGACCACAATAAAGCGCTGTGTGTGTGTGTGTGCGCGCACACACACACACACACTGGAATAGATGGGCGAGTAGCCTGATTGAGCAGGGCACTTACATTGTTAGGTATCAGGACAACTAGAAAGAGAGAAGTCCTGAAGCATCCAAAGGCAGGAAGAGAGAGAAGTTGTGCTTTTCCACAGGGCCGGCCCTACGGCTAGGCTGGGTGGCACAGGGTGCCTGCCCGTCAGGGGGGCACTGCGCAGCTGCGCCCACCCGCTGCGGAGTTGCGCCCGCCCACCCGCCGCGGAGCTGCGCCTCGGCAGCCGCGCTGTGCGCTGCGCCCACTGGCGCAGCTCCGCCCGCCCGCCGCGCTGGGAAATGGGGCGGGGGTGCCGGAGGGATCCGTCGCACCACGGCGCCAGGGCACCAAATATACTTAAGATGGCCCTGCTTTTCCACCTTCTTTGGCATGAACAAAGAGCCAGTTTTTCAATGCTTTCATTGAATGTAAATTAAAAAACACACACACATTGAAAAGCCAGAAAACTTGACAAAAGAAAATGATTAGCAGGCTGGAGCAACTCCTCTGATGAGGAAAGGTTACAGGGAGGGAAGTTACTTAGGATTTGACAGAGATGAATAAATGATGCCTAACATGGAGGAAGTGGCAGGGGGCGGGAAGACGTTATCCCTCTCTGATCATACAAGAATCTAGAATGGTCACTCAGGAAAGGGAAAAGAAGTACTTCTTTACACAGTGGTTAATTGAACTATGGAATTCACTCAGGGCCCAATTTAGATTTGATGAGGCCCTAAGCTACTGAAGGTAATGGGGCCCTTCGTATGTCCAGCTGTCCTTTGTCAACAACAAATTGCCATGGTTTTTTGTGTTGAATATATGCTATATGGTAACTTATGGACCTAATAGGCATCAAAAGCCATTTGCACAAAACAAAATATGTTTTTTCATCAAAGTAATTGTTGAACTGAAGTATAATTAAGAAGAAGTATATTAATACCGGAATAGTTATTAAGCTCTAACTGTATGTATGTTTTATTTTATTTGTTTTTTATCTTATATTCTGTAAATGTACATCCAGGTGTTTTGGTTTTTTCTTTAAAAAAAATTTGGGGCCCCAAGAGAGTGGAGCCCTAAGCTATAGTTTGTTTAGCTTATACTGTACATATGTCCGGCACTGAATTCACTGCTGCAAGAGGGCAGTGATAGCCACCACCTTAAATGGCTTTAAAATGGGTTTAAACAAATGCAGGGAGGATAAAGCTGGCAGTGGCTTTGAGTCCACCAGCAGGACCTTTTCAGTTATGGCTCACTGCTTGTGAAATTCTCTCCCAAGGGAGGGCTTATCCACATTCCCTTTTGCCCCGTGCCTGGAAAACGTGCACCTTGGTTCTCAGCTTGTCCTAGGCTTTCCAGGCATGGGTCTGAGTGATTGTCTGCTTGTCCCAGTGTTTTACCCAGGAAAAACTTGCTCTTTAGCGCTAAATCAGCGCAAACATCAACCTGCACAAAATCTGTTTGCGCCGATTCAGTGCTGAATAGCAGGATCCTCCAGGATAGTGGCAGGACAAGCCACTACGTTCCACACGATGCCATCATCATCAGCCTCCATTCAGCACCAAGTAAAGATCAATCTCTTCTCCAAGGCATCTGAAAGATTATGATAAAATGGGTTGTATCCACTAAAATAAATCGGCATGGCTGATTTAGGCCCATTAATTTCTATGGGTCTAATCTGAGTAGGAATTAGCTAGATACAACCCCAGATTTCTGCTGCTGTTTTTTTGCCGGGTTTCCTTATGGGTCATTGGAATGGTTTTCATTGCAATGCATTCCTTCCATTTGTATGCTATGCCTTTTGGCACTTGGTGCTCTGGAAATCACTTACAGACTCTTTTTGTAGTGACCTACTAAGAAATTAAAGGATTATTATTACCATTAATTAATCAATCAGTCTAGGATCAGAGACAGTACCAGTTGCTGCAAATCACAAGTGGGGAGAATGCACTCTTTTGCTCAGGTCCTGCTTTTGGGCTTCCCAGAGGCACCTGGCTGGCCACTGTGAGAACAGGAAGCTAGATGAGGCGCGCTTTGGGCCTGATCCAGCAGCCAGGCTTCTCTGCTGTTCTCATGTAGTACAACAGCAACTAGAAGCTCAGACTAAGGGCTGCCTTGAGAAGGATGAGAATGGGAAGCAGGGGTTGGGGATCTGTACCATGGTGGGTGGGTCATCATAACTGCCAAGGGAAAAGATCTGACTCCACATGAAGTCATCTCAAACAAGGAAGCCTGGCAACCTTCAGTTCTGCTTTGTGGGAATCCCAGTCTTGCTGGCTTAGTCACAGAGCTTCTTTCCCAACTGACCTCACAGGGTGGCGAGGCAGCAGGGGGGGGGGGAGGCTGTGTTTTCTACTGAAAGTAGTGTGTGATTCATAGCCCAAAACTGCAAGCCACGCAGAGTATTTGAAAAGCCCAGAAGAAAGCCTTGATCCACCTCCACGGCTGGTTATGCAAAAGAGCAGCACAAAACAACTGTATGCGGGCATACAATCCTCTCCCAGGGGGAATGCCGTCTGAGCATTCCACGCCCAGCACAACAGTTTTCCACAGAAGGAGGCAAGGGTTGCAGATAGCTTTCAGGTTGGGAAAGGCAAAAGTACAATAAAACTCAGGACTAGAACATTGTGTGTACTTATTTGCAAGACTGCAATATGCTCTTTCGGATTCTGTTCAGTCTCATTTGCACATTCTCTCTTGTGGCAGAAAATGAGAGGTTTGGTGCTGGTGCTGGTGGTGGGGTTTCAACATGCGCACAGTCACCAAATGAAATATAGGCTTTATAGCATATCCACACTTTTGTGTCCACCTAGGAAAAAAGATAAGCAACATCCCCACTACTTAGTGCAAAGGGCACTCTGAGTATCCTGTAACTTGGCTGATTTGGGGGAAGTGCTGTAGCTTAGTAACAGAGTGTCTGCTTTCCATGAAGGAGGAGCCAAGTTCAATCCCCAGCATCTCTAGGTGGGGTCCAGAAATGTCCAGTGTCTGAAACCCTGCAAACTCTCTGCCTGTTAGCATACACATTGCAGTACTTAGATGGATGCACCTGGTAGCCTATGCAGGAGCTTCCTGGGCAGGAGAGGAGGAAGGGGTGCGATGGGGGCGGGTCGCCCCGGGTGTCACCACTGATGGGGGTGACAAAATGCAAGGCGGCACTCACAGCAGGGCTTGCAGCACGCCTGCCCACCACCTCCCCCTCAGCTGTAGGGTGGCTGAGTGGGAGGAGGCAGGCAGACTCCTCAGAGGCACCGTGGAGCGTCCTGCCCTGGGTGGCCTCGCCCCCGCGAGTGACTGGCCCCACTCCTGGGCGCAGGGCGTGCGCACCGCCCCAGGTGCCCGATCGGCTTGCTCCGCCACTGTTCCTAGGTTCTTCTTTAGACAAGATATGATTACAAACCCCACAGACCTCTCCTTGGCTGATTTTCCACATTTGGGCCTCCAAACTTTCAACACACAGAGACACACACACACACACAGATGCCAAGTCTAATAACCAGACAAGCAGGTTTGGAGGAGAGGGACTGCAGCCAACTAAGGGAAAGAAAAAAAATAGCTCCTATTCCCCCTTCCCTCTCTCTCAAGAAATCATGTGAAAATGAACGTGTTCTTTAAATAGCTGCAAAACGGCTACAGTCAGATGATCCAGTAGCAGGAAGACCTTGGGACTTAAAGAGTTAGATGCATGAATGGTAGATGAAGCCTCAGACTACAGCTGACCCCAGATTGAAAGTGGAGTAGGTTTCCTTCCCATGGACGCTTGGCAGGAAAACCAACAGGTCTCTCCAGGCATCCTTTTTATTGCGTATTCAGGACGTTTTGTGCTCATGAGGGTATCGGAGTAGTTATACACGATCCTGCTTTCAATGCTGTTTACACTTGGAAAGGGTTGGGGGAGGTTTCATTTCCCATCACAGCAAGTCCTGTAGCTTCCTGCCAAAACCCTGCAATCAATAACGTTACAGGCGCTGCAGCACAAGTGTCCCTCCAGACAGCAATAATGTGGCAATAATGAGGAAGCGTCACAGAACATCTGACAAAGCAGAATGATGTGTGGATGGTCCAGTATCAATCCAGCACTAATGCAGTATTATTTCCTTAATTACTTGCTGCAGAATAGAACACACACAACACACCCTGTTGCACAACCTCTCTCTCTCTCTCTCTCTCTCTCTCTCTCTCTCTCTCTCTCTCTCTCTCACACACACACACACACACACACACACACACACACACACACCCCGCCCAGTCTGAAGGACCTCAATGTATCTAATGTAAAACTGAAGAAGGTGCTTATGTTGCATTAATTTTAAACAGGTCTTCAGTTGGTTTGGGGGCTTTTTTAAAATAAAAAAATAACAACAACTATGTTTAGGTTTTATGGAAATTTCCTTGAGACATATTAAAAAGGTGACCCAGTCGTCACCCCACCACAGTTTCTAGGATGAGTGCATCCTTCCAGCAGCTGAGGTTTACAGGTATGGGCACTGGGGGTTCCTGGTGGTGGTGAGATTTTTTATTATTATTCCTTTAAAATGCTAACTTTCCACCATTTATATCCAAGGCTGTTCACAAAACAAGGTTTTTAAAAACAGGTGACTGAAGCTCTTTAGAAGAAACAAGCAGACTCTAAAAGTTCTAATGCTGGATACAACCTACTGTAATGGAGAACTTCAGGCTCCCAAGAGAGCTTATTGAAACTGCGCAACCTATAAATGCAAAACAGAGAGTGGTTAGTGTCAGACTAGGACCAAGGAGGGTAAAGGTAAAGGGACCCCTGACAGTTAGGTCCCGTCGTGAACGACTCTGGGGTTGTGGCGCTCATCTCGCTTTACTGGCCGAGGCAGCCGGCGTTTGTCGGCAGACAGTTTTTCCAGGTCATGTGGCCAGCATGACTAAGCCGCTTCTGGCGCAGCAGAACACTGACACCAGAGCAGTGCATGGAAACACCGTTTACCTTCCTGCTGGAGCGGTACCTATTTGTCCACCTGCATTTGACGTGCTTTCGAACTGCTAGGTTGGCAGGAGCTGGGACCGAGCAATAGGAGCTCACCCCATCGCAGGGATTTGAACCGTCAACCTCCTGATTGGCAAGCCTAACGCTCAGTGGTTTAGACCACAGCGCCACCTGCGTCCCAGGACCAAGGAGACCAGGGTTCAAATCTTCACTCAGCTATGAAGCTCATGGGGTGACCTTGGACCCGTCACTGCCACTCAGCCTAACCTACTTCACAGGGTTGTTGTGGGGATTAAATGAGGAGGGGGAGAATCATGTACGCTACCTTGAGTATTTTGAAGAAAGAGGTGGGATATAAATGCAGTAAGTAAATAATGAAATTAAATGAAATAAAGGCCATCAAAACAGCAGTGGGAACAGGAACAGCAAGATGACTTAGGCTCAATAAATGGGAGAAGAGTTCAGCATTACAACAGACTGCCAAGCTGCAGTCATTTGCTACAGAAGCAAAAATGGGTGGTTTTGCAATCATTGAAGGCCTACAACCCAGTCGTAACACACTGGAGGGGAGGGGGGGGAATTACCCTGTTTTCTGCTTGTGCAACTTTGATACTGCCTTTTCTATGTCTTGAAGGGCAACTGGGCTTTCAGGCAACCGGCACTTGGCTGCTTGGAGTAAACATTTGGCCATATAATTGGGTGGGGGGCCCAAAACCTACACAGGTAGTTAGCAAGAAAAAAAGACAGAATAGCAGGGGTACTACAAATTGTGTGTGCAGGGGGTGTGGGGCGTGGAGAGTGAAATATCCCAGGGACTAAGGAGGATCTGCTTTCCACGCAGGTCCCAGGTGTGATCCTCAACATCTCTGGAAAGACCTGGAAAAGATACCTGCCAGCCAGTGTAGACAATACTGAGCAATGTGGATCAGGCATATAAGGCAGCTTCTTATAAGGCTTATAATTCAGTGGCAGAGCACCTGCTTTGCATGCAGAAGGTCCCAGGTTCAATCCCTAGCATCTCCAGGAAAGGCTTGGAGTGTGCACTGCACTGAGCTACATGGTCTGACTCAGTAGAGGGTAGCTTCCTCTGTTCCTACAAAGGAGAGGCCAGGCAGGTGAAGGAAAGAGAATTTGATGAGCAAGTGTCTCCGGTCTTACCAGTTGACACCAGGGCTGTCGATACTAAGGCAACCCATCACCACCCACATATAGAGATCATTAAGGCCTTCAGGCAAAACAAGAAGAGTTCCTCCTTCTCTTCCCTTAAGGCACATGAACTTCTCTCCTTCCTTTCCTAGAAAAAGGTAGAGAGAAGTGCCCAAAGGCAAAAACAAGCCGCTGCCACCTGGTAATTCTCACAACAGGCAGTTCGGGCAATTACCTGCTCCCATGTACAAGCATATTGGGTTCTGGACAGATATCAGCATGAGGGATGTGAAGTTGGGCAGATAGGAAGCTGCTTTATACAGAGTCAGACCCATTAGCCCATCTAGCTCAGTACTGTCGACTCTGACTGGCAATAGCTCTCTGGGGTTACGGGTATGGGTTTTCTCCAGCTCTACCTCCAGATGCCAGGGATTGAACCTGGGACCCTCTGCATGCAAAACAGATGAGCCATGGCCCTTCCCCTTCCCTCCTTAGTCCACAGGACAGTATTTGGATCTCCATCTGTTGCTGGACTACAACTCCCATCATTCCTAGCTGTAGAACCAATGGTCAGGGGTGATGGTAGTTGCAGTCCAACAACAAGCTAGAGACCCACATTTGAGAAATGTTGCCCTAAGCTATTTCCTTTTTTCCTCCTGCACCAAGTCAAATCATTGGTCCAGCTAGCTCAGCACCAGGATTTCTCTCCCTGCCCGACCTGCAGATACCAGCAATTGAACCCGGGATCTTCTGCATGCAGAGCAAATGCTCCACCACTGTGTTGAGCAACATCCCTTCCCCCATGTCAAAGGATACATATACACTTAGGAACACATGAAACTGCCTTATATACAGAGTCAGACCATTGGCCCATCTAGCTCAATATTGTCTACACTGACTGGTAGCGGCCTTCCAAGAATTCAGGCAGGTTTCTCGCCTAGTTCAACATGGGTATACCACTGCTTCTTGAACCTGGGACCTTTTGCATGCAAAGGGAGATGCTATTCCACTGAGCTGAAACCCTACCACTAAGCTTTGCAAGTGGTAGCCATCAGCTCCTGGTCAGCCGCAGACACTGGGGGTTCATACACAAAGCACATGCTTCCCCACTTTGCTACGTCACCCTCTGCTCCTTAGCATTCCTTCTGCATCTCTTAAATGTCAGCAGAAGCTCACACCTCCAAGTCTGAATCGCCCATATGCTTAATCTCTCACCATGGATGGACAACTATGGATTAGTTACAGACACACAGAGTATTCCACAGGGGCACTTGAAGCTGGGGTGGGTGGGAAGCAAACTGGCCAAGTTTTCATTTTTGATTTTTACACATAGCACAAAACTTCAAACATGATGTTTTTCAATTTATCTTTGGGGATGCTGGGAATACTTTTTTCTGGATCTCCTCCTGGGGAAGAAAAAACTTTGTCCCTTTTCCTCCAAAGGAAAACAAAAAAGGAAGGTACCGACTTTTGGATTCTAGGGGAAAGGGGAAGGGGGTGGGGAATCAAATGATAAAAGACTTCCAACCAGCTTCAGACATCAGCTATTTACAGTATTTCCTGCTTTTTCTCCCCCTGCCAGCCATGGAATGTCTCCATTCCAAGAACTGAGGAGGCAGCGGGAGAGAGACACGAGACAGAGAGAGATGTTGTTAGCAGCCTCTGAGAGGAAAGAAACATAATGCAAAGCTAAACATTTGTTTAGGGGCTGAAATTCAATTTGTAGAGGCAGGTAGAAGGTCTTGGTTGCAAGACCAGATGATTTAGGGACAGATCTCCTGTAACAGCTCTGCAAAGTTTCTGGCAGAAGGCTGTACACAGGAAGCACGCTTCCACTTAATTAGTCCATTGGTCTATCTAGCTCAGTAATGTCTCCACTGACAGGAAGCAGCTCTCCAGGGTTGAAAACAAGTGGCCTCTCTCACTCCTACCTGGAGAACTACAATTCCCATAGATTCCTGGGAAGAAGGATTGGTTGATAAACCACTTTGGAAATTGTAGCTCTGTGTCAGCACCCTTAACAAACTACAGTTCCCAGGATTCTTTGGCTAGGGTGAACCATCACTGTGAAAAGTGGCATAATAGGGCTTGAAATGTATGGTGCAGATGTTGTCTAAGAGTGGACTTACATCCGGCAAACCAGTGATCTCCACCTTTGTACAGTGATACCTTGGTTCTCAAACGCCTTGGCACTCAAACGCTTTGGTTCCCAAACGCTGAAAACCCAGAAATAAATGTTCCGGTTTTCGGATGTTTTTTGGAAGCCGAACATCCAATGTGGCTGTCAGCTATTGTTACCAGGGCACCTGCACCAATCAGAAGCTGTGCCTTCGAACATTTCAGAAGTCAAATGGACTTCCAGAATGGATTAAGTTTGGCACTTTTTTCTGCTACGGTATTTATTTTGTGTTTTTGTTTTTGAGGCTTTTTTGCTTAATTTGTTTTTGTGACTGTATGGAACCCAGGTCAGCTACTGATTGATTGATTGATTATGTGACTGCGGAAATGGATAAAAGTCCCCCATCCAAACAATGACTATCATCAGTGCAGGTAAGGGGGGGGGAAGTAATTTTGAGGGCACTAGAAGAAGGGGATGACAGAGGACGAGATGGTTGGACAGTTTTCTCGAAGCTACCAGCATGGGTTTGACCAAACTGCGGGAGGCAGTGGAAGACAGGAGTGCCTGGTGTGCTCTGGTCCATGGGATCACAAAGAGTCGGACAAGACTAAATGACTAAGCAACAACAAATTTTAATTATCTACAATACTGTCTTATTTATTTTATAGCACAGTACATTAATTATTGCTTTCATTTTATGGATCAATCATCTCATTAGATACTGGTAGTAAAATTCATGTTAAATTGCTGCTTTAGGGGTTGTTTTTAAAAGTCTGGAACAGATTAATCCGTATCGCATTACTTTCTATGGGAAAGCACACCTTGGTTTTGGAACTCTTTGGTTTTGGAATGGACTTCTGGAACGGATTTAGTTTGAGAACCAAGGTACCACTGTATTTAAAATGTTGTCCATATATTGTGTTGGCAATCATTCAGCAACATGCATTTCTTGTTTAAAAAGAAATAAATCCCAAGGCATGAAACTGCCCAACATCTTAGGGTGGAAGAGAAATTAGGTTTAGCTTATATTTAAAGGAAAACTATTATTTGTAGTTTCAGGAAGAGCACACAAACCAAAATGCAGCCATCCTTTGAAATCCACACTTCTCTGAATTTTGCAATGCATCTCTCCAGCCAAGTAATGTGTGCAACAGGGCATCTACTAGGGCAGAGTGTGCAAGCAGATGCGTAGATGAGTAAAACAATGTACGAAACAGCATTATATTGAGTGAAATGCATTTCACAACGTGTGTTACCTTGGGATAAACTGCGTACAAGAATGTGTATACTAGGGAGAAGTTTGCAAGATAATGCTGATGAATTTTCCCAATGACATTTTAAAATAAAAATTCAAAATATGATGTGGAAATGTGAAGAACTGATATTTGCTTTGTTTTGGTTTTTTTGTTCTTTTGTTTTGGAGGGGAATGAGAAACCAAAATTTTTACTTCTGAATAAACAAGCATTTTAGATCTGGCCACAAGGGCCCCTTGGCACAATACTCATTCAGAACCCAAAGCACAGAAATGAAAAGCATCCAGCTCAGGTGACAAGCACAAAACCAAGGAGCAGTCTCACAAGGGACAGGGTTAATCTATAATTTAGTCAATGATTAGCTCAAATCTCTGTTGCTCCCCTGCTAGAGTGGAAGCCACAGACGGAGACACAAGGAACCCAGGAAATATTCGAGACACTTGCCAAGCCCAGTCCAGTAACCTGTATTTTTTACACACACACACACAGGCCACTGCTATCCATTGCCTTCTAGTTTATACACACAGACGGCTTTATGAATAGACGGAAGCAGATTTCTATCTCAATGCAAACAAAGCCAAACAAAAGCTAGGGAGCCCTTTTAAAAAACACACCCTGCTCCAGAGGCCATGAAGCTCCCACAGGTAAACACCAAGGCAGCTACTCTACCAGCCCACACCACCCGCCCTAAGAAAGCAGTCAATGGAATTTGAAAGAACTCAAGTACTGCCCAAAAGGAACTGGGCTCCAAAGGGCCAAGACAAGAATCAATGTCATAACCCATACAGACAGAAGCCCAGAGGTCATCCACAAGATGATTTCTCAAAGGCACAATGGCTCCACTGACTGGTTATCTCATTCAGGATTGCCGTGCTTCCGAAAAGGGATAATTTGTGCATGCTTCCACCCACAGGGCAGAGGTGAGCAACCTGTGACCCTCCAGGTGTTGCTGGACTAAGACCTCCCCCATCCTTTGACCACTGGCCACACTGGCTGGGGCAAGGAGTGGAGTACAGTATCTAGGAGGGCCAGAGGTTCCCCATATCTGCTAGGTAGTGAGTTAATGTATTTAAATAAATTAAAGCATCAATCAATTTGTTTAAAATATATATTAATCAACTCTCCCTTAAATTGATTAATCTACCTGGGGCAGATTTTCAAACAAATTGTGAATTATGGGCATGTTTGTTCAGAGACACAAAAAGGAAAGGGCAGTGGAGAAGTTGCTTTCTTTCATTACCTGTTTCTCCAAAAATAAGACACGAAAGCTCACACCAAAATAAAAACTTAGTTGGTCTTTAAGGTGCTACTGAAGGAATTTTTTTATTTTGTTCCCAAAATAAGGCATACCCATAAAATAAGCCGTAGCAGGATTTCTAAGCATTTGTGCAATATAAGCCATACCCCGAACATAAGACATAGTGATAGGCGCAGTTCTGGAGGGTGCCAAGGAAGAGGCTAGACTGGACACGTAATTAAAAAATAAGACATCCCCTGAAAATAAGCCACCGTGTGTGTTTTTGAGGAAAAATAAATCTAAGACGGTGTCTTATTTTTGGAGAAACATGGTATATCTTCTACACCAGGGGTCCCCAGACTTACCGGCGTTTGGGCCGGTTACCACCGCGCCGATCGCGCGGCGGGCCGGAGGACGGGGGAGCGTGCGCCTGTGCGGGCCGGCGGGCGGGGGAGTGCGCACCCGTGCGCATGCGCACGGGTGCTTACTGGCGCGGCGGCGCGCTTCCAGGGTGGAAAAAGCGCCGAAAATCCGTTGTGCGCATGCGTATGGGCCTCCCCCGACCCGGAAGTGCACCAGAAATGACCTCTTCCAGGTCGGGAGAGGCCCATACGCATGCGCACAAAGGATTTTCGGCACTTTTTTTCCCGACCCGGAAGAGCGCTGCCGCGCTGCGCGCCGTAAGAGCGGGCGTCGTCGTGTGTCGTTGCGGGCCGGATTGGCAGGCCAATTGGGCCGCATCCGGCCCCCGGGCCGTAGTCTGGGGACCCCTGTTCTACACTTACTTGACTGGTGTGTGTGTGTGTGTGTATGTATGAAGCTATTGAACATTTGGTAATACGTACATTAAAGTCTTTATAAAGGCAGATAATTAAATAATAATAATTAAGTAACTCAGATTTAACACTAAGCAGAGTGGTATACCACAATGCCACATCCTAAAAGTTGGTTACAAACATTAAATACATTTTTGCATATTTGTTTCGCATATATCATCTGCTTAGTCTGCGTCTAATAGCCTTGGGCAATTTTTGCACTTGCCTGGTAAAAAAAAATCAAATAATTTCCCTGTTCCACAGGGGTCTGGGGGACTCGATACAATTTCTTTTGCCCTGTGAAGTTTGCAGCAGAGGTGGAACTTGATTTCAGGTGCCAAGATCTGATCTTTATTCCTATAATGGCTCTCATTTACCTCAGCACCTGGCTTAAAGAACCAGCCAGACACCGGTTTTGTAGCAAAACTGAATGCCCCACATACAGCCTCTGACAGATACTGCAGGGCAACAGATGAGGTTCAAGAGCAGATAAGAGTACAAAAACCAGTTCGGCAAGGGCAAGCCTTCCAACCCAGTGCCACGCCTGCGGTAAAAGTGAGAATACAAATTGCTCAACATCGCATCACACCCACATCACATCGTCAATTCCCTTCCAGAAAGTTGGTGGGTGTCTGTTTCTTCTTACAGAGGAGAGATGGGGAACCTGTGACTCTCCAGAGGACGAACATTGGGCAGAGTCAGAGCCAATGACAGTCAACTCATTCTAGCTTCGCCCCCGTCCTTCTCCTTTTTCTACAGAAGACACAATTAGAATTCAAAATGACCTTAACAGATTGGAAAACCTGGCCCAAGCTAACAAAATGAATTTCAATAGGGACAAATGTAAGGTTCTGCACTTAGGCAGGAAGAACCAGATGCACAAATATAGGATGGGGGACACCTGGCTTATTAGTAGTACATGTGAAAAAGATCTAAGAGGTCACTTCCAATTCTACAATTCTATGATTCTAAGATCCATCTTATTTTGAAAAGTTAATTTAAAAGCCATTTAAAATTACAACAGTTCTGAGAGTTAAAAGCAGGAGAATGGGAGACATAGGGCTGTAGCCAACTAAATTCTACTCAGAGTTGACACACTGAAACAAATGGATCTAAATTCACCATGTATAAGAATCTCAATGGGTCTGCTCTGAGTAGAACAAACACTGTCTATGACCCATAGTTAAGAAGGAAGGCTGAAGTTTCCTCAGACAGCCGTAGCTTCTAAAGAAGCACAAAAGGTCATGAGAGGAACCTCCTTGATCATGCCACTGGCCAATCTAACCCAACATCCTGTTCTCCCAGTGGTCCACCAGATTCTTGTGGTAAGCCTGCAGCTGGAACTGAATATGACAGCCCTCTCCCCAGTTGTGATTCCTAGCACCTGGTACTCAGAGGGGAAAGAGATCTCTTCCAGCTGGGAAGAGCTGGAAACCTACTACATACATGGTCAATGAACACTGCTCTTAGCCTTGCACCATTGCAAGATGATAGGATTCAATATGTTTTGCTGGAACAGCTGGTGGTCATCACCCACTGGGACCCTTCAAGGCCATGATGACTCTCCCATATCATGGTGATAAAGGCACTGGAATTTGCAGAATTTCCTGCCAAACAGGATTCACTCAAAGTATTTCCGCCAGCAAACCCCCGCCATCAATGTAGCATGCCAAGTGATATACAGTTCCACAACAAACACAGAAAGAAGCTTCCAAGGGAGACATTATCTGATAATTTATGGACCGCTCTAATCCCAAAACAATGGCCTGCTTTGCATGCCACAGTAAGCCAAACAATGGTCTGATGGGACTCTGGGAATGTGTCTGCCTCCCAGGTTACTCTCAGCAGCTATGGAGAGTTTCAGCCTAGCATGCTGCCCAAACTCTCTATCTGGCCCCCAGAACTATGCTTCCATTTTGCACCCACCTCAAATTCTTTGGTCTGGTTCAAATGTTTTCTTGAACCGTGATTATGCTTCTTGCTTAACTGAAGGGTGAGATTGGGGGTATGTGTGCAAAGAAACCTCTGGTTTTCACACAGCTGGAATAGGGCCTCCTGAACAAAAATGAGAATGAGAAGCCCCAGTTGCTGCTTCATTCCCATAAACCCAGAATTGTGAGGCCTGAGAAGATTGTGATGATGCCTCCTCAAGTGTTGCCAAGGTAGACCAAAGGAAAACTCTGTGGATTAAGGTCCTCTTCCCCAGCAGAACACTGACAACAGCTGTTGTGACTATTTTGCTCTGTGCACAGGACAAACCTGAGCCTGATTTCTGCATAGTAGAAACTGAGCTGGATAGTTAAGATCTTCACCTTAGTTCCCCTCTGGAACAACTGCCATGTTAAGGGGGAGAGTTTGCAACACTGTAAATGAGACATACCGCATTGGCTGGTCGTCTTCCATGAGAAGGAAATGAACTGGCGAATGAAAGGAAGCAATCATCTGGCTGAAGCATGCTATGGATTCAAGAGAAAGCCAAGTTTGCTTGCTGAGTGGGATTGCTTTGGTGGGGGGGATTGCGGCTTGAGGGCTTGAAGGTGACAGATATCAACATTGGAAGCTGGCTGATGTATCTTATTGGACCTAGAGGAAGCTGGCTGATGGCGGTGGGCAAAAGGTGGGGAGAAGTTTGCATTCAGGAACCAGGAGATGTCTGAAGCAGTCTGTGGTTTGCCGATGTAAGCTGGCTGAAATTCACCTTTGGAAGCCAATAAAGAGTGGATATTTCTGGGTTGAAGCCAGGGCACAAATGTGAATGAATGGCGAGAGAAAGATTAATGGCCCTTGCATTCTTCAGTGATATTACACTCATGTGCGTATGAATGGGAGGTTTTGCACATGATTGAAGCAAATGGCATGTATATGCACACATGAACATAATGTGTGCAAGGAAACTGGTGGAAATGCATGAATAGATGGAAGTTGGAAGGCTGAAGTCAGCGGATGAAGTTGCTAGGCAGAAGCTGATGGTGAGAGAGTAGCCATCCCACTCCCTCTTCCTGTTTCCCCCCTGCCCCCTGAAGCCAGGGAAGGTATCTCAAGACCACCCACAAAAGCAATGAAGAGGGCAACAGCGAGCCAGTTCATATTTCTAAATAAATGTCTTTCTTAAGGATCTGAACTACTGGCATGACAAAATCTGGCAAGCAGACTTGCTGCAGAAAATTTCATGAACAGAATAGAGATGGGTTTACAACTATTTGGTTTCTCTTTTTCAGATATACAAATGCACAAGAGCACAATGGGATGGTCCCTCTCTATCTATCTATCCCTATCTAAGGTAAAGGTAAAGGGACCCCTGACCATTAGGTCCAGTCGTGACCGACTCTGGGGTTGCGCGCTCATCTCGCATTTTTGGCCAAGGGAGCCAGCGTATAGCTTCCAGGTCATGTGGCCAGCATGACAAAGCCGCTTCTGGCAAACCAGAGCAGCACATGGAAACGCCGTTTACCTTCCCGCTATAGCGGTTCCTATTTATCTACTTGCATTTTGATGTGCTTTCGAACTGCTAAGTTGGCAGGAGCTGGGACCAAGCAACAGGAGCTCACCCCGTCACAGGGATTCAAACCGCCGACCTTCTGATCAGCAAGCCCTAGGCTCAGTGGTTTAGCCCACAGCGCCACCTGGGTCCCTCTATCTCTATCTCTATCTATCTCTATCTATATAAATTATTATCTATATAAAAATGTAGGAGGTCCATGTTTGTTAAAGCACACTTTTCTCCGAAACCGCTTGCCCAATCACATTCAAATTTGGCCACAACGTCACATTCGGATGTGGGAGTGTTTCCATGCACTTACATTGGACAGATGACACACCTAGGGCTGGTAAAAACCTGGATTTCTGTTTAAAAAAAGCACCCTCTAGTGGACATGAGAGAAACATACGACAAAAATACTGCCACAATACTGTCCACTTCCCATCGACCCACACCACTCCGGGAGCTAGCCCGCCCCGGAGACCGCACCTCCGCCAGGGAGCAGGCCGCCCCAAGAGCAGGCCGCTCCCCATCCCTCGCCGCCCCAGGAGACCCGGATCGTTCAGGGAGCAGGCCGCTCCACAATCCGCCCCCGCCCCAGAGATCGTGCCACCACAAGGGAGCAGGCCGCCCTTCCTATTTATTTGGAACGGTTTCATTGTGTTGAGTTCTTCCCCATAGTCTGAGGTGGCACAAACAGGAGGCAGGTTTCCTATTCTACCAGCTAGGCCTATGCTCTCCTATCTGGTTCTTAGCCTTCTCTTAGCAGTGAAGGGTAATAGATCAATGGCACAGCATCTGCTTTGCATGCAGAAGGTCCCAGGTTCAAACCCCAGCATCTCTAGGTAAAGGTAAAGGGACCCCTGACCATTAGGTCCAGTCATGGACGACTCTGGGGTTGCAGCGCTAATCTTGCTTTACTGGCCGAGGGTGGCACTGTGGGTTAAACCACAGAGCCTAGGGCTTGCTGATCAGAAGGTCGGCGGTTCGAATCCCCACGACGTGGTGAGCTCCCATTGCTCGATCCCAGCTCCTGCCAACCTAGCAGTTCTAAAGCACGAAGTGCAAGTAGATAAATAGGTACCGCTCCAGCGGGAAGGTAAACAGCGTTTCCATGTGCTGCTCTGGTTCGCCAGAAGCGGCTTTGACCTGGAAGCTATACACCGGTATCAGCCAATAATGCAAGATGAGTGCCGCAACCCCAGAGTCGGTCACGACTGGACCTAATGGTCAGGGGTCCCTTTGCCTTTACCTAGGGCTTGTAAATTAAAGTGGGATGCAGCAGTATCATATATGAATTCAACAGGGAAGATAATTTTGATATTCTTTAAACACACACTCCCCAGCGAGCAAAGAAGCACTTTGCAACTAATTACATAGTAGCAGCATGACAACTGCGCATATGATCATAGAACTGTAGAGTTGGACGAGACCCTGAGGATCCTCTAGTGACACCCCCTGCAATGCAGGAATAGGCAGCCACCCCATACAGGGATCGAACCTGCAACCTTGGCGTTATCAGCACCACGCTCTAACAAAGGGAGCTATCCAGTTTTGCGCAACCTTCTACCTTAAATACCTGTGTGGCCAACTGAGAAGCACTTTGGCTTAAACACACTACAGCACTGTGGCAACTGCACACAAATCCTTGTATATAATCTTCTAGCCTTAAAGGTTGAGCATAGCAGAGTAAATTGGGTTTGTAGATCGCTTTTCTTGCCCTGGGTGACGTTTTCCAGGGAGGGAACCAGGTCAATGAATTATTCCCACACATTCTGGGCTCCAGGTGCCTGGGAGAACCAAAGTTTAAAGGTGTATAGGAAAGGAAGTTGCACAAATGTGGCACATGGCTTTTTCAGAGGTACTGAGGTCTGAAATTCACTCACGAGTGACCTCCCCCTGCATGGCTGAACTTTGGTCAAGCTTAATACCAAAATCAAATACCAGATAGGCACCTATTTATGTATGGCCATTTCTAAGTCACCTAATATTAAAAGTCTCTTAGTGGTTTACCTCCACAACATCCCTTTGATTGTGGCTGCATCACCCAAGCTTTCCGGTAAATTCTGCAATACAGTAGATGGGTGTTTTTGGATGGGAGCGGACATGCAGCTTTCACTGCTGCTTAAACCAAGAGAGTCACCCTACAGAGCTGCCTACAGCGTTCAAGCAGATCTCTTCCTGGCAGTGGCCTTCCCTGTCAGCTGCAGAAAGAGGTTCCAGCTGCTTCTACCAGCACCTCCTCCAGCCCAGAAGCAGGCAACAGAACCCAGACTAGAGGCCAGATTAGAGGCCATTATTTTTAACAACTTGGAAATGCCTGTGCACAAGCCACAGAAATCCTGAAGCACAAGAAGTTGCTCACTCATGGTCCCCATCCAACTGGAGGGACTTCGGCCCTCCAGATGTTTTGGACTACAATTCCCATCTTCCCTGACCACTGGTCCTGTTAGCTAGGGATCATGGGAGTTGTAGGCCAAAACATCTGGAGGGCCGCAGTTTGGGGATGCCTGTTCTAGGTAACTATATGGGAGCTACATGCAAGTGGTGGGTGGGATCAGAAGCAAAAGTGGGTAGGGCTACAAATGCAAATTTTACCTCCATACACTAAGCTAGATTTTACACACACTTGCACACCACTCTCTATCCAGGCAAGCAAGAGGCACGGACAGAGTTAAGGACACATTCCAGCCAAGCAAAAACACTCAAGGTGTAGAGCGTGGCCTGGGGAGAGTTCTGGGGGACAAATATAAAGACATGGATGGCTGCATTTGCGCCTGTGGTTCCCCACTCATGATACAGATTAATCAAACTAACAGCAGACTGGTGCCCCCCCCCCGCTTCAAAGTACCATAACTCATGACGGGGGCACAGAAGTTATAGATACCAAACATCAGGCACGTGAATCCAGAATTGTACAGGTCTCGGGCTTTTACAAAGCTACAACAGGATTCCAATAGTTTTCTAGTTTAGTCTTGCAGACTAACTTATAAAAAATGTGCCTTAGGAAGGGTTTATTGTCAAAGCCACATGTGAGCAAATTCTTCACCGAGGTGCCAATGCACTCTGTTTCAGATATCCAGGGTTTGCAGCAGTGGCAACTAACCAGGGATTTGGGGACAATGAGTGAAAAAAGGAGGGGCTGGCACAAAGCATCTCTTTCACATCACAAGCAGTTTGGAAAGGCAACCACACAGAACAGGGTGTTCCAGGCAAAGCCCAGGCTAGAACCAGCATGGCACTACTTCAGCCACCATGAAGAGCTTGGAGCCATCCAGCAGACCACAAGTATGCACAAACCACCAGGAAGTTATTGCGAAGGAAATGAAGCTGCTTCTCCCTGTCCGATTAAAAGTGACAACTACGAAGGAACATACAGCTTCAACTACACTGGCATTCTGTGGGCCGCTTCAGAAACTTTTCACATGCAGGCTACCAGGTTACAGTATTCCCCACTAGGGGAGAGATGTACACGCAGGTCCCCCTTTATGAATGTTGGCTATGTGAACATTTTTTACTTCCTGTCTACCTTCTACTGGCTGGCTGAGGAACAGAAGAAAGGAGGGTGAGTGATTGCACAAATCAGAGCGCAGCATTCCATTTCCCCCCAACTTTGCAGGCTCAAAATTCCATGGTCAGGAAGGCATTAGAAATTTCCCCATAGGAATAAATCGAAATCGTAGGCTCATTATGTGAACGCTCACCTAATGAATGATTTCCAGGGAACAACTAAGAGCAGGGCTCTGTGTGTGGTGGCCACTGTTCTGTGTAACAGGATCCCTGTTGAAACACAGCAGGCAACCCACTATCTAAATTCTTTAGAAGACATTTTTGTTTCCAGAAGCTTTTCCAGCTGGTTGAGAAGGTCTCTCAGCTTTCAGTGTTTATTCCACATTGTTTTTACACGACACTGGTTTTATGGTATGTTTTTAAATCATATGGAGATGTATGTAAAAGGTGGTTCATTAAATTTTTTTATTATTTTTATGATGGGATTTTTATGATGGGATTCCTTCCAACTCTACAATTCTATGTCTCAAAAGGGAAGAGCAAAAAATACATGAGACTGCTTAGTTGTTGTCCAGCTCTGTGCCTAGGTCCTGGGTGCAGAATTCAGCATCCTCAGAATTCTTATGGTTAAGTATGCATGACAGATGTTTTGCCCTGGCCAAGAACCTAAGAGATATTCCATATTGTTTCTAAACCTGCATTTAGTTGCTGGCTTGTTTTGTTGTTGTTTTGGTACAGTTTTTAAAGCTATTTTTAGTTGTTTTATGTAAATTGCCTTGTTCTAAATTCTAAATTTGTTCTAAATGGAAGGTGGTTCATAAATATGTAACATATATATTATTTCTAAATTTGCATCCATGAATAAAGAAAAATGCATCTGCAAGGCCATGTCCTCTTTTGTCCTCTTTTAGGGGTGTTGCATAAAGCAGCCACCAGCACAACCATTGTAAAGCAAAGAGACATTCCAGGGTTATAGCTACTGCCACTGTTGGAGGCAGCAATGCTTCTATAGCAACTGCTAGAAACTGAAGGTGGGGTTTCCATAGACCCCTGTGACAACAGGATGCTGGTCTAGATGGGCCACTGGACTGATCCAGCAGGGCTCACATAATGTTCATTTGTAAGGCTATCAGGTTTCATTTCCTGTCAATAGGAGGCTCCTCCTAGAGACTTGAGGCACCTTTTAAAAACTTGGATTAAAAAACAACAGCATGCAGACAGTCAGTAGAAACAAATGGACACTTTCTCAAGGCAAATTCCCTAGGATGCAACTTGGGCCACACAAATCCCAAGGCTGCATTTCACACCACAGCATCCTATTCTCTCAATGGCCAGCCAGGTGCCTGTGGGAACCCTGCAAAGGACCTGAGCACAGGAGCACTCTTCCCTCCTGTGTTCTCCAACAACTCAGCATACCGTCTCCAACAGCAGTCTTGGAACATGGCCATCACAACTAGCAGCCACTGAGAGCTTTTTCCTCAGTGTATTTATCGAATCCTCTTTCAAAGCCATCCAGGCTGGTGGCCGTTCCTTCCTCTCATTACCATCTAACTCTGCACTGCATGAACCTCCTCTCCCGCATCACAGCCATCTCCAGTCACAAACCAGCATCCCCAGATGTAGCAGGACAAGAAAAACCATCCACTGTCTGCAAAACACAGAGGTGGGTGGCGAGGAGAGAGCTGCTGACAGGTCACATACTGGTTTCAAAAACTGGCCAGCATCCGCGTTCACCCTACTCTGATGCAATGCAGCTCAATATTCCAGATGTTGCCACAGCTTTGCCCAACCTGGGCAGCTCCTACTTTTGGCAATGCAGTCTTCTTAGAAAGGCACTAAGTCAATGGTCCCTGAAGACAAGACAAGGCATGCTATTACAGACCGCAAACCCGCCACATCCCCAACCTAGAAATATAGTGATTGAACCTGGGACCTTCTGCGTTTAGTGCTCTGCCACTAAACCAAGGCCCCTCCTAGTAAGGAATAACATTATTTAGGACTGTCTAAATAACCCTCATTTGGTGACTAGCTGAGCAATGCCGATGATGGGTAGCCAAGCTTTCTCTGGGTTCCATGCTCACTGTGGTTCAGCAAGAAGTTTAGAAGCATCTGAAAAACTCTCTCTCATTGGGCCAGAAGTTTCTTGGCCAGAGCCCACTTTGTCAGATGCATGGAGCATTCTCACCTGGCAATATATATCCACACAGGAAAACAAACTGCTTAACTTTAGTTTGGCAGAAAATTGTGGCTCAGTGAAGGTCAGCAAACTCTCTTCCATTACAGCTGAAGTGAACAGCTAGCAAAGTTGGGAAGGCTGGCAGTGCCACAGCTACTGATGGAAGTATAGCTCAGTGGCAGAGCAGTTGGAAGAGAGAGACCATGTCTGAAATTGGGAGAGCCACTCCCAGCCAATGTAAATAAAACTGAGCTTGGTGGACCAATGGTATGACATCACCCTAAATGGCCTTGGTCCAGTATACCTGAAGGAGCATCTCCGCCTCCATCATTCTGCCCGGACACTGAGGTCCAGCGCCGAGGGCCTTCTGGCGGTTCCCTCGTTGCGAGAAGCCAAGTTGCAGGGAACTACGGTAGGCAGAGGGCCTTCTTGGTGGTGACACCTGCCCTGTGGAATGCCCTCCCAACAGATATCAAAAAGGAAAACAACTACCAGACTTTTAGAAGACATCTGAAGGCAGCCCTGTTCAGGGAGGCTTTTAATGTTTAATAGATTATTGTGTTGTATTTTTCTGTTGGAAGCCGCCCAGAGTAGCTGGGGAAACCCAGCCAGATGGGCGGGGTATAAATAATAAATTTATTATTATTATTATTATTATTATTATTATTATTATTATTATTATTATTATTATTATTATCATCATCACATATGGCAGTATATTATGTCCCTATGCTATCTTGTTCAGAAACATCACAAACTATACCTCTAGCATTGCCTTGCATGGATTTTTGGCCCACTGTTTACCATCCCCTCCTCTCTTTTCCCAATTACACCCGACACTTGAAGATCACTCATCCACTACGTGACAAAATTCTATCTATCCAGGGGCACCATCTTCTCAAGATGACTCAGGGGTCCAACACAATGTTCTGACACCATGAGCATTGTGCAACATTGTGAGGGGGCCAGGTCCCCTAAAAGGGGGGGAGGGGACAAAAGTCCACTGGCTCCTAGGAGCTGGTACCTATCTATCTACAGTATTTACCTTTCTAGCTATCTAAAACCAGTCAGTCTTTCAGGTGCTTGCCACAGGTTAACATCTCTGACCTGCTGGAATTTCTGAAGAGAACCACACCAGGGGATTACATTTACCTGCAAGTCACCTGTTTTGATTTTAACAGAGAAACCTCTCCCACTTAACCTGAGCTGTATGCTGTGGCTGCTCTCTCTAGAAAAGAAACCAAACTGTGCATATGTTCAGAGGGAGTAATCATTTCTCATATCCCAATAATCACATTGGGATTAAGAGTTTAGCTGAGAGCAGAGTATGTTTGGCCGAGAGTAGGGGTGACTAACCCTTTTTGGCCCTAAGGATAACCCTCAGCTAACCCTCCGGGGGTGGCATGCCAGCAACAGGTGTGGCTATTCCACGGTCTTGCGCACAGGCACGCAACCTACGTCCTTCACTGAGCTGTGCCGCCTCCCTCCTCATCAAATAATTGATATGATAGTACTGGGAAAGGGTCAATTTCCACCCCAACAGGATGCCACCCCAGAACTGCGGCTTTCGGCCCCCCCTCCCATGTTTCTTCTTGCCACAGTTGAAGGGATACTTTTTCCATGGCATACTTTTCATGGTTTAGCCCACACTGAAGAAGTTATAACATGTTGCCATGTGCTGCCCTTTATATATTGCTTTGAGAGAGGAATTATTTGGATACTTTTAAAGGAGAGATGAGGCAAGGTCTGACCAGGCCCCCACAGTTTACTTACAGAGTGGGCAAAATAAATAAACAACTATCAGAACTGCTACTTTTTTACATCAGCATTAACTGACGAGAGAAGAAAATGCTGGAGAGAGAATGCTGTGCTTTGCCAGAGAGACACAAAACTTTAAGTTCCACACACACTGGTTTTATACGTTCTTTATCTAAAACTTATATGAAAAGGTGGGACCTCTGGTGAAAACAGGGCAGGGTGCTTGTCGCACTATGCTTTCGATAAAGGGAATGTCTCTCATTCTTCTGGAAAACGCTATTTTATTTGAGAAGGTAGACACTAATCAAAATCAGTCACACACACACACACCACCAAGATTCATTTAAAAAAATAAAGACAGAGGGTTATATCCAGCCTATGTGTTAGGCTGACCTAGGGAAGACACACTTAAATGGATAAACATAACTAGCTTTAAGTCCACTGATTTGAGTGTGTCTACTCTGAGGACTGTCAGGATCCTGCCATATATTCTCTACGTACAGACCCGTTCCGGATCTTTTGGTTTCTTATACTTTCTGAGCAACTCTGGACACGAGACTGCTACTTATCGATATTTCAATTTCAAAAACGGTTATTAGTAAATCAGTAATTACTTTAATGTAATTATTGCTGGAGTGAGTCATAGCAAACCCTGAGCTAGGGCCATTCCACATGCAAATGTATTCAGATAACATGACAAGTGCCCCTGCAGGAAAGTCGAGAATGTGGCCAAGTAATCACACGTTAGCATTGCACAAACATTTGCCATTTTTCATTTTATTTCATTTTGCAACCAGTTTATGCAGACAATTCAAGTAAGAAAAAAAAAAGGCTACGGTTAGCCAGTTACAGTATAAGCAATTTTATTATTTATGTTTTTATTTTATTTTATACATATTGTTCGCAAACCACTTTGCTTTTTTAAGAAGTAAATAATTTGTGGTGTATAAGGTTTTTTAAAATAGATAGATAGATAAATAAATAAATAAAAACTAACGTGCAAAGCTTACCATGCTCCTTGGGAAGAGCATGATGAACCACAAAACCCCTCCTGGATTTACAACCTATTTTTCTTTCCCTCCCTCCCTTCCCTCTAAGGAGGGGTGGGTGGGTGGGTGGTGGAGAAACAGGGCCAGTTTGGGCACAAAGGAGGAAGATCAGATAGGAATGAGGCCTAATGAAAAAACAACAAAGCAACCACAGAATGCAGCACTCCGTTCTCCCAAGCCTGGGTGTGTGTGGTCAGGAAGGTTTGCATAGCACACGTGCAGCTGCAACATCCACAGGTTGATATGTCAGCCACCGCCCTTGCTAGCCCGGAGAGAGGTGCACAGAACCAACATCTAGAATCAGCATGAAAGCAACGGTCAGGAATGGCATGCTGTAGTCCAACAACATCTGGAGGGCCAATATGTGCCATTCCTGTCTTATAGTTCAGGGGGGGGCAATGGTTTGCAGGTGCATTCTGCAATATTTAATTGATGCAACACTGATGCATTAATGATGGATTTTTAATTAACCACCCTCACACATCCTGTTTTATGTGTGGCAAAGTGGTTGACCAGTGCCTGGGAGACCAGAAATTAAATTCTCACTCACTTAACCTGAGTCAGCAGTGTGATGAAGCAGCAAAATAATAATAATAAAAAATAATGGTGTAATTCTAGGCTGCATGAACAAAAGTATTTTGGGAAGTAACAGTCCCACTCTATTCTGCCTTCGTCAGACTACACCTGGAATAGTGTGTCCAATTCGGGGCACCACAATTTAAGAAGGATGTTGACAAGCTGGAACGTGTGCAGAGTAAGGTGGGTGGCCAATATGATCAAGGGTCTGCACACCGTCTTATGAGCAACGGTTGAGAGAGCTGGGTATGTTTAGCCTGGAAAAGATGAGACTGACAGCCATCTTCAAATATTGTAAGGGCTGTCATATGGAGGAGGGAGCATGCTTGTTTTCTCCTGCTCTGGAGGGCAGGACTCAAACCAACGACCAAGTTGTAAGAAAGAAGATTCCGACTAAATATTTGGAAAAACTTTCCGACAGTAAGAGCTGTTCAGCAGTGGAACAGACTCCCTCAGGAGGTTGTGGACTCTCCTTTCTTAGAGGTTTTTAAGTGGAGGTTGGATGGTCACCTGTCATGGATGCTTTAGCTGAGATTCCTGCATTGCTGGGGGTTGGACTAGAAGACCCTTGGGGTCCCTTCCACCTCTTAAGATTCTATGATTCTATGCCATCTCTTGTCGTTTTGGTGCCTACTAAAGTCTTTTAAGTGGTAATCTTTCCCACTTGCATCTGTATTGGAATTGTTTTCAAGATGATTTTATTAAGTTATCACATTCATGTCTGCCGCTTTGAGAAGAAGGGCAGGATCTAAATTTAATTATTAGTTGTCCTGTGATGCTACCCAATGTCATTGTATTATTGTTGCCTTGCACTACAATGCAACAAACATGGGGCAAAAGTACAACACCCTGAAACATTCGTGGTATGAGAAATTACAGGAGTTCAGCTGGAAGCTGTAGAGTAGAAATGAATAATAAGTATGGGTGCCTCAAAGCTTTTGCAGGCACAAACAGTATTGAAAGCACAATTACATATAACTCCCCTGATACCATCACAGGCACAAATAGCTGTGAAAGCACAATGCAAAGGATGTCTGGAGATAACCCAACCAAGTTCACCAACACCAGCAAAGTTAGTCCTATGAGGTGTCTAGCTTCCACAGAAGTGAAGCCCAGCGTGATTCACAGTTCTGCAAGGGGGAAGGACTGAATAGCCAGCCGTTTCCCACTAAAAGGCCTAGTCATGTATTCCATTCAGTCACAAAGGAGCTTGAGTCATCATTGGGCAACATTTCGATACTTGGCTCAGCTGCAGCAGATCAGGTGCTCAGAAGATGAAATACTTAGTGAAGAGGACTGCTCCTGCCACAGGTGGCCTAGACTTCAGAGCCATGCAGATAATTGCTTTAAACACGCTCAGAGACATGTCAACCAGCACTTCAGAAACATGAAGTTTCCAAGGGGTGGTGGAAACAAGCAGATTTCTGGTCAGAAATTCCTAGGCACTCCGGAGTCATTTGCGGAAGGCGCAACAACTTAGCAGTAGAGCACCTGCTTTCCCTGCAAAAGGTATTGGGTTCAATCCCTGACACCTCCGGGTAGGGCTAGGAGCGCCCCTTGTCTGAAATCATGGAGAGCCAGTGAGTATGGACAACACTGAGATAGATGGAGCAATGGTCTGACTCAGTATAGGGAAGCTTCCCATTGTTGGAGAAGGGCTGTGGCTCAGTTGCAGAGCCCCTGCTTTGTATGCAGAAGGTCCCAAGTTCAATCCTGGCATCTCCACTTAAAAAAGTATTAGGTGGCAGACGATGGAGAAAACCTCTGATACCCTGGAAAGCACCTGCTGGTCAGAACCGCCAGCACAGACAGCACTAGGTTAAACCATGGGTCACCAAAATGGTGCTGTCCAGATGTTGTTGTTTGTGATTCCCATCAGCCCTGACCATTGGCCATGCTGGCTGGGCTGGCTGGAATTGTAGTCCAACAAACTCTGGAAGACACCACAACAGCAGCGTCCTTAGTTTGGATGGACACAGAATTTGACTGGATAGAATGCTAATAATATAATATAATATAATATAATATAATATAATATAATATAATATAATATAATAGCAGTTCGAAAGCACGTCAAAATGCAAGTAGATAAATAGGAACCGCTACAGCGGGAAGGTAAACGGTGTTTCCTTGTGCTGCTCTGGTTCGCCAGAAGTGGTTTTGTCATGCTGGCCACATGACCTGGAAGCTATATGCCGGCTCCCTCGGCCAATAATGCGAGATGAGCGCGCAACCCGAGTCGGTCACGACTGGACCTAATGGTCAGGGGTCCCTTTATGGCTATTATAAGTCTAAACCACAGAGCCTAGGGCTTGCTGATCGGTGGTTCAAATCCCTGCAATGGGGTGAGCTCCCGTTGTTCAGTCCCAGCTCCTGCCAACCTAGCAGTTTGAAAGCAAGTCAAAGTGCAAGTAGATAAATAGGTACTTCTCCAGCGGGAAGGTAAGAGCCTGTTGGATCAGGCCAATAATTCATGCAGGGCAGCATTTTGTTCCCAGCAACTGGTATTATTATTTATTGGAAGTATCAGTACAATAAACAGCCATGAGCATGTGTGGAAGATCATAGAATCATAGAATCGTAGAGTTGGAAGAGACCACAAGGGCCATCCAGTCCAACCCCCTGCCGAGCAGGAAACACCATCAAAGCATTCTTGACATACCGGTATGCCTGTCAAGCCTCTGCTTAAAGACTTCCAAAGAAGGAGACTTCACCACACTCCTTGGTAGCAAATTCCACTGCCGAACAGCTCTTATTGTCAGGAAGTTCTTCCTAATGTTGAGGTGGAATCTTCTTTCTTGTAGTTTGAATCCATTGCTCTGTGTCCGCTTCTCTGGAGCAGCAGAAAACAACCTTTCTCCCTCCTCCATATGACATCCTTTCATATATTTGAACATGGCTATCATATCACCCCTTAACCTTCTATTCTCCAGGCTAAACATACCCAGCTCCCTAAGCCGTTCCTCATAAGGCATCGTTTCCAGGCCTTTGACCATTTTGGTTGCCCTCTTCTGGACACGTTCCAACTTGTCAGTATCCTCCTTGAACTGTGGTGCCCAGAACTGGACACAGTACTCCAGGTGAGGTCTGACCAGAGCAGAATACAGTGGTACTATGGCATAGGGAACCAAGGAGCCTTAAAGGGCCTGATCTGTGTTCAAATCACAATGTGCGCCTGCCTACACACCATCGGTTTAAATCACATTTAAAGCACATGACCTTCCTCAAAGAATCTTGGGAACTGTAGCGTGGTTGAGGGTTCTGGGAAATGTAGCCCTTGGGGTGAACTCCAGTTCCCAGGATTCTTTTGGCGAAGTCATCTGGTTTAAATGTGCGGTGTGTACACAGCTGGATGGGTGGGGGGCTGGAAACAATAGTACTCCCTTATCTTCCCTTATCTTCCAGCTACAATTTTCACAGTACTATTGGGCGGGGGGAGCATGACTGGTTGGACTGTGTTTATGAATCTCACTTCTTTTAGAACCAAGTTAGATTATGACGTTACTCGTGAAATTAGCAATGAGATGCATTCAGGAGGGTGGGGCAAGCAGGCAAATAGCAGCTATGGAGATTCAAACTATCTCCTCCCTCGTGTTACAGTTTGCATCAGGGATAGAAATCCTAGCCCTGAAATAAATAAATGCAAGAAGATTCTTTTCTCTCAAAAGTATCACTACTATTTAGTGTAGAGCAATTATAAACATTCCACTTGTCTGCTTTGCTATGTCCCCAGTAAAAATGTTTTTAATAATAATAATAATAAAGACTGTGACTTGGATTAGGTACGTAGAAAAGATAGCAAGAATGAATTGGCTATAATTGAGAGAAGGAGTCAGTTTGTGTGTGGAAATGTTGTTATAGGTTTCCATTAAGGACGATGCACAACTCTAAAAGCTGAAAGTGAAGCTTAGAAAGGCAATAGGTCAAAACGGAGAATTTGCAGGCTTGGGAGATGCAGGCTGCCGGCTTGTCAGTTACTGGGGCAGGGACCGGGGGGGGGGGGGTGAGTCAGGAGAGAGAGTGTGCCTCGACTGATGCCTGACCTCTCTCTCCTCTTCACCCTTTATTAGGGAACCACCAAGCCTCTGTAGGCAGCAATTAGCAGAGCCTCCCACCCAGTTTTCCCAGACTATAATCAGGCCCTTTGCTTCCAAGGGCAAAAGAGCAATTGTCACGAAGTCTGACTGCAACACAGTCTGCTCCCAAAGGCAGTAGCAGGAGGGAAAGCAGGCGGGAAATTGCCTTCCCAACAAGGAGCCATACATCCTGTTACCCTATGACTTGTGGGAGGAGGGAGGGAGAGGGGGAGAGAGTGCTTTTGCCAACAGCCCTACAGGCCAGACTATGAAAAGTAAATTTAAACTGGCAATGCTGTGTGCCAAGAGAGTCTAGACCAAGAAGGCACAATCCAGGACTTCCGCAATGTTTAACAGGCCACTCTCTATCTCTATCCCTACCTTGCAGGGTTGCTGGGAGGATATTTTTGGGGTGGGGAGGGAGACCACATCCCATGTATGCCTTCCACAGTTTCTTGGGGGGAGATTTGGGAATAAGAAGCCAAACCAGTAAATTCCAGAAAAGAAAGCATTACTTATTGATCCCTACGCATCAGATGAAGAGAAACCCCCACCAGCACGCCTACAGGCTGAGTCCACTGAGAACTATGCCTATTCCTTACTCCTCAAATGGAAATAATTTGCCTTAAAAGAAATGGCAGATGGGTAAAGACATGTGGGGAAGGTCCTCTGCAGATGCTCAGGGAATCATCGCTCATCACTTTATCTGTCTCCAGAGCTCAGTCGTAATAATTCAGGCAAGGTCCCCCAACTAATCCTAGTCCAAGATTAAGCCTGAACACGTGATCTAGTCCTCGAAGGATTATTACATATTTATTTCACCAACCCCTGAGCATTATGGAAGGTAGGTTGCAAGGGGCAGGCAAGTGAGAAAGACTAAAGTGCCAGCTGCATAGTCTTGGGTACCCAAGATTTTTCATGGAGACTTATAATTGAAGCCACTCTGGGAATTTTTATGGTTTTGAAGTGTGCATAAGAAATGATTCAAATAAAATTGAAAATAGGGGGCTTCGAGCAGCAGTCCTAAGCATCTTGTAAGCAAACTGTCTCAGGGGTTTCTAGCACTTTATTCACATAGTTTCTTGAGTTTATCACCACTTTCTGCTCCATGTGCACACAAGCAGCAAAGGCACACCTTTCTGCTGTGCACCGTTCCTCAGTCCTGCCACTCCCTAATTTTACAATCACAGCACCAAAATACACATTTTACTCCCCATTCCCCCACAAGAACACATTAAAAACAAAAGATTGTGTCCCTTTGCACCATTATGAGGCAGAAATCCACCAGGTGGCACCTTGCCCATCACTTGACCTTCAATACATTGGGAGAAAAGCTCATCCGGTTCAATTTCAGCCTGCTATGCCATTTGCCTGTTTCTCTGAAAATAAGACACCGTCTTATATTTATTTTTCCTCAAAAAACAACAACACTATGGGTTATTTTCAGGGGATGTCTTATTTCCCCCCCTCCTCCTGCTGCTGTGGCCGGCATTGCTGCTGCGTCTTTCACTATGTCTTATTTTCGGGGTATGGCTTATATTCCTTGAATGCTTAAAAATCCTGCTATGGCTTATTTTATGAATACGTCTTAAAATAGGGGAAACGGGGTAGTTTAGAGCTGCTTCATCCCTCCAAAAAGCCCTTACTTAAGAAAATTGGGGGGGGGGAGTGTCACATTAAGTAACACCTTTCTCTCTTCCTGCTCAGGTTCCCTCTTCAAAAACCACCTTTTCCAGAACAATTATCCCCATAATCCTCATTCCCAAAGTGCAAAGTATGTGTGATGGCATTCCTGCCTGGGGGAAAGGGGAGACATAGTTGGCAGTGGATCTTGAGTTGGAGCTCTTAGGTCTGAACTGAATTTCAGGGCTGCCATGAGGTTAATATACATGTGCAGTCAAATATCATATAATTTACTATTCTTTCCTTGGAGGAAAGAATAGGATATCATCACCACCATCCTTTTACTACCATCCTGATTTAATAGGCATATTCATACTTTTTCCCACTATCGACTGTAGGCTCCTTGGGACACAGACCTATTTGGTTTTCTCACAAATCTCTGTATAAGTACTTGTAACATCACCGTATAAATATTCTCAAGTAAAGAAGTAAGTTGGTCTTTAGGAGCTGAGTGCCAGCT
This sequence comes from Zootoca vivipara, assembly GCF_965207765.1. NCBI lineage: Eukaryota > Metazoa > Chordata > Lepidosauria > Squamata > Lacertidae > Zootoca > Zootoca vivipara. The sequence goes on along the minus strand of NC_142585.1, from coordinate 41,892,810 downwards.
TCTTCCTTGACTGAGGAAAGGAAGGACAATTCGCCCTCTATAGGTTCCTCGGCAAAAAAAAAAACCCCAAACCATCCTCCTTAAACTCTCCCCTTCATCAGATTAGGTAAACCAAACAAGCCTTTGCACAGACTTGCTTCTTAAAAAGAGGCGGGGAAGGGAGACTGAGAGATTGAAGCAAAGGACTTGCAACGTGGAGAAGGGGGGAAAATGGGGGGGGGAATCAGACTCCGATACTACGAAGCTTCACAAAAATTCAGCCAGGAGTTTCCCCACTTCTTACGTCCCACGGATTTCTAACACACACACACACACACACACACACACACACAGAGAGAGAGACTCCAAAAACATCTCCCTTAATGTCACCTTATATCGAACCAGAACAGTGTGCAATATTCAGTGCACTAATACAATCATTTGCATAGGTAGGTAGCACGCCCTCCTGCAAAAAGCCATTTAAAATAATACCAAGATCAACTCGTCCCCCACAACCCCTCCCCCGCCGAAACCTTTTTTTCCCAGCTAGACGGTTAACACCTCCCCCAAAAAAATCTCAAGTGAAATTCACATTACAGTATATCATACTTTGCAGTAGCCAGAATAGTGTGAAATACTCAGTTAACCAACCTTACTATTATTTCCATGGGGAAGCAGTCTCTCCTGCATAAAAAACAAAATCAGCCCCCACCACGCCTAAAAATGCATTGGGGAGGGGGGCTACTCGAAGTTGTATCCAACCAAGTTCTCCTCGGAATAGACGCAGTGAAATAAATGAACCTATGTTAGCCATGCCCACCAATTTCAAGGGGTCTACTCCGAGTAAGGGGAGCATCAGTGACAACCCTCAAACTGTGTTGCGTCCAAAGTTAGTCGCGGTCAGAACAGACCCGCTGAAATAAAGACACGACTAATTAAGACACATTCACTTCAACGGGGGTCTACTCTGAGCAGCAGTGCCTGGCAAATTGAATAAAATGGGGGGGGCAGGTAAGCCCAACCCCGCATAATCGATCACATGACGCTGTGCACACACACAATTTGAATAGCAATGCCCATCAACTTGAGGGGGGGGGGCTCATATATTTTATCAGGGAAGTCAAAGACCCCTCGGCCCCTAGGAGTTGGCTCCTATGAATCTGAGGAGAACTCAGCTGGAGCTGATCCTTCGTTTTGGGGTTTTTAATTCCCCCTCCCCATCGCCAAGCTTCACGGCGGTCGTATCCAACGCTAGCCTTACTCTGAGTGAATCCAGTGAAAAACGAGAGGCACGGTTCCCTTAGTCGTGCCAATATGTCTACTCGGAAGAGGGCTAGCAATGGATGCGGCAACAAAGTAATATTAATAATGATAATAATAATAAGCAATTCAGACTTCCTGGGGTTGTTGTTTTTGCAGCCAACATGCTCGGCCGGCCAGCACCGAGAACCAAAACGCCTCACCTGTGATGAACTGCCGCCTGCTGTCGTCCAGGTGTGCCGAGATCACGTCCCCCATGGTGGAGAAGGAGAGCTCGAGACGCAAGGAGAGGACGAAGAGGATAAGGAAGAAGCAGCGGCTGGAGAAAAGCCAAGCCCCAGCTAAAGGCGTAGAGGAGAGGAAAACGAAGACGTGCCCCGCCAGGAAACCCACTCCATGAGCAAGCGAGGAATAGGCGGACGCGGTTTGGTCCCAGCTGGCCTTGCCTCGCGCACAACTCGCCTACAACTCCCAGGCTCTCCCTTCCCCGGGACACTCCTTTTGCCTTCAACGCCGCCCCCTTTCTTCTCCGCCTCCTGCTTATTATTTCTTGCGCTCCCTTGCAGACAGGCAGGCGACGAGAGAAGAAAGAATTGTACGTGCGTACGTGTAAGAGGTGTGGTTGTTTTGATTTCTCTTTTTTGTTTACTAAAAATAAATAAAATTTAAAACTGTTTCCGATGTGCCACTCCTATTATTATTATTTAACTTTTGTTTAAAAACTTTCTGCACTGTGCCACTATTTAATTGTGCCACTATTTAGCATTCACTATTTTAATTTTATTTTAGACCGATTTCCGCTGTGCCACTATTAATACAGTAAGAACTGCAACTTACATAGGGTTACATTCTGGGGATAGTACACAAAGCCAAAATTGCATACAGTCAAAGCTCATCGGGAGCAATGGCGAGTGGGATTACGAAAGACTCCCCCCCCCCTTTAATTTTTTTAACAACTTTTTTTTTGCCAAGCACATAAAGCTGAATGTGCACAAGTTAAATGTGTGTAGGCTGCAGGCTCACTGTATTAGCAATAAAATTTGATTTTAAAACTACCTGCACCCTGCCACTATTTAGTATTATTAATATTTAATTTTTATTTACATAATTAGTTCGTCTCACTGCATGATCCTTTTAGAGGTTGCTTAAGACTGGGGAGCCGTTGCCAGTCAGTGTTGGCAGTATTGAGCTGGATAGACCAAAGTTATGGCCAGTAAGGCAAACTTCCTATGTCCCTTATAAGGAAAGGTTATCATGCTTGGGGCTTTTTAGTTTAGAGAAAAAGGAGCGTAAGATGGGGCATGATGGGGTTGTATAATAAAATTATGCACAGTGCAGAGAAAGTTGATAGGGAGACGTTTTTCTGCTGTGTAACACTAGAACTTGTGGACATCCAGTGAAACTGAACATTAGAAGATTGAGGACAGACGAAAGACGGCATTTCTTTTCACAGTGGTTAATCAACCTTGGAACTCACTCCCACAAGAGGCAGCCATTGCCATCAACTTGGACAGCTTTAAAAGAGCATGTTCACTCAGAAGAAAGTTTCTTTGAGGGCAGTGGCATTTACTTCCAGGTAAGCTTGCCTACCTGATCCTAGGCATGTGTATTTGTAATTATGTCCCCCTGAGATTGATGGGACTCTCTCCCAAGTAAGCACACATAGGATTGTTGCTTAACAGAAGCACATCCCACTTAGTTGAATGTGACTAACTCTGGAAAGCATGCCCAGAATTGCAGCCTCAAGGCTGTAGCCCAGGCATCCCCAAACTGTGGCCCTCCAGATGTTTTGGCCTACAATTCCTATGATCCCTAGCTAACAGGACCAGTGGTTGGGGAAGATGGGAATTGTAGTCCAAAACATCTGGAGGGCCGAAGTTCGGGGATGCCTGCTGTAGCCAATGTTAGCCCTACTCAGAGTAGACCCAATGGAATTGGTGGGTCTGTTGATTTCAGTAGAACTTGGCTGGATACCACCTGTGCTTTTTCTACAGCAAACATCCAGATATGTAACCCGGCAAAAGATTGGGTTGGGGTGGGTTGCGCTCCTGCATACATTTCCTTGGAAGTGAGTCCTATTGGATTCCATGGCACATAACATCTAAACAGCCACTTGCAGGATAGGCCTTTTAGGGTAAAATCCCATTCTCATTTGCCTATGAGGAAGTGAGCACAGAGGGCCTTGCTTCCCAGTAAACATGCAGAGGCTTAGGCTGGCACAGAATTAAGATTAGTCTTGTTTGACAATGTGCTGGCTTATACCACAATAAATCTGTCAGTCTTTAAGATGCCACCGTCTCTGTGTTGGGTTTACAGCAATCTGGACATGTCAATAAAAAATTCAAAAGGAGCTATATCAACACTGGTGGCATGTGATTTGCAATGTGACAATGTTGGTTTCTTTCCTTCCTTCTCATTATTGCAGACTTCAGTTTAGTTCTCTAGATTTCCACATTAGTTTGTGATTGTAAAAAGGTATTTTTTTAAAAAAAAAAGGTCCTGCAAATTCATCAATATTTTAAGATGAATTTTTTTCTAATACACACATTTTTGTAAGCAATTCTGCCTAGTATTTTTTTTGCAAAACAATTTCCCCTTATAGGATACATTTTTGTATGTCCTTTTCACCAATACAGTACATGCACTTCTATGTAGGCTTCACACAAATATGCGGGTGGCAGGTGTTGTACACATGACTTGACTGGAGAATAGCATTACAAAAATTCAGAGAAGTTCAACTGTTAAAGCATATTCATCATTTGATCTGAATATTGTATTGGAAAGCGTGAACTGTGGAAGGTCACATTTCATTGTACACTGTATCAGATGCAGAAGTGGATCTACTATGAAACTATTGAAGCTTATGCCTCAGGGCCCCAATAATAACGGTGCTGGACCCTAATCCTGGAGGGACCCCAGAACCACATTTCTTCAACATTTTGGGTCTAGTAGACCCAGTTTGAGTTGCACGACTCAAATCCTTGATTTTGTTGTTGTATATATTTCAACAATCCCAAAGTCTGAGAGTCAGTATCACAGATGTTGTAAAAGGTTGTTGCAAACAAACCTGTTGAAGAAGATAACAGTGGTTACCTAGCCCTTGTTGCTGATTGTGAAGGGGCCCCCATACCAGTTCAAGCTTCAGGGCCCCCAAAATGTAGGTCTTCAGACTTCTCCCCCATCCCAAATGCCAGTACATTGCTTGATGGTGTGTAGACTGTGCTCCTAGGAAGGAATTGAAGTGTATCGTGCACATAATCTTGGCAACACAACACTAAGTAGGGCACAGAATGGTTACCCTTTGTAATTTGATGGTACCGGGTATTTCAAGTACCACCAGACTTGTTGCTCCCCCCCCTGTAAGTAATTTCACCTAGGAAGTCCTCTGTAATTATCCCTATGTGGAGATTCTAGAATGGTGGGGATAGCATTGAGAAATGATGGCTAACCTCTAGCCTACTGGGTGTTCACAGCCATGGCAAATGTAATCTTGATTAAAAGATTGTGATTCTGCTAATTGACCCTATGTACATTTCACCAGACGTGAGTCCCATCGGTTAAAGCGTTTCACAAACAATCAGAAGAAGAGGAGCTCTGCAGAATCTGGCCAATGGCCCACCTAATCAAACATGCTGTTCTCATGGAGAACAGTTGCCTGCAGTTTCTGGGTCTATTAAAGCTTCAATGGGGAATTCAAGAAACTGATGAGGACAGGAGGCTAGAGCTAAGTGAAGTTTGGTGAATTGGGCGCAAAAGCCTCAGAGGGACCTCAGAGTCTTGAACCTTCCCCTTGACCAACAAAGGCAGAGTTATGTAAATATGATAACACAATATATACACATTGACTTGATTTGTCTAATGTATACAGGTCACAGAAATTGGGATAATATAAACCTTGTTGACAGTAACAGGATATAACCCTTTCCTCCTCCTCCTCCTCCTCCTCCTCCTCCTCCTCCTCCTCCTCCTCCCTTCAGCAGGGTTTTCAGGGTGATTCAGAACACGGAAAACTGCCGTATACTGAGTCAGACCCATTGTTCTAGCTAGCTCAGTACAGTATTGCTTGCACTGACTGGCAGCTGCTCTCCAGAGTTTCAGGCAGGATTTCAGCCCCACCTGAAGATGCTGGGGATCGAACCTTGGACCTCCTGCATGTCAGGTATTTGCTCTACCACTGAGTGATGGGCAGGGGTGGCCCATTCCATTTCAGTGCCTTAGGTGAAATGGGAAGATGCTGCCCCACTGTTGCCATAGCCTCACTTACTGGGGTTGTGTGGTGGTTTCTGGCTTCTAGCAAGATCTCACAGGGCTCTTGTGAGATTTCACCAGAAGCTGCCACTATTGCTACTTCTCCGTGCTTCTCAGGCAGTGGTGGGGTGCCTATAGCATTGCCAGAGAAGTGAAAAGAAGTATTGTAGCTGCAACTTCCGGCAATATCTTGCTGGAACCTGGAACCTGCTTCAAATTGCCTTGTTAAAAGCCTGCTCCTCGCTGTACCAACAGTGTTTTCATAGAATCTTAGAATAATATAAATATGGAGTTGGAAGGGACCTTATAGGTCATCTAGTACAACTACCTGCAACAAGGGAATCACAGCTAAAGAATCATTGACAGGTGGCCATCCAACATTTGTTTAGAAACCTTCAATGACTCAGAGTCGACCGCCTTCCAGTGGTGTCTGTTTTGCCCGATATATTTGTTTGCTTAAGTGAGCCTTGACGGCTGGTGGCTATTAGCTTTGGACATACTCCAAATGCTTGAGTATAGGTGGCTGGAATGTAGTCAGCAATGGGGACAAATAATCAATTTGTGAGCACTTAGGAAAAAATGCAGTGATTACTAAGACCCAGCATAGGTTTCTAAAAAAACAAGTAATGCCAGACAAATCTCTATTTTTTCCTTCTTTTTTTAGAGCCACAAGCTTAGTGGATCAGGGAAATGCTATGGATGTAGTATATCTTTATTTCATTAAGACTTTTGACAAAGCCCTCATGATATTCTTGCAGAAAAGCTGATAAAATGTTGGCTGGTAAAATTTTGGATGGTAAAACTTAGGTGGATTTATAGCTGGTTCACTGACCAGAAGGGTGCTCACTAATGATTCCTTGTCATCCTAGAAAAATGTTACAAATAGGGTGCTATAGGCTTCTGTCTAGGGTCCAGAGTTGTTCAACATCTTTATAAATGACTTGGATGAAGGTATTGAGGGGATGCACATCAAATTTGCAGGGGACACCAAACTGGGGAGGGGTAGCTAATACTGTAGAAGACAGATTCAGGATTCAATATGACCTGAACAGATGTGAGAACTGGGCCAAAACTAACAAAATGAGTTTAAATAGGAATAAATGTCAGGTTCTGAGATAAGACGGGGGACACCTGGATTGCCAGTAGTACATGTGAAAAGGATCTACAAGTCTTAGTAGATCACAAGCTCAGCAAGAGTCAGCAGTGTGATGCAGCAGCCCAAACAGCTAAAGTTATTCTAGGCTGCATTAACAGAAGTATAGTGTTCAGATCAAGGGAAGTAATGTTGTTGTTTAGTCGTTTAGTCGTGTCCGACTCTTCGTGACCCCATGGACCATAGCACGCCAGGCACTCCTGTCTTGCACTGCCTCCCGCAGTTTGGTCAAACTCATGTTCGTAGCTTCGAGAACACTGTCCAACCATCTCGTCCTCTGTCGTCCCCTTCTCCTAGTGCCCTCCATCTTTCCCAACATCAGGGAAGTAATAGTACCACTCTATTCCCCCTTGGTCAGACCACATCTGGAGTACTATGCATAGTTCTGTGCATCTCAATTTATGAAAGATATCGACAGGCTGGAAGAATGCATGCAGAGGAGGGCAACCAAGATGATCAAGGGTATGTTTAGCCTGGAAAAGAGCAGACTGAGAGAAGATATGATAGCCATCTTTCAATATCTAAAGGGCTGTCGCATAGGAGACAGAGTAAACTTGTTTTCTCCTGCTCTGGAGAATGGCTTAAAGTTACGGGAAAGGAGATTCTGACTAAATATCAGGAAGAACTTTCTGACAGTAAGTGATGTTCAACATTGGAACAGTCTCCCTCAGGAAGTTATAGATTCTCCTCCTTTGGGGTTTTTTAAGCCAAGTTTGGGTGGCCATCTACCATGGATGCTTTAGCTGAGATTCCTGCATCGTAGGCGGGTGGACTAGGGTCCCTTTTGAATCTCTACATCTCTATGGTTCTATCATATATCTTTCCTTGCAACTTAAGTACAGTGTTACCTCTGGTTGCGAACGGGATCCAGAGGCCAGTTCGCAACATGAGGCCAGTTCACAACATGAAAAGGCCGCACCCTGAAGCGCCGCGTTTGCGCAGGTGCATGACATAATTCGGCGCTTCTGTGCACATGCAAAGCGCGATTTAGCGCTTCTGCACATGCGCACTCACTGAACCTGGAAGTAACCCATTCTGGGACTTCCGGGTTCGGTGTGTCCGTATCAGGAAAAAAACGCATCTTGAAGTGGACGTAACACGAGGTACAGGATTACTGGCAGGGGAGGTAGGTACTATGTTGCTTTAACGACTAGTGTTGTCTGACTGGATACTTTCCTGACCCCTCCCTTCCCACTCAACCTGTAAGTTTATAAATAAAAATGTGTTCCCAAAGCACCATAAAGTTCTTCATTTCTCACAAGTAAAAGGATTGTGTCACAGTGCCCCAGGAATTCCCTTCCCCATTTGTAGAAGCCAGGAGGTTGGAACAATATGCCATCAAATACTGTCTTTTGGAGTCAGCATTTATTTACAGATCCTCATTTGTCTGAGGTGGGCGGGAAATGTTCTTGCATTTGAGAAGTAAAGGCCATCTTACAAATGGCAAAATCTCCCCAGTGGAACAATTCTATATCCCCCCCCCCAAAGCACCTCCCCATTACTTCCCGGCACCCAGTCTCTGTAGAACTCCTACAGCTGCAATTTTCTTGTTGCTGAGTGTTTCAGGAATAAGCTTTGCTCCAAGTTAATGGGCATCTGCTTAGCATGCAGAAAGTCCCCTTCTCCACAGGCCACACCCATCACTGGCCTGGCTTCACACTATCCTTGTTTCTGCTAGATTGGCAAGCACCCTTGAACTCTCATTGTGGCTCTTGCTTGCCTGGATGGAAGATAGAGAGGTGTTTGTAGGAGCTTGCCTATTGTAGAAGGATTGACTTTCACATCCATTGCTACACTCACTTTTGCCACTTTCCCAGCCTTCCATGGATATGTGGACCTTGGAATGTTGCTCAGAAGGGAGTGTGGTCCTCTGGGTGGAAAAGGCCCCTGCCTCTCCTACTATCGCCACTGTGTACGGCAGCTGCTTCTTGGAACCAAATCTCCCCACCCTGCACTTCTGCCTTTGCCGCAGCCATGATTGCAAGAGTTCCCTTGCCCAAGTCGTTCTCATAAACCCAGTTGTGCAGGCTTCCTCCTGCCCTAATCTCCAGGTGTGTCCTGCAGAGACAGGATCCAGAAACAGGGGAAGATGTGGGAACTTCAACCTAAGCAACGAAGTGGGGAGGAATGACTTGGGGGTGGGGGGGGAGGTGGATAGTTATTGGCCTATGGCCTGTGCTCTCCCTCCCTCCCTCTCCCTCTTTGCATAAACACACCTCTTCCAGCACCTACTTTGCAAAAGGAACATGGCTGAGGCGTCTCTTGTCTGAGCCCTCCTCCTGTTGGCCTAGTGGGTAGGTGCCAAATGAATGCAGAAGTGGAAAAACTGAATCGAGGTGTTTGCTTTACAGGAAAAAAATGGGGGGGGGCAATGCTCTCGCGTGCTGGCTTCTCTCTTTCCTCCCACCCCAAAGCCATTTCTTAAAGATTCCCATTTAAATTGGGCACCAGAGCGTAGGCTGAGCAGACCTGTGCAAATAGAGGTACATAGTTTGAGACTTCCTGGCCAGTTTTGAAACTGAAAATGAGTTGAACAGAAATCCTGAGCAAATCTACCAGGACACACTCCGCCCTTCTCTGGTAGACACACAGCCCGGTCTGTAAACCTGGCCAAGCACCCGTCCTAAAGACTGGGATTTCTCTCTTTCCCCAAACCATAAAGGTTTACAGAGAACAGTCAGGGAGGTGTATCTGGTGCAAATAATCAGCAGCATTGCTTAGACTCTGGAACCTGCCAGGTGTCCTTTTTATTGTGCAACTGTGATTATTTGTGCTTGATTTATTGATCTCTGTTGGTTTATTTTTGTTCTATCTCACCTTTTTCTCCAAGGAGCTCAAAGAAGTATACACAGTTCTCCTCCCCCCCCCATGAAATCCCAACAACCATGCATGGTAGGAAGTGCTGAGAGAGGAGTGGCTGGCCCATGGTTACCCAATGAACTTCATGACTGAGTGGGGATTAAAACCCTGGTCTCCAAGGTCCTGGTCCTGGTCCAATACTCTGGCCAATACGGCATGCTGGCTTCAGGACAGTTCTAGGCAATCCCACTTTCAACAGCTTGCACCTGCAAACATTTCAGTGTTGGGCAGTGATGGCGAACCTATGACATGCGTGCCAGCACTGACACGCATAGCCATTTTCGGTGACACGCGGCCGCATGCCGGGACCTCACTTCCGGCCGGCAGCGGAATGCCACAGGCGACACATCTCTGGGGGCCTTGTGGACTTCTGGTGAGGCAAGATGGCGGCCGGCACAGAGCCGCAGAGCTCCTGAAAGTGACCAGGGCTGCAGGAGCTGCCGGACTGGCTCCTGAGTCACAGAAACCGCCACCGCCCGGACACTGGGGGCCACCAGTGCAACAACCGGGGAGCTGCTGGACCCCATCCCCACCCCGAGAACCTGACGGATGGCCTTGAAGCACTCTGGAGGCCGGAGGAGGAAAAAGGAAGCCCCAGCCCCGCTGCTGCTGCCGCCGCAGAAAGGAGGGAGAAAAGAAGAAAAAACAAGACAAAGGAGAACAGGGGTCTGCTCACTCCATTGCTGTCCCCGTCACCCCTGCCTCAAGGGAGAGGAGGGGGCCCTTGGAGGAGGGAGATGAACCCTGACCTCGCTGCTGCCACCGCCGCCACCTCGCCGCCATCCCGGGAAGAGAGAAGAGACACCCAAGTAAGCTGAAACCCCTTCCCTGTTGCCCCGCCGCCACGCAAGCATAGCCGAGTGAGGGGAGAGGTGGGCTGAAGAGGGCCACAAGGAGGCACAGGCCCAACCTGAGCCCACCTCCCCAGTGGCAGACTTGTTGGAGGAAGGCCTGAGCCCAGAGTCCCACTGGGAAAGACCTCTGGGTTTTGCCTTATTTTCCCCCCCTTTTAAATATTTTTTTTTTAAAACTTTAATAATTTTTCCCTCCCCTTTTTCCTTTTTTTTAAAAAGGGGAAACAATTATACATTTTTGTTATTTAAACTATAAACATAGTGAAAGTGTGGGTTTTTTCTCGAAGTGGCACACCACCCGAGTTATGCTTGGTTTTTTGAATTTTGACACACCAAGCTCAAAAGGTTGCCCATCACTGGTGTTGGGCATTCTGCATTGTTTCCAGTCTGTGCATGTCCCGTCGCTTCATGTTGAAATCCTTCACATTTCATACCACACATTACTTTGGGGCATTCCCCCCACTTTTAAGAACATAAGAAGAGCCAGCTGGATTAGGCCAATGCCCCATCTAGTCCAGCATCCTGTTCTTCACCCAGTAGTCAGCCAGATGTCTATAGGAAGCCTGGGCAGGAACAAAACTTGCGATTCCCAAAAGCTGGTATTCAGTGGCACAACGCCTCTGACAGTGGAGTGAGAACATGGCCATTGTGGCCAGTGGTCATTGATATTCCTGCCCTCTGTGGATTTGTCTCATCCTCTTTTTACAGTCATCTAAATTGGTGGCCACCACTACCTTCTGTGGAACAGAGTTCCATAGTTCAACTATATTCTGGGTGAAGGATTCTCTTTAATCTGTCCTGAATTTTACAGCATTCAGCTTTGTTGGATTCATTTCTCAGAAGAGTGGAAGAGCGCCCCACCCAGCTGGAATAATGTGGCAAGCATCTTTGTGGAAGCATCTCAGAACAACTAATAAAGCAGAATGCTGTGGGGACGGCCCACCACTAAGACACTATCACTGCATCAGAGGCATGTAGAACACACCTGCAGGAAAAAAAACCCCCCACCCATATGCAGGGGCCCTTTTTGGATCTTAGGAGACTGTAATACTCACCTCAAATAAGAAGTGATCTGGAAGACCGCCCTCCCCCTTTCCCCACCTGACATTTCAGTCTATGCCAGAGAAGATTCCTGAACCTGCATTCAATCTTTTCCAGGTTCCCAGACTTCTTTTGTCCCAGTTCACTGACCAAGCTAAAGGTGCCACTGCCAAGTGACAGGGGGGAGAGAAGGGAAGGAGAAAGGTGTCCTGCCTCTCCTCTCCAAGTTGTGGCTCTCCAGATGTTCTTGGACTTCCAACTCCCATCAGCCTGAGCCAGGATGGCCTACGTCCAGTTGGTAGAGTCTTAATCTCAGAGTTGTGAGTTCAGGGGGTTGGACTAGGTGACCATCATGGTCACTTCCAACTTCACAATTCTGTGATAACATAGTGAGGCCTACAGACTCCCCATCCCTGTTCTAGATGGGGGGGGGGGTTTGCAGATAAAGCAGTCTGCCTCCCTTACACCCCCCACCACCTTTGATGTGGACTGAGATTGTAGCCGAGGAGGAGAGAAACTGCAAAAACCATTCCTGGGTATGATCTTCAAGACTTTGTAAAAGCAGTGTTTTCCCCTGCCTGAGCTGCCTAGGTGAGAGAGCAAGATTCTGCAGCCTGCAGTGTGCTCGTAGTATGCACAAGGTATCCTATTTCCTCTGTTTTACCACTGCTTTCCTTGGCAAACACAGCAGGGAAACATTCTCAGAGACTCTGCCAGCCCTTGGCTGGGAGGCGCCCTCCTCCTGTTGAAACATGCTTCCCAGCCACTTCCGGATTGAAAAGACACGTTATAATCTGTGTAACTGTTACTGGAGGGGTTGCTGTGCTCTTTGTTTGTGTCCTGGGCTAGGGGAAGTGGTGTTGTGAGGCTACAGTTAAGAAGCACCCCTTGGGGAGTCTAGGCAAGGTTTTGGTTAGAAGGTGTGTAGACTGACTGCTAGACTGAAATCTTCCAATCAATTTTGAGAGGAAAGCAACTCTGCCCCAAAAAATGAACTAAGACTGGGATGCGCTTTGCAAGAGGTGAGCAGCAAGGTTGGGACCATTTAGGTGGTTTGCAGGGTGCGAACTACAGGATCAAACCAGAGCATCTTGCAAGACTTACTCTGCAAAGCCTTTCTCTTGGATTTCTGTTGAGTCCTCCCTCCCAGGATATCAGAGTGGCACATATGGTTTCTTTATCCCTTCCCTATGAGATAGGGACGCGGGTGGTGATGTGGGTTAAACCATAGAGCCTAGGGCTTGCCGATCAGAAGGTCGGCAGTTCGAATCACCGCAACGGGGTGAGCTCCTGTTGCTCGGTCCCCCCAGCTCCTGCCCACCTAGCAGTTCAAAAGCATGTCAAAGTGCAAGTAGATTAATAGGTACCGCTCCAGGCGGGAAAGTAAACGGGGTTTCCATGTGCTGCTCTGGTTCGCCAGAAGCGGCTTTGCCATGCTGGCCACATGACCTGGAAGCTGTACGCCGGCTCCCTTGGCCAATAACGAGTGCTGCAACCCGAGTTGGTCATGACTGGACCTAATGGTCAGGGGTCCCTTTACCTTTATGAGATAGGGTAGGTCAAGAGACAATGATGGCACATAAATAACCAGCACATCGAAGGGATAAAGGCCTTCAGCACAGCAGTGAAGAGAATGCACCAAATCTCCTCTCCCATCAGTCCAGCAAACATGGTCAATGGCCAGGGATGATGGGAGTTGTAATTCAGCAACATCTGTAGGACCAAAGGTTCCCTGCTTCTCTTCCTCCTCTCTCTCATTGTCAGCTAGTATCTTCAAGCCCAAAGTCATAACCCCCCCCCTTCATAGCTGCCAAGTTATCCCTTTTTTAAAGGGATTTTCCCTTATGCTGAATAGGCTTCCTCGCGAGAAAAGGGAAAACTTGGCAGCTATGCCCCCCCTTCCCTTGACAATAAATGCCATCCTCCTTATCTCAAAGGGCTCTCCTATCTGAGGTTTAGGACTGCCATGAGTCATTGCTCCTCTTAGAAAGCTCATCAAAAGTACACTTAGCAATTTAACCCTTTTCCTAGCAAGGCTTTTTTAACATAAAAGTAAACAACTGTCCATTTCAACCTATGAAAAATTAAACATTTCCAACTTAGTTTCTATTTGGAAGCATCGTTATGAGGACCGGGGACGAGGGAGAGAGAAAATGCTATTTCCCCCCAGCTAGAAATCCATTTATTAAAAACCCATTAAAACAAGCATATTGGTAGGAAGCAGTACAAATCCAATCCAAATTACTCCTCCTTCCCTGCATCTTCTCCTCTCCAAACATAATTTCCCCCTTCTTAGAAAGGAGCTTCAGTGACTCTGTGATGCCATCTAGTGGCTACAAATGAAGTTACTGACAAAATGAACAAACTTTTTGGAATCGTGCAACATGAGGTATTTTGCATCAAGTGTTTCAGATTCCTCTGCAATTTGTATTGGGTGGGCATAGAACCTGAAACAGGAAGGCCATGTGTCCTTGTTTATGGAAGACAGTTCTTTATTTGAAGGCATTCTCTTGTTTCAAAAATCCAAATCTATCTGTTTATTTAACAAAATTTGTATGCCCCTCGATTGTAATAAAACTGATCACTGCATTTCTATTTAAATTATAGTCATTATTTCTAAATTGGCATCTATCCACATAAATCAGCATGTGCAAATTTAGCTCACTGTCTTTGTTTTGTTTTGTGAGGCGTAGGAAGGGGGTGCGGGGGGGGGGGTGCGGCCTGACCCAGATCAGGGTCAGGGTGTGTGTGACAAAATGGCACACCATGGGGGGCAGCACTTACTGTGGGGCCTGGCCTGCAGTGCGCCCGAGCCACATGTCTCTCCTGGCTTGGGGCCCCGTGCTACCCGAAATGGCAGCGTGGGGCTTGCGTTCACTAGGTGGACTCCATGGGAAGCTTGCTGCAGCACCCCCCCCCCGGGTGGATCGCCACGGAGCCCCTGTGGGCAGTTCACCCCACCCTCGCCACTCCGGGTGCTGGACCAGCTAGCCATGCCCCTGGATGCATCCCCTTTGTGATGTGCATCATAACTGATTGATCTCCTGCATTTGCCTGTTGATGTTCACAATGCACAGTAGCACATAGTCAGATGTTAACATTTCAGTCCTCTCCAAATGAGGGGGGAGAAGCACTTGAATGTTTTTGCTTTACAAGGACAAAATGAGGCAGTGGTGGACCAGTTTTTGCAATTGTGTCTTTTCACAGAGAGAGGAAAACATGCCTCAGGTTTTGCAGTCCTTGAGATAAAATAAAACCCCAAACAAAGTTCCGGAATCCTGCACTTTTCAAGTTGTTTTAAACCAAGAAAGGGGACCCTCCAGCTGGCAGGTCTGATGTGGCCCACTCCCTAGGCCAGGGAACCCTAGGCACAGGGGACAAATGTGGCCCTCTAGACCTCTCTATCTGGCCCTCAGGCATCTCCCTAGGCCATGCCCCTCACCAGCCCTCATTGGGCCTTTTTTGCCTGTCTGAAATGTGTCCTTGAACTCTGATAATGCCTCTTGCTTGTCTGGATGGGAGATAGAGAGGAGTGTGTGAATGCATGCATGTAGAAACTAACCTACTGTACTGAATTCAAACACTGTGGGCAAAGGAAAACAGGTCAGCTGACATTACTGTGAATGACAGGTGTGAAGCTCTATCCCACTCCCATCAGAGTTGGCCTTCAGGCTGTAAGGGATATATGGATCTGGCCCGTGGGTTGGATCAAGTTCCTTACCTCTAATTTAACATGCTAAGTGTTATGCCTCTCAGAATAGAAAGAACATGGGAGCAGAGGGACACAGAGTATACAAAACAACAGCAAAGTCACCTTGGACTGACCCTGTGAAAGGGACCACAGGTTATTTGTGCAATTCAGCACTTCGAAATAGGACTAACACTGATTGCATTTAGCTCTACTGAAGCCCCATTAATTCACTGGCTGAATTTCACAAATGTAATTAAGGGTTAATATGTTTCTAAAGGCACAACAACTTTAATAGGTACAGACCAGGTTGAAAATCAACAGGTTCAATTTTCCCCCATCACTGCACACTGGAGGAAAGAAATTGCACCAGGATTCTGTGATTGTTAAATATAAAGACCATAAAAAGAGGACGCAGCCTCCCTCAAGGTAACTCAATAACATCTCTACTGGGACTTAAATTAACACCTTTTTACATATAGAAATGAGCTGTAAAACAATATCCTTCAGAAGGAATGCAACTTTAGACAAAGAACTCATAAATAGGAACAGTAGCTTTTAAGGGCCACCTTGTTCTTTACAAGATTTTCTCTCTTTTCTCTGAAGTTTTACTTCCACAAGAGGAAAGATGCGTTCATTTGTTCAAAGTCAATCTTAGCTGAAGCAAACAGGCCCAACTGTGAAACCGAACTGATGAGAGACGTCCCCGTTGTGAAACACAGCTAGGTCACGAACAGGCAAAAGGGTAAGGTCCTCCGTGGAGAAATGGAAGATGGTGTCAATGATAGAAGATTCATTGTCCAGCTGAAATATGCAAGCCAGAATTATTGGGTAAGAGCCAAATCTTTCATTTTGCAACACAAAACCTTCACACATGCAACTTGCTAGACCATCTTGTTTTGAAGATAGGCTGAGAAATGTGCGTGAAAAATTTCCCATCGTGCTGGCAGGTCAGATCTGTATCTGCCCTACCTGTTGCAAGATAAATTTGGCAGGTGTGCATGGCCACTGCAAGGGGAATCAGTCAACTCCCCTTACTCATATTGCTTTAAGGATATTGTTAGAAGAATCAGCTTACTCAAATAATATTAGGAATCTGTAAAGAATGTTTATGCAGGTCAAACCCAGCCTTGAGTGAGTCTGATAGAGAGCAGGCACCCTGTTCTTTTTGCTGAATATGGCACCCAGCTCAGATAACACAGACATGCTTTTCCTCTGAGAAAGTGACCTCATTTTTATGCATGCATAAAGCTAAGGTGAGGGAATGCCTCCATCTAATTCATAGGCCTGTGGACTCCACCTCTGTGGGTTCTCCCCAGTAGCTGCCTTTCTGTTTGACCAAGTAAAGGACCACCCTAGTTTTCTCTGTATTGTCTTTCCCCTTATGCATGAGGAGAAATTCCTCATACATTAGGGTGGACATATAGATTGTGTTTTTCACCCCTGTTCCACTCCATTAAAACTGTAGGGAAGGGGGTGTAGCTCAGTGGTAGGGCAACTATCTTGCATGCAGAAGGTCCCAGGTTCAACCCTTGGCATCTCAAGGCATGCCTGGGAGAGATTCCCTGACTGAAACCCTAGAGAGCTGCTGCCAGTCAGTGTAGACAATATTGTGCAAGATGTGAAGAATGGTTTGACTCAGAGGCAGCTTCCTATGCCAGTCATGCATTTCCTTCCACTTACTGTACATCCTTCAAGGACAGCCATGTAACTCTGCTCTTGGGAGTCTGTAAGAAACTTGATTTCTTTTTCCAGCTGCAGCTTGCCCCCATCTGCGTGGGGTCTGCAGGAATACGACACCTTCTGGGTGGCCAGGCTGCTGTGAAGCTTCAGGAAACGGAGCTGGACAGTAGTTGTATCTTGGTACTCCAGCTACAGCAACCAAGAGAGGACAAAGGGTTAAGAGTTGGCCAAAGCTGGTCAAGCTTGCAGGGCTGAACACGTGTGTGTGTGTGTGTGTGTGTGTGTGTGTGTGTGTGTGTGTTGAGGGGTGGGGGGATATCATCACACCTCATGTAGAAAGCAGCATGTCAGGAGAGAAGGGTTCCAACCAAACACATCATTTCTTTCTACCTGCTTTGGTGCTCCTGCCATTTAGGACTGCCTTTTAAAATGCAGATAGAGGGATTGTATGTGCAAATGCTCTCTCACAAAACTGTCTCCATGCACCTGGAACACTAGGATGTCATGGGAAAGGCTAAAACTCCTTTCTGCTCAACAAGTTCAAATTCACCAGGTCACTTAGGCAAGCCCCCCCCCCTCTTTGTTGAAGTACAGCTCCCATCATTGCTGGTCATTGCCCATGCCTGCTGGGGCTGATGGAAATTGTACTTCAGTACTGTCTGCAGGGCCAAAGGTTTCCCACACCTGATGCAGAGAATTGCATGTATTAATAGGCAAGTCAGGCACCAGGTTATGACAACGAAGTAGGGATGGAGAAGGCATTTGGTTTTGTTTGCATTGGAACTACCTAATTCACAGTTCTTGAATGAATACACAAACCAAAATACAGCTATCCTTTGAAATTTTTGCTTCTCTGAATTTTGCATTGCAGTTCTCCGAGCAAATATCATGTAGAAAAAAAAATGCACATATTAGAGAACGGTGTGCATAAAAATGTATTAAAATTAGGGGGGATTATTGCATAGGAGTGTGTATTAGCCAAAACTGCAGCCAGAAATGTGCCTGTTATGAGACATTTGTACCAAAATGCTGATGAGCTTTCAGGAGGAAAAAATTTTGTGATGGAAACTTCAGTGTTGCTTACAGAGCTTACCATGAAACCACCAGGCAGGGAACTGAACCACTGGAAGGTGTCTTCCAAAGCATATGCCCTCAACCAGGCTTTGATGGGGACCTGATGGTTTAAAAACACACAGAGAGAGTTCACCAAAGATCACAGATTTTTGCAGTGATTAGAAACCCTTTGGGCACAGAGCAGTAACTCAGAGCAAGACTTTCAGGGTGGCTGCTCCTAATTTGTGGGAACAGCATTCCTGTTGAGATACAACAGGCAGTCCCACTCCACTCTTTATCCTGGCCTTTGACATTATATTTGTGTGTGTGTGTGTGTGTGTGTGTGTTGTTGTTGTTGTTGTTGTTTAGTCGTGTCCGACTCTTTGTGACCCCATGGACCATAGCACGCCAGGCACTCCTGTCTTGCACTGCCTCCCGCAGTTTGGTCAAACTCATGTTCGTAGCTTCGAGAACACTGTCCCACCATCTCGTCCTCTGTTGTCCCCTTCTCCTAGTGCCCTCCATCTTTCCCAACATCAGGGTCTTTTCCAGGGAGTCTTCTCTTCTCACGAGGTGGCCAAAGTATGGACTATTCTTGTGATGGTAGTTTGTTTTAATATTGTATTTTTAAATTGCTGCAACCTGCCCTAGGACTTTACGGTGAAGGGTGGGTAAGAAATAGTAATAATAGAATCACAGAAATGTAGAGTTGGAAGGGATCCTGAGGATCATCTAATCTGCAGGGAAGAGTATTTTGATATTATTCTTTAAACACACACACACAACACAGCCAGCTAAGAAGCACTTTGCAATTAATTACACAGCAGCACTGTGGCAATGGCACATATGATCATAGCATTGTAGAGTTGGAAGGGACCTTGAGGATCATCTAGTCCAATCTGCAACCTTGGCGTTATCATCACTATTCTCTTACCAACTGAGACGACGACCACGACAACAACAACAATGTTAAGCTGTTTTAGGGATTGTTTGTAAACCACCTTGAGATGCATGTAAAAGGTGATCAATATGTTTACTGGTAATAATGATGATGTAACCAGTGACTTTAACCTGTTTTCAACTGTTTGTAATATTGTATTTTTTAATGGCTTGAACCTGTCGTGGGATGTTACAGTAAAGGGTGGGATAATAATTGAAATAATAATAAGCAAAAGGATAAAATGTTAGCTGTTTTTATTGCATGCATGTAAAAGGAGAATCAAACCTTCAATCATATATTTAATAATAATAATAATAATAATAATAATAATAATAATAATAATAATAGTAACAACAACAGTAACAGCAATGGTGCTGGGCGCATGACTGAGCTTTCGCCCTGCTCAGAAACCTTAGAATTCTTACTTGGTTTTGCACAGGAGAAATACAAGTCTCTCCCCCAGCTGTGAAGTTGCAAAATGCCACCAGGGAGTCTTGCGGGCTGCCTTGGTTGGGATCTATGTAGTAATACCCTGAAATGAAACAAAATTTCCTTTAGAACCAGCCTGCTAAGAGACTAAGCAGCATCATGCTTTCATGCTGGCCACAGAGGAAGCCCCCTTCTCCCCAGCCAGCATAGAGAGGCAGGTGGCAAGGCTCTTAAGCAGGCTAATAAAGCAAATGGGCCTCCTACCAAACAGGCCTGTGGAGGAGAGTACAGAGTGGAGTCAGCATTGAGAACCAAGCTGATTGGCAGAGGAGCCTACACACTTGCCTGCATAGAATTTCTGGTAACCCAAGGCTATTAGGAAAGTTGCATTACAAAATAATGGTAATGTTTGTTTATTTTGATTCGATTTGTTTTCTAAAGAGCAAACAACCAAACAGCAAAGCAAAGCAATTATAAAGAGGGAAAAACAAAAAACAAAACCCAAGCTTTAAAAGACTTCCAAATCAGGACTTCTTAGCTCTAGCTAGAGTCAAGTGAAAATGCTTGTGGGGATTTTTGGACACAAACTTACCCACTAGTCCAGGCATAGGCAAACTCAGCCCTCCATATGTTTTGGGACTACAACTCCCATCATCCCTGACCACTGGTCCTGTTAGTTAAGGATGATGGGAGTTGTAGTCCCAAAACATCTGGAGGGCCAAGTTTGCCTATGCCTGCACTAGACACATTTTGTTTCTCTCAGTGGATACTGCTGCCATTCCACACACACACACACACACACACACACACACACACACACACACACTCCAAATGCTGCCCTGGATGTCAAGCCATTTGCAGGCAATTCTGGTGGAAATAGCAACTTCCTCGTGGACAAGATTTGCGGGTGGGCCTCTTGCCAGTGTAGGTAGGTTAGATTCATAGACCCATAAAATGATAGAGCTGGAAGGGTCTTCCAGCCCAATTCCCTGCAATGCAGGAATCTCAACTAGATCATACATGGCAGATCCAACCTCTACTTAAAAACCTCCAAGGAAGGAGAGTCCACCACCTCCAAGCTTGCTCCATCCTCCATGTGACAATGCTTTATATATTTGAAGATGGCTGTCATATCTCCTCTCAGTCTCCTCTAAACATAACCAACTCTCTCAACCGTTCCTCATAAGGCTTGGTTTCCAGACCCTTGATCGTCTTGGTTGCCCTCGTATGCACACGTTCTAGCTTGCCAATATCCTTCTTAAATTAAGACCCAGTGTGGTGCAATGGTTAGAATGTTAGACTAGGATCTGGGAGAGCAGGGTTCGAATCTCCACTCAGCTATGAAGCCCACAGGGTGACCTTGGGCTAGTCACAATCTATTAGCCTAACCTACCTCCCAGGGTCAGGAGGATGAAATAGGGAGGATAACCATGTACACCACCTTGAGATCCTTGAGATAAAGGTGGTATATAAATGAAATAAATAAATGAAATAAATAAATAAATAAATAAATAATAAGTGGGTTGAGCGATGAATGTAATTCTTACTGTTGTTGAATGATTTAGGACAGAAAGAAAGAAAGAAAGAAAGAAAGAAAGAAAGAAAGAAAGAAAGAAAGAAAGAACTTCCTCATACTGTACATAGTTAAACTATAGAACTTGCTCCCACAAAGAAATTAAAAACCTGGATCTATTTCTAATATTCTGTACTGTTTGGAAAAATTGCACTTATATGATGAAGCATTAGGGAAGCTTTTTATGATAATGGAAGCAGTAAAAAAATTAAAATTTAGTTAACCCAAAATGAAGATAAGTGGAAGTCTTATGGAGGGAGAAGGTGAGGATATTTCTGTTTGTGTGTTTGTTTGTTTGGTATGTTATGTTCTATTTTTGTATTTTTTACGAATGGTTTAATATGGTTTAATATAATATACAACGAGTAAATGAATAGATAGGAATGTATAATGGATTTGTGTATTAGATGGTATTTACAATTTTATTTTATAATTTGTGAGATTATTTGCATTGATTTGAAATTAAATAAAGTTAAGAAATTTTTTAAAAAGGCAGTGATGGCCCTCAGCTTGGATGGTTTTAAAACAGGCCTACACAGAATCATGGAGGATCGGGCTACCAATGGCTACTAGCCATGATGGCTTTGCTCTGCCTCCGTGGTTGAAGGCAGTATGCCTCTGAATACTAGTGGCTGGGAATTGCAGGTGGGAAGAGTGCTGTTGTGCTTGGGTCCTGCTTGTAGGTCACCTGTTGGGGCATCTGGTTAGCCACTGTGAGGATTCTGGACTAGATGGGCCTTTGACCTAATTCAGTGGGGCTCTTCCTTGGTTCTTATGTTCCTACCATCTGGGAGGTGGGGTTGTGCCAGCAGAAGTTCTTTGCAAGTGGCAGCTGGGTAGTCTCTGGTCCCATTTGGAGGATCTACCAGGAGCTTCAGTTCTCGTCCCAAGCTGTCCATGAGGCTCCACACATAGTCATAGTTCAACTTGCTTGCTGAATAAATCAAATGCTAGCAAAATAAAAATAAAAGGAAATGAAGCAGAAGACAATGTCAAGCCACTTGTAGGTGACTTTTACTGTCAGGTATGGTGTCCCATGTCAATATTAACCAAACTATTTGGATGATCATAAAGAACAGGGGTGCGTGGGTGCCCCACACTAAGCTTTGTGCCACTGCAGATCATGCATAGAGGAGATGCATGCTCTCCAGCAGAGTGCAAGTTGAATCCTCCAAAAAATATAGAAGCTGTGAGTTATATCCAACCAAGTTCTACTCAAAGCAGACCCACGGAAATTAACGTATGTCATGCCCATAAATTTCAATGGATCTGCTCTGAATAGGACTCACATGGCATATAACCCTATGCTTGTGAAATTTGCAGTTCTTTGAATTTTGGTGTGCAGTTCTGTGCTGAACCAAAGGTAAACTGTTCCAGAAGCTCTGCGAACACTATTTTGGTAGTCAAGATAACCGCACAATTAATTGCTAGTTGTTGTAACAATAAGCTCATATATGTTTATATTCACTTGCTTCAATATAAGCAATTGCTTCAATGCTATCCTTATCTATGGGCTTGCAGTGCTGGGCTCTGAGCCCAGAAAGGGGAACTATCTGTATTTGTCACCTATGCCCTCATCTGTTCAGGTGAAGTGATGGGAAGGCCTGGCCAAAGTGACGTATGGTGCCTTGTGTGTAAAGAATGTACTGTATGCATGTTTGCTTGGGTGCAGACCAGCCATCTCCTTGCTACAGTGTCTGTCCCACATTTGTAAATGCTGAGAGACCTGGCAGGTTGATTTGCTGTTAAGTCTAGACCTTTCTTGAACAAAGCACTAGAGCTGATCACTCTTGTGTTTTCAACATGCTTCATTGGTATCCTGCACCAAATGACTCCCATGAGCCCTCCTTTGGGCCTGCGGCTCAGAACAACTCCTCTAACTAAAAAATGCACACATATATTAGCGGAAACTGTGCATAAAATGCATATATTTGTGAAAATATTTTTAAAAATGCAATAGATTGAAGTATTTTGCAAAAATGCGTGTTTTCACATTAAAATGCTAATGAACTTTCCTTGGTATCTGAAGAAGTGTGCATGCACACGAAAGCTCATACCAATGACAAACTTAGTTGGTCTCTAAGGTGCTGCTGGAAGGAATTTTTTTATTCTGTTTAGACTACAGCAGACCAACACGGCTACCTACCTGTACCTAGAACTTTCCTGAGAGCTTCTAAAAAATAATGTCAGAAAGTGGTGCAAAAATATGGCAAACAAAACCTAAGATTGGGAAAATGAGAAAGTGGAAGAAACTGGCAGGGCATAACTACCTTCAAGTCTTCCCTGGAGATGTTCAGTGAAGCACCAGGGGGTCCAGGGACACCAGGCATGCCCTATAAGTAAGAAAGAGCATCATCAATCCTGTTTTGGAAAGCCTGGTGCTCAGTGCTGTGGTCCTCATGCATCTGCTTTAGTATTCCTGGAGTTCGGGAAACAGGTTCCGAAACGACATGCATTACACATGCTTCTGCATTCAACATGCATGCCCTGAAACTTAACACATCCCGAGAAACGCCTGCTTGCATCTGAATGAGAACTATCTAACGAGCACAATACATGAATACCAAATTCACACCAATGCATAAACCAGGCATGTCCATTTTGGCCCGCCAGTCAGTTTAATCTGGCCCCTGTGGCAGTTTATTTCCTGGGGTAAAATCCTAAAAAAAAACCTCAACAACTTCAATCCTAAAAGAAGCTCAATAACCCCAACCCTAAAAAAGCTCAATAACTTTGGGTTAAAATCCTTAAAAAAGCTCAAGAACTTCAATCCTAAAAAAGAGTCAACAACTTTGGTCGGCCCCCACGGCCTTTCACTTCATCAAATCTGGCCCTCTTTGAAAAAAGTTTGGACACCACTGGCATAAACTAAAACACAAACTACCCTGAGAGATTTGCCTCTGAATTTTGCAGTTCAGTTCTTCAACCAAACTGTATGTAGAAAAACACATACGTTAGGGGGAAATCTGAGGTGTATAGGGTGTTAAGGGAGGGGTAGTACCTCTGGTAGGAGACAGGTCATGCTCCTTCCGGGGTAGTTTGCCCACCTTTAGTCCCCTGCCCTGCACTTAGCTCTCACCTGTGGCTCCTAGAAGCTGTCAGCCTGCGACAGTAGCCACACCCCAGGAAATGTCTTCAACTGGCCAGCTAGTAAAAATATCAATGACCTTTTCTTTTCTTTTTTTAAAAAGAATGCTTGCTGTTTTTAGTACTCATGGAGGAAATCTTGCAAGTACTTGGTTTGAAAGAAAAATACAGAAAGGGCAGCCTTAACTTACAGGCAGACCTGGTAGGCCTTTTGGTCCTGTGTCACCTTCCAAGCCTTTGAGGCCCTGGTGAAAACAAGAGAGAAGAGACAACTAAATAACCACTGAGATTTGGACAGTACTTGACTCACAAGGTGGGGCAGACAGGGTGGGAGGCTGGCTCCCTTACCTTTTGCAGTGTCCTCCATTGATTTTGGAAATAGGGAGGGGGGTGTTTTGAGGTGGGTGTTGATCTCAGGGAAGGCAAGGGGCGGAAGACCAGGGAAGGCTCAGCTATAGG
Organism: Zootoca vivipara; assembly: GCF_965207765.1. Lineage (NCBI taxonomy): Eukaryota > Metazoa > Chordata > Lepidosauria > Squamata > Lacertidae > Zootoca > Zootoca vivipara. Next base: position 41,868,504 of record NC_142585.1, on the reverse strand, counting down.
AGAGCAGAGCATGGATGTTGCTTCAGCAAGCGCCAAATCGAAAGTGAGCCCTGCTGCTAACCCTATCCTCCCATGCCTAGTCCTGACCAGACATTGAGTGCTCAGAGGAAGAACCAGATACTGTACTGTTTGAGGACTTGGGGGAGCAGGCAAGGGCCCCCTGAATCCAATGCAGAGGATCCCCTTGTGGGGAAGAGCCTTCTGGGATTGTCAGAGAAGGAGATGGACTTGCTCCCCGAGTCCGCAAGAGGGTTGGTGCCAAAAGCTTGGTGTGCAGGTTGAAAAGCAAATAGCACAGCTAGGACCACTGCAGCAGTTCCCTGCTATGGTGCAGGGAGTAAGAAACCAGAGCTTTGCTGTCAAGAGCCCCTGGCTTAGGATGTCTAAGGGGAGAGGCAGGCAGGATTCACATCAATGTCAGTCATTCTTGGGTAGCTGCCAGGGCTCAAGCACCTGACTGGGAGTGGCCACCGGGACCATAAAACACCAGTCCTGAGAGATCTGCATTGGCTCCCAGTACGTTTCTGAGCACAATTCAAAGTGTTGGTGCTGACCTTTAAAGCTCTAAACGGCCTCGGTCCTGTATACCTGAAGGAGTGTTTCCACCCCCATCGTTTAGCCCGGACACTGAGGTCCAGCAACCAGGGCTTCTGGCAGTTTCCTCATTGCGAGAAGTGGGGTTACAGGGAACCAGACATTGGGCCTTCTTGGTAGTGGTGCCCACCCTGTGGAAGCCCTCCCATCAGATGTCAAGGCAATAAGCAACTCTTTTACTTTTAAAAGACAACTGAAGACAGCCCTGTTTAGGGAGGTTTTTAATATTTAATGCTGTATTGTTTTTAACACTCGATTGGGAGACGCCCAGAGTGGCTGGGGAAACTCAGCCAGATGGGCAGGGTATAAATAAATATATTATTATTATTATTATTATTATTATTATTATTATTATTATTATTCCCAGTCTGGCAACCCTCACGCCCTACCCCTACCTGCATCAGGCTGTTGGGGCTAGGAGCCTTTGGTCATTTGGTGTTGTTACTGTTCGACTATGACCTGGGAGACAAGGGTTCAAATCTTCACTTGGGTCATGAACCTCACTGGGTGACCTTCTGCCAGTCACTGCCTTTCAGCTAGATCTACCTCACAGGATTGCTGTGAGGATAAAGTGGGAGGGGCGGTTAAACCATGCAAGGAACCTTCTGCTCCTTGTAATAAATGTGGGATATAAATGGGAGGAATAAACAAACAAATAAATAAACTTCTCACGACATCCTGGAACCCATGATATGCTGGGGTGGGGGCTGGGCTGGGCTGGGCTGGCGTGCTACACAATATCCCAGTGCAAGACTACCTCTGGTACCACTGTGGGGGAACATAAAATGATGTAGGTGGTGGTGGTGGTGGTGGCTCTCACTGCCTCGGGGCCCTCTCAAATCCAGAAATGGGCAAGTGCTTTGCATAAATTGTTGGAGTGCACCAGCTGATATGCCTGATATGTGAAATCATGGTGATATGTGAAATCATGGTGATATGTGAAATCATGGTGATATGCTGATACGTGAAATCATGGAAGGTGGTGGCATTGAGGACTGCAAATGTGCATATAAAAAGAATTAGGTACAACAATGGCAGTGGGTCAGTGTGCATGTATGCAGCGGGGATGTGGGGGGTAGGATTACTTACTTTTTGTCCAAATGTGCCCTGGGAAGAGGAAGAACAAAGGTAATACTATTGGGGAACAATACATTTGTCCAAAAGAAGTCCCCCACCCCTAAAATAACAGTTGTTGGAAAATAATCCTAGAAGATAAACTGAACTAGCTTTTGCATTTTCGTTTTGCTTAAAGGATGAATGTGATGAACGCGAACTAAGTCTCTCCTTTTTGGACGTGTTGAATTAGAGCTAGCTCCTTTTTTAAAATGAGTTTTTCAAGTTCTGGATGCCAGGGATTAAGTTTGAGACATCTGACATGCAAAGCACATGTTCTGCCAACTGAGCTATAGTGGCTCACAGAAGTGTGTGTGGGGGGAGGCCTTGTGGACCCCCCCCGTACAACTAGCAACACCAGAGAATTATGCAGATTTGTAACTTCTGCATGCTTTATACATGTGGCAGAATATAATAGTTTCCCAATAGGAAAAATAATAATTGCCTATGTGCAGAATTCTGAATTTATTTTCCTAATGTGCAAGTAATACTTGTCCCATTAAGTCCCTGGAACAAAGAAGCAAAGCCCTGCAAATTTATTGCTGTGCAGTTCGAAAAAGGAGGAGGGGAGCTTACTGGAATGCCAGGGTGTCCAGCAGATCCCCATGTACCACGTGGGCCAACAACACCCTGAAAATGAAGGAGAGAGTGTTACGAAGGCAACTCGGGCCTGTGTGAAAGCATCTATTTATCTATATCTTATATATTTATAGACCTCTTAATACCAGAACAGTTTACAAAGAAAGATAACAAGTATTATACACATCTTGCACCAACTTGGGCCCTAGACTGTGGGTCCCCAGAAGTGTACGTGACACGACATCATGATGTGATGTGACGTGTGCAGCTTGGTCTCTGCCCTCCACTGCCGCCTTCCAGTGCTGCGGCAGGGCTGGGGCCTCTGCCTCTGCTGCAGAGCCTCTGTTGGGGCCCACGGTGACCACAGATGCACCCCAGAAGCACATCTGCGGCCACAGTGGGCCCCAACAGAAGCCCGGTTGCCGCAGTGCTGCTGGAGAGTTGGAGGTGAGGCAGCAGGCAGCAGTGGCTGGGCACCCACATTGAAAATTTTGTGGGTGCCCAGGCACCCCTAGAATTGGCACCAGTACACCTTTTTGCTCAGGGTGGCACTGTGGGTTAAACCACTGAGCTTGCCGATCAGAAGGTCGGTGGTTCGAATCCCCACGACGGGGTGAGAGCTCCCGTTGCTCGGTCAGTGGCGAACGGTGCCGCTTGGCTGTCCGAGGCGGCACCCCCTGGGAATGGGGCGTCACTCCATAGCGCACATGCATCCTGACGCCAGGACGGACTGCGCATGTCCGCACATGTGTAGTCCGTCTGGGTTGGCGATGCTGCTCTGCTCGGCCGGTGTGCTCTGCTTCTTCCTGCTCGGGCAGAGGAGGCGGGGGTGGGCTGGGGGCGCTGCCCCCACACTGCCCCCGCCAGAGTGGAGCTAGGGGCGGCCCGCCCCCTTCACCCCTCCCTTGCTATGCGCCTGTGTTCGGCCCCTGCTCCTGCCCATCTAGCAGCTCAAAAGCACGTCAAAGTGCAAGTAGATAAATAGGTACCGGAAGGTAAACGACATTTCTGTGTGCTGCTCTGGTTCGCCAGAAGCGGCTTTGTCATGCTGGCCACATGACTTGGAAACTGTATGCTGGCTCCCTTGGCCAATAACGCGAGATGAGCGCCTCAACCCCTGAGTCGTCCGTGACTGGACCTAACAGTCAGGGGTCCCTTTACCTTTACCTTTCCTGACACAGAAGATTGGGTCCTATTTTTTTTCAATTATTTGTTTCAGTTCTCTGAGTTTCTGTTCTTATACCTGTTTTACCATTTTTAACCTCGTGTTTTTACCTGCTCCCCTTTTGGTCCTGGCCTCCCAGGAACGCCCACGGGTCCTCGCTTACCCTGAAAGAGAGAAAAAGTAATCACTGAGGACTAGGCGCTTTTTATGTTCAAACTGCTTTTCACCCATCCCGAAACCTTCACAAACACAGTATGAGCAGCAGCAGATTCTCATACGTACCTTAAAACCATTATCCCCCGGGGGACCAAGGTAGCCCATCATGCCTTTGATGCCCTACAGAAGGATGCCCAAGAAATGGGAAAGGATTAATGATTCTCAGTGATGTAAAAATCAATCACTTACATTAACCTGTGTTATAACAGCCACTCAAACAATAGGGTAGCGAATGCAATGCCTTCCAATGCAATGCCTTCTCATCCTTTCCAGCCAGAATGGTCAATAGTTACAGGAGCTGCAGTTCACTATAGAAGGCACCATCTTGGTTACTCTTGTCTTATGCTGTCAACTGCGAATGCAACTTTAGCTGGTACATTAGCAAGCTGGTAATATCAGCTGAGACAGCATCAATCAGCACCTACCTTTTCTCCTTTGGGCCCCTTGACTCCCTTGCCCCCCCTGAGCCCAGGAACACCCTGGGAATGGAAAAGACAAATAACACAATTATTTATAGTGCTTCATAGTCACTCCCTGGCAGATGGATTCCCCCCCCCAAGCCAACCATACAACTGCAAAACATCTTACACATAGGTGTCAAATTCCTGGGGCCCCATGAAGAGGCCAAGCTGGCACTCCCATCTCCACAAGAGGTCCAGAGAGAGTGGCAACATGAGAACAGGGCCTTTTCTGTGGTGGCTCCCTGTTTGTGGAAAACTGTCCCTATGAAGGCCTTCTCTCCCAGGCCTTCAGTGAATTAAATGATACAGTGCTCCCTCAACTTACGAACTTAATCCGTTCCCAATGCACATTCGTAGGTCGAAAAGTTCGGAAGTCGAAACGTGGCTTCCCATGGGGGGAAAAATATTCGGAAAAATTCGTAAGTCGAAAAAGCCGCATGTAAAAATTCGCATTTAAAGCCGCCAACGGTTTCCGTTCGGATGTAGAGAAATTCGTAAATATGCGGCCATTTGTCCCGTTTGTAAGTCGAAACCTACGAATGTGGGGTAATTCGTAAGTCGAGGGACCACTTTTAAAATTCTATTACTATGCTTCATTATTTATTATTATGCCATGCATTTTTGTGTTTTTATATTGTGAACTGCCCTGTGATCCTCAGATGAAGGGCAGTTTCAAAATTTAATGAATAAAATAAATAAAAATAAAGCATAATTGGGCCATGCATTGGTAAGTTGAAAACTTGATGCGCTTGTTGATGATTGGGAAGCTACAGCATGAATGCAGCAGAAGTGTATAGAGTTCCAATATTAACTCCCCTTCACAGTCACACTGCACCACAAACTCAACAAACTCAAATGAAAAACATGGAAGAGGAGCCAAGCAAACCTGGTCCTGCCTTGGAATATGTTTCTTAGGCTGCAACTCAGATACACTGAATGCAATAGAGCTTACCTCTGAGTACGTACCCGTCACTGATCTCCCTACCAATCCCAAAGGGGCTCCGCTCTAAGGGAGCAACCCAATGAGGGCTGAGCATGCTCATTGGCCATGGAAAGCTGTAGCTGTGTGTGCGCACATGAGTGAATGAAAGAAGGAGAACAGAAGCCAAGGAGAAGGCGGAATGGAATGGAGTATCTTGGAAGAAAGCATGGCCGACTGGCAGAATCCCTGAGCAGGAGTACCCCAACCTTTGCAACATGTTACAAATACTGCAGTTTTATAATATTTTGCCAGTGGGTATCTGGTAAGAGGCCAGTGTGGCGTAGTGGTTAGAGTGTTAGACTACGACCTGGGAGACCAGGGTTCAAATCAACACTTGGCCATGAAGCTCACTGGGTAATCTTGGGCCAGTCACTGCCTCTTAGCCTAACCTACCTCACAGGGTTGTTGTAGGGATTGAATGAGAGTGAGAATCATGTAAACCACCTCGAGTTCCTTGGAGAAAAAGCTGGGCTACAAAGACAACAAACAAACAAATGTGTCCCAGGAAGGCTTTTTGTAATGAGTCACCCTTGTGATCAATACTTACATAAGGGCCTTGGGGTCCCCGGGGACCACGGAGACCATGTTCACCTTGAGAGCCCTGGAAGGGAGAAAATAGGGAAAGGAGGGGGAAAGACTGGCATTAAGGCACCAGAGGATGTGGAAGAGGACCCACAACTGGGTTGCAGCCAGACCTAAGATGGGCCACATTAGTGTCATGGCCACCACAGGTATTCATACATATCACCCATCCAACCATTGAAGTAAATACAGGGTGTAAAAGTGAATAATGACTATCCCAGAAGAATAAAGGCAACAAGAGTCAGCCATAATCAATACGGTAATTATTAAGAGTACAAAGCATTTTGCCTACCTTGGGGCCTCTGGAGCCTCTTGGGGGTCTGGGTCCAGCTTTACCACGCTTGCCCTGATGGTGGTGGGGTAAACAGGGAAACAGAAAAGAGGTGGGTTGCCAGAGCTCAGGGTCTAACCCTGAGTTTAACAATAAAAACATCAGCAACAAAAACACAAATAAACATGATTTCAAATTCACTACAGCCTGAATTTCCTTGGGGAAACCCATGTGCTTTAAACGTATGACCAGAGAGTATCTGACAAGGGAAGAAACGCAGGACAAAGTATAATTTGTTAACAGATACTAAGGAAAGAGGTGGCTTCTCCCTGCCAGATTTAAGATTATATTATGAGGCGTCCTGTCTTTGCTGGCTGCAGGAGTGTATTGACTTAAAGAATGCGGATATTCTGAACTTGGAAGTTCAGGATAATAGATTTGGTTGGCATGCATATCTATGGTATGAAAAGACAAATGTGCATAAAGGTTTCCTAAACCACTTGGTGAGAAAATCAATTTACTTGGTGTGGGAGAAATATTAAAATTTATTGAAACAGAAAACACCTTGGTGGCTCTCCCCATTGAAAGCGATATCTGTGAAAAAACCTAATGCAGAAAGTGAGTGGGCAACTTATAAAGAGTTGCTATTTGAAGCAGAAGATCAATTGAAAATTTAAAAAATGAGAATGTAAGACTGATGGTGAATGATTGGCTGCAATACCACCAATTAAACCATGTGTTTATGAAGGATAAAAGGAATGGTTTTTGTCAGGGGAGCTCCTTACAGGGAGCCTCCGCCTCTCCTGTTGACCAGCACTTCGCCCAGTGAGAGCAGCAGCAGCGGGCCAGGTGGAGGGAATGAGGAAGTTAGTAAGTTGGAGGAGTCAGGGCTCGGCTATGCTAGAGAGCCATTGCAATGCCCTGACCAAGAGGTGGAGGGGAACAGGCAGCCCCTTTCGGCACCTGAATTAAGGTGCGCCACCAAACATAAGGTCGGGAGGAGACATTTCAGGGTGCCCAAACTCTTATGCTGGGCACATAACAGGAAACGTCCACTCCCAGATTCTGCGAGTGACCGAGAGGTCATGTTTCCTGCTATCTCTGCACTGTAAATACTATGCACAATAAAACTCTTAAAGACAGAGCGGACATGGGCATCTTTACTCAAGAGTAGCTGCAACAGCACCATTACAGTTTTAATACAGAAAATTCGAGGTTTGAAAAAGAACTACAGGAGGATAATGTGAAATTGATTTCAAAAATGTATAAACTGCTGTTAGAATGGTATACAAAAGATGAAGAAGTGAAATCATTAATGATACAATGGAAAAGGGATATTAGAAATCATATACAATGGGCATCATGGGGAAAATTATGGAGGGAAGATTTAAAATTTACAGCGTGTATGTTGAAAGAGAACTATATGAAAATGGTGTATTTCTGGTACCTAACTCCTAATAAACTAGCAAAAATGTATAGAACTGCTACAGTAAAGAACCACATGTAAAAAAATAAAAGTATATTGGGAAATGATTTACAGTCGTACCTCGGGTTGCGAACACCTCGGGTTACGAACAACCCGGGTTACGAACTTCGCAAACCCGGAAGTATTTTCGCCGTGCGCGTGTGCGCATGCGCAAAGCGCGAAAATAGTGAAAATAGCGCTTTGCGCATGTGCAAAATGGCGGTTCGGGCCCTTTCCGGATTACGAACTTTTTGGGTTACGAACTGCGACCCGGAATGGATCGCGTTCGTAACCCGAGGTACCACTGTATAACAAATTGGGGGGAAAATGTTTAAAATAAATTTTGTAAAAAAACAACAACAACCCTGAAGCTTTCTTACTAGGAATTTTAGGTCCAGAAATACCTAAGGATCAGAAAAAAAGAAGAAGAAGAAGAAGAAGAAGAAGAAGAAGAAGAAGAAGAAGAAGAAGAAGAAGAAGAAGAAGAAGAAGAAGAAGAAGAAGAAGAAGAAGAAGAAGAATGTATGACCAGAGAGAACAGAGTGCTGGACTACGTGGGGGAGGGTCTTTTACATGATCCAGCTGGGCTTCTCTTAAGTTCTTTCTGTAAGAATCACACCTGTTGCCTAGCACAATTTCCCCTCAGGCCACACCCACCACTGGCATGCAGCCCTCTGCCCCCTGGAAGGCTGTCCATGGGCATAAAAATGTACTTTGATTAATCACCTTCCTATTTATTTGGAACGGTTTCATTGTGTTGAGTTCTTCCCCATAGTCTGAGGGGGCACAAACATGAGGCAGGTTTCCTATTCTACCAGCTAGGCCTATGCTCTCCTATCTGGTTCTTAGCCTTCTCTTAGCAGTGAAGGGTAATAGATCAATGGTAGAGCATCTGCTTTGCATGCAGAAGGTCCCAGGTTCAAACCCCAGCATCTCTAGGTAAAGGTAAAGGGACCCCTGACCGTTAGGTCCAGTCGTGGACGACTCTGGGGTTGCGGCGCTCATCTCGCTTTACTTGCCGAGGGTGGCGCTGTGGGTTAAACCACAGAGCCTAGGACTTGCCGATCAGAAGGTCGGTGGTTCGAATCCCCGCAACAGAGTGAGCTCCCGTTCCTCGTTCCCTGCTCCTGTCAACCTAGCGGTTTGAAAGCATGAAGTGCAAGTAGATAAATAGATACCGCTACAGCGGGAAGGTAAAAAGTGTTTCCGTGTGCTGCTCTGGTTCGCCAGAAGCGGCTTAGTCATGCTGGCCACATGTACGCCGGCTCCCTCGGCCAGTAAAGTGAGATGAGCGCCACAACACCAGAGTCGTCCACAGCTGGACCTAATAGTCAGGGGTCCCTATACCTTTACCTTTACCTAGCAACCTCTTATGCAAGAGCAGGGGCTTCAGTGCGATTTCTTACCTTTCTGCCTGGATTGCCAGGGAATCCGGGATGCCCATCATATCCACGCTGCCCCTAAGGGAAGAGATGGAGAGAAAAGAGAGATGGAGGCAAAAAGTGAAGGCAGACTACTCCAGACACAACTTTAAAACCAGGTTTAATTCAACATGCACACGCCCTTTCCCCAAGCCAAGCTTTGGGGAGGAAAAACCTGTTCTGCAGCTTATAAAAAAGGGCGGTTGATACATCATTTGATTTCATTTCCCCCCTCGCCTTTGACACCCAGTGTATGTATTTTCAGGACCCACCCCATTTTTTTGTGATTGAATTTTTTTTTAACTGCAAGTTTAAAAAAATGTCTTTAATGTCGCATTTTAAAATTGCTGCAACTTGCCCTTAGTACCTTAAGGTGAACTGAACATATTCATAGTAATGATATTAATAGTATTAATACATATTAATAGTAAAGATAACAACAACAACAAAAACAACTTCTCATAAATTACTTCGAACATAAATTTAACAGGAAAAGCATCAACAGTAAAAAGTTAAAAAGCAATCCCATACATAGTGTGCCTTGTTTCAGTTATTTTACTTTTTTTTATCTTTTGCATTTTCTGTGATTTTGTTGTGTTTTCTTTTGTATTCATTTGTACAATGCTTTGGTGGGGCTTTGAGCAAAAAAAAAAAAGCATTACACTCATAAAGCAATGAATGTATGTCTACAATGAAAATGAAATTGGCAAAACAATTTCAAACCAATACTGACAAAGTGTGGTGGAATAAATAAGTTTGGAATAAAATCTGACAGGAGAAAAGTTAGTGGTAGATGTTAGTGGTAGATGGCACTGATTCAATGCTTATGATATTTTATTCTCTTGCTCATTATGCTGTTTTAAATGTGCATTTTATACTTGACTTCTTTTATTGTTTTCTTTCAAAAAGTTTAAGATTCTTTTGGTTAACTCTTCCATATTAAATATGAATTCCGTAGTCAACCTTTTGAATTCTGTAGTTTTATTTTGAAATATTTAAGATAACATTTTAGTTTCCTGTTAAATACATTGCGTTGAATGTACACTTTGATTTTCAGTAATGTTTTATTCTGGATTGCTTTATTTGATCTTTTAATGTGTTGTAAACTGCTTTGAGATTCCAACCTCCCCTAAAAATAGGTATAAAGCAGTGTAGAAATGAAATGAACAACAACAACAACAACAACACAACCACCACCACCACAACAACAATTTAGTGGTGCTGGGGGGGATATCCAACCCCAACACCAGTTTTATGACACATTACACTTTTTAAACCTGAGAAGATGGTGGCAGAGAAAAAGGGCTTGAGCCCCTACCAGAGACAGACTCACTACAACTGCAGGAGCCACTGAGGGCTTGTCTATACTTGCCCTGGTGCTTTCTCCCGGGGACACCCGCTGTTACCGCTGAATCAGAGCAAACATCAATCAGCCTTTCTCTAGATTAACGTTTGCTCTGATTCAGCACTAAAGAGTGGATTTTCCAGGGGAAAGTAGCGGGGCAAAGGCAAAACTTCTCAGACACTTGCCTAGACAAGTAAAAGGTGAAAGATTTATACGATCTGAGGTGAAACCAGAGTAAAAAGCACAGGACAGGTAGAAAATCCCTTAAAGGTAAAGGGGACCCTGACCATTAGGTCCAGTCATGACCGGCTCTGGGGTTGTGGCGCTCATCTCGCATTATTGGCCGAGGGAGCCGGTGTACAGCTTCCAGGTCATGTGGCCAGCATGACAAAGCCGCTTCTGACAAACCGGAGCAGCACATGGAAACGCCGTTTACCTTTCCGCTGTAGCGGTACCTATTTATCTACTTGCACTTTGACGTGCTTTCGAACTGCTAGGTTAAAAACCCCTTAGACCTGTGCTTTTAGGCACAGGAGAAGTAGAAGTGTAGACAAGCCCTCAGACAAGCAAAAATAACTAGGAAGCAGCTCAGCGATGGGTTCACCATCAAAGCCATGATGAAAAAAACACTGCGATAGAAAACAAAGCACCTACAATTGATTCATCTGGCATCAATCAGAAAAAAGGGTGTTCTCTGTCATTATGGAACAGTCTCCCCCTAGAGATTCAGTGGATACCTTCAGTGGTGTGTTCCCATTAGTCAAAGACATTCCTGCCCACCCAAGCATATCCACCCCCTGGATCAACCAGCTCACCTTTTTGTTATTTATTCTTGACCTACTCGATGATCCATATATATCGTATGGAGTTTTATGAAGTTGTATTGTTTTACATTGTAGTGGTATACAAATCAGTCAGCCTGTCAAGTCAGTTAGTCAACCAAATAGAATAAAAGTTGGTAGAAAATTAATACCTTTTCTCCTTTACGGCCTTTCTGACCAGCCAGACCTGGTAGACCTAGAGGCCCCTGAAATATACATACAAAGAAAGAGAATCTGGGGATAGCACAAACCCTTTATCACTATTTCATTTATTACTCTCTCCCCTGCCTCAGTTGGTACTGAGAACTGTGGGAAGGAAGACCGGATCTTTCTTCCTTCCATTAGTTTTTGTTCACCTATAGCATTTGGTTTTCTTGCCACCAAGTTGGCAAGCACTATCAAGCTTTGGGGTGGTGATGTCCCACTTCAACTTGGGAGGTGGGGTTTGCAGAGATTCCACCTTACCTTGTATAAGGTAAAAAACCACCCGAGGCTGGTGCTCACTGGGAACTGATAGGCAGGCCAATAACGGAACCAGAGCAAATGACAGGTGGAGCCAGAGCCAATATATGTCAGCTCATTCCAGTTCCATTCCTTTCTTCCTCCCTGATGAGTTCTACAAGGGCAGCACTGAGGCTGAGCAGGAGGAGGAAGCTGACAGCCAAGCTTGCCATAGCTGCCAAGTCTCCCGTTTTTCGCGGGAAACCCCCGGATTTTAATCCGTTTCCCGCTCTTATCCCGAATAGAAAAAAATCCCGGAAATCCCCTGGATTTCCTACCTGCCAGGGAGGCTCCATTTCGGTACCGCTCTGCCCATGTCTGGGCACCGGAAATCGGGCAGAATGGCACCGGAAGTCGCTTCTATGCATGTCCGGACATGTGTAGAAGTGACCTCCGGTGCCGCTCTCCCCATGTCTGGGTACTGGAAATCGGGCAGCGCTGGCACTGGAAGTTGCTTCTACGCGTGTCCAGACATGCGTAGAAGCGACTTCCAGTGCCGCGCTGCTGCTGATCCAGCATTTTTCAGCGGGAGACTTGGCAGCTATGAAGCTTGCCCCTTTGCTGGATGTTAAGTAAAAAGGTAGAGAAGGTGGGTAGGGGCTGGAGGAGGCAGACTGAGCTTGGAGGGGCAGTGCCCCAGTCACCCTAGTGGACCAGCCTTCACTGCCCCAAACACTCAAAGGCACCCTGGTTTGACTGGGGGTTCATGCAAAGTGTATGCACACCTCTAATAAGCATGATGTATCAAGGCAGGGTGGGGAATACAGAGCCACAGGAAAGCATCCCGACAAAGCATATAGTTCCAGCAAATATATTGGGATTCTTTTGCAGTATGTAACCCATTTTCTTAGGGTGAATCAGAATTCTGGAGGGGAGGGGTCCATGGAAGAATTTGATAATATGGTGATTGACTTAGATTCTAATACATGGTACTCCACCTGTTGGCCTGATGCCCCTTCCTGTCCCAGATCTCCTTTCTTGCCTGGGGGCCCCTGAAAGAAAGAAAGAAAGAAAGAAAGAAAGAAAGAAAGAAAGAAAGAAAGAAAGAAAGAAAGAAAGAGTAATACTAGAGCTGAAAGCTTATTCAATGAATCAGAACTAAAAACATTTAGCTCGCCTAAAACAGAAATCCACAGGTTCCCATCTTCAAATTTTGCTTCTAGAGGGTCACAGATTAGGAAGTTGCCTTATACTGAGTCAAATCCATTGGTTCATGTAGTTTAGGATTGTCTACGCTGGCTGGCAGCAGCTCTCCAGGGTTTCAGATTGTCTTTTCCAGCCCTGCCTGGAGCTGCTGGGGGAAATTCAGGTGCTCTAAAACCTTCCCTTTATCCTGAATGCCCATTGGTGGATTATAATGTATCTCTAATTAATCCAGTCTTCTAATTGAATACGCACATGTATTCAGAGATATATGTCCTATGTGAAATCCCTCCCCACTGATCCCCTAAATGAATAGAAAGATGAGCAAGGAGAACCAACTCACATCAAGACCAACTAGCCCTGCTGCTCCAGTTTTACCAGGGGAACCACAATCACCCTAAAATTCAAGGGAGAGAAAACAAACATGTTCAATTGTAAAATCACAAGTGCAACCAAAGAGGAGTATGCAACTATTATATCTTGCCAGTAGCATAGCTAGCCAGGGGCAGGGCGGGGAGAGGTAGGGAGCCTGCACTGGGCGGGGAGGCATAGGGTGCCATGGGGGGGGGTCTGTAGTGCACACTGTGACTGCTGTGCATTGGGGGGGGGGGAATCTGGCTAGCACGGTGGTTGCTGGGCATTTTGGGCACTGCAGGGGGGTGGAGCCACTTCCCGTCCCTGAAAACGTCTGCTACGGAATTTTGGTGGCTGCCCTAAAAATAGCTCGGGTGCCGGCAGAGGTTTCTATGTGGCTGTGTATTGCCTTCTGCCTGCAGTTAAAAGATGTACAGCCCACTCTTTATCAGCTCTACCTCATTCCACTGCATGAGTAGACCAGGCTCTGTAGAACAGATCTGTGGCTACTAGCTATGAAAGCTATGTTCTACCTCCCCTGTCAGAGGCAGTGTGCCTCTTGTGACCTGCAGCTGGGAAATGCAAGTAGGTAAAGGTGCTGCTGTGCTTAAGTCCTACAGGCTTCATCTGGACATCTGGTTGCCCATTGTGAGAACAGGATGCTGAACTAGATGAGCCTTTAACTTGGTTCAGCAGCGCCCTTTTTATGTGCTTATGTTCTTTTGCTCTTCTGATCTATGATACGATAAAGTAGATACAGCTTTCTTTGTGCAATACATGCTTTTCATGGAAAAGGTCCAGCCCTTTAAAAGCAATTGAATGCACCCGAGCACCTAGCTTTCCCAGTACACCAAGCTCCCCCATATCTTCTGACACACAGGCAGGTCTGAACCTTGATGTTTCTCTTTTTATACATGAGTTACTGCCAAAATATGGCCCCAAGAATTGCTCAGAGGGGTTTGGAAGTGAGATCATTGCTACATATTACATATTTCAACTTCCCAAAAGCAGAGAAAATTAAGGGCAGCGCTGAAGGGTTTAATGCATTGTCTTGCTTTTAAGATGAGAGAGCGTAAGAGACCTAGGTTCTAACATCAGTTTCATTTATACAAGCAGAGCAAAGTGGAATCAAAGAGGCTCCTCCTGCAGCAGGTAAATCTGCCACTGGGGTTCCCAGAGGGCGGCTGTATCCTCTTATGCATCCTCCGCTTTAGTTATATCATACAAAGACAATGCAGTCTCTGCCTTCTACCTGTCTATTTTGGAGTGCAAAATCAAATGGCAAACTTCTTCCCAAAGTGCTTTTCTGGCAACATCCAACCTCCTAAAGGTGTCATCTCCAAAGGCTGGAGAGAGATTCTCTGATATCAAGGAACATTACAATTCTTTTGCTAAGAAACTAAGCACTTACCAGTTTCCCACACAAAGTGAAAGGTCCATACACTGTAATCAAGATGGCAAGACTCAACAACACCATCAACTAAGAGCTAGGTGTTACCTTTTGGCCAGGCTCTCCTTTCCCACCTATATCTCCTTTCGATCCTTCCCGGCCATCAAAACCCTGGAGACCTTGAACACCCTTGGTACCCACGGGGCCTGCTGCACCCTAGGGAATGCAAATGAGAGAGACAGCACATTTTTTTTTACTTTTTTTTTGAAAATGCCAAGCAAGAAAAGATGGTGCCCCATCCCAGCAACATGGTGGGAAATGTAGTTTTCCTAGCGTTCTTTTTTTCTTCTTATTTCCACTCTGACAGAAAAACGAGGATATCAAGCAACTGCTTTATTCATTCTCAATTGCTGCCAATTTTCTTTCATCTTCCTTGCATTTACTGCTTTTGTGGAACATCTAGAATTTGTGTGAATGTGTGTACACATGCATGCACTCAGGGCCGTCTTAAGTATATTTGGTGCCCTGGTGTCGTGGTGTGACGGATCCCTCCGGCGCCCCTGCCCTGCCCCGTTTCCCAGCGCGGCGGGCGGGCGGGCACAGCTCCGCGGTGGGGGCAGCTGCGCAGCGCCCACCCCCTGGCGGGCAGGCGCCCTGCACCACCCAGCCTGGCTGTAGGGCCGGCCCTGCATGCACTCACTGGAGCTGAAGTCCAACAACATCTCATGCATGGGGGAGGAGCACAGGTTCCCCAACCCTGCTAGATAAACTCTTAATCTGAGCAGCTTCACTGCTGAATCAGCAGCTCCTGAGCTCTGCCTTCCTGAACCATAATAATAGACAGTACTTACAGAAGGACCTGGCTTGCCCTGATCTCCCTTCCTCCCATCTTCTCCTGGGAAGCCCTGAAATAAAGAAATAACAGCAACACTTTCAGTCACAGTCATATTTCATTTATGCAATGCTTGCATGTTCAAAATGTTTCAACGACTTTTATTTTGTTAAAATGCTTATGAAGAATCATATAAGGTAGGTCAGGATTCTTATCCACATTTTGCTAACATTTTGTGTGTGTTTGTGGCTGAGGCAGAGACTAGGTAAGCAGAGAGTGGCAGCAGTATCATCAGTAGTTAGTACTGTGGGATAACCAGCCTCATATAACCAACATGCCTAAGTAATTAATGCAAGACAGGGTTAATACTACAGAGTAAGCTTAGCTACGGTACATCCACTTCCTTTTCATTGGGAGGAAATGGGTAACCAAGCCTATTGTTCTCCCTCAGTCTACCTAAGAAGCTCAGTGTGTGAGGAGGACTGAGCTGATTGTGCCAAGCTCAGACCACATGGCTCTCATGAGCCATTTGTTACTATACCAATAATTTAAGAACTTGTACCACTTTGGAACTAAATTAAGTTTTACTGCCTGTGCAACCTTTCTGACTGATGTATGGAAAGGCACAAGATGCTGAACTTTGGAGAATTGTAAGTAAACCATTGTACAGTGGTACCTTGGTTTAAGT
Organism: Zootoca vivipara; assembly: GCF_965207765.1. NCBI lineage: Eukaryota > Metazoa > Chordata > Lepidosauria > Squamata > Lacertidae > Zootoca > Zootoca vivipara. Next base: position 41,852,581 of record NC_142585.1, on the reverse strand, counting down.
ACACAATTGGTTCCGGAAGTCTGTACTTAACCTGAAGCATACTTAACCTGAAGCAAACTAATGAAAAGTGGATTAATCAGTTCCAGACGGTCCACGGAGTACTTAAACTGAAGCGTACTTAACCTGAAGTGAACTTCCCCATTGAAAGTAATGGAAAGTGGATTAATCCGTTTCAGACGGGTCCGCGGAGTACTTAAACTGAAAGTATTCTAACCGAACCGTACTTAAACTGAGGTAGGACTGTAACTTAATAAATGTGTGTTCTTTTCCTATGGTGGGGGGGGGAAGAGGAGATTATTTTGGAACTCACTTGAAAATATATATATATTAAAGGCCAACAGCATATACTTCCACACTTTACTTTGCTGCATATTTTGAGTTTTAAAATCTCTGCTGGTGTTCTCTCACCAAAAAGTACTTGCCTCACACCTGGATCTTGGCATCCAGGGAATTCTCTTTTTATACCTACTTTGCTTCCTTGCCACCATCAAATACATGCTAGGCTGTTGAAAGGGCATGGGGGGGGGACTTTAGCTCAATGGCACAGCATCCGCTTTGTTTGCACAGGGTCCCTGATTCAATCTCTGGCATCCCCAGGTGGGGCTGGGAGAGACACCTCTTTGCAGCACCAGTGTGCCACTGCTAATCCTGCTAGTCACTACAGGATATACTGAACTAGACAGGACCAATGGTTAGACTTGGGTCAGGCAGCCTCCATATGCTTGTTTTATTCAGCTCTTTATTCAGAGCCAAGAGGGCTTGGAACATACATTGCTCTTTGATGAAAGACAAAGAGCTGAGTGACAGAATCCATACTTCCTATGCAAAAGACCTCCAGTTCAGTCCTCAGCATCTTCAAGTAGACTCTTTCCTGAAACCGTGGAGAGCCACTGCCGGTCAGTGCAGAAAGTACTGAACTAGCTGCAACAGTGGTCTAGTCTGGATGAGGCAATTTCCCACATTTCTATGAAGAACATCTGCCTCTAGTTGGAGTCTCTGTCTGGAGGGTTGTGGTAACACTGGCTGCTAGTGATGGATAAATCTGCTGATGTGCTTCTCTTAATTTCTTCCTTTTTCCCTCTGAAGGTCAGCTCTCCACATTTCTCCATAAATTTGTGGTGTTAAACAAACAAAAATCCTCTCAAACGTCTGACAGCATTTTAATGTTCTCCTATTTCTAGTGTAAATTTCCTCCCCATGCTTACATTGTGGTTTTATGTTGCAAACCACCCTGAGATCTATGGATGAACAGGCTGGTATACAAATTTAATAAATAATAATAATAGACAGCACCTGGTACTCCAGATCTATCATTATGAGGGCAATGTGATCCAGCTATACATCTGATTTACACAACTTTTTGCAAGCAATATTGTTTTACAGAATGCACTGTTGTATGCTATTTTCTCCAGCACGTGAATTTTTCTTTTTCTTTAAATTTTCTTTATACTTTTCAGATATATGCATTTCACTGATTTTACAATCATTTTGACATTTTAAAACTTGACTTCCTTCCCCCTTTCCGCAGTTCCTTAAATTTATTTTTAATATCTTCTGCATATCCAAATTCATTAAACTTACTCAGTTATTTATCTTCTTTAAATATATACTCTTACGTAGCTGCAGGTTATTATTATAATCCTGCCAGTGTTTTTATGTGTCTATGTGATTACAGTGGCGTAGCTAGCCGCCTGGCTGCCCGGGGCGGCAAACCCGAAGGCACCCCGTCATTGCGCACACAGGAGGCATGCAATGCAGCGCCACGGCAAACCCCACAAGCAAGCCACAGAGTGAGGCTTCTTCTCCATTGGGGCTTCTCCTCCATGGCAGTGGCCGCGTCACACGGCAGTGGCCGTCGGAGGTGGTCAGCCCCATCCAGCCTGCTGCCCCCCGCCCAGCCTGCTGCCCGTGGTGGCGTCCCCCCCGCCCCCTATTACTACGCCACTGTGTGTTTACAGTTTATCTGTAAATATTCAACAAACCATTTCCATTCCTTTATAGAAAGTGTGTTATCTTGATTTCTTATTCTTCCAGTATGTGCATTTTTCATGCAGGCTTTCCTCTAATATGTCTAGTTTTGCACACATTTATTTATTTTAGAAGCAAAAAAACCTTGAGAAGTGTGAATTTTGAAGGATGGCTGTGTTTTGATTTGCATATCGTTTCAGTAAGTGCAAATCTGATAGCATCCTGTTAAAATGTGAACATTATTATTATTATGAAATTTCTATACCGCCCTTTGCCCGAAGATCACAGGACGGTTTACAGTATCAAAACACCTACTGATGGTATTCCAGACCTATCATTATGAGGGGAGTGTGAGTCACCTTTACATATTATTTATATCTCAAGAAGAATGAGATTTGGGTACCAAGTGTCTTGCCCTTACCGCCCGTCCGGTAGCACCACTGGGTCCAATTGCACCATGAGGTCCTGGCTTTCCCTGAGAGGAAGAAGAAAAGAAGGGTGGGAAGAATTGTGAAATAGGAAGCGCCATTTTGCTACCTGGGAAACAGGTGAGCTGCCTCAGTTAAACTGATGATACTTACTCCCTGCACACACATATACTTCTCCCAAAGCTATAATTTTTTTTTGTCCCATATCCCTTACTCTACCAGTAAAGTCATGGGTACCTTCATTCCTTCAGGACCATCCAATCCAGGAAGCCCCCAGACTCCAATTTCACCCTGCAATGCCAAAAAAGAGCAAAGGTCACTGATTAGACACATCTCTCTGGCTTTGATGTGTGTCATGTTCCCAGCTTGAGGGCCCCAGTGTTGGCCTGAGGAAGGCTCTGATTCATTTGAATGTTGGGCCCCGCTCTAGGTGCGGCATAGGTTTCCTGGAGGTGCATGTTTCCTGGAGGTGCAACTACAGCAGCAGTAGAACACAACAAGAAGTTTCACCAGCATGCAGCAGCAAGTTGACATCAAACCACTGTTTATTTCGCAGTGCCACAAGTACCGCCACCTCTAATGCTGGCCATGCTGGCTAGGGGTTGATGGGAGTTGTAGTTCAACAACATCTAGAAGGCCACAGACCCTCCTATTCCTGCTTTGGGATCCAGGGGTACTGCTGAGCAGCCCAGCTTAGCAGTCCAAGTTGTCATGCCTCCTGTATCCTGCAATGATCTGGACACAGAGTTAGAGGCAGCAGGGGCACCAGATGGGGAGCCAGGTTTAGAACTGCCTGTGGAAGATAGAGAGACCACTGTGACAAAGATGGTTGGGCTCCCACCAGGTGGGAGACTATGGAAAGGAAAAGTGCCCATCTTCGGGCCAGAGGGTTGACTCCTTAAGGCTCTGAAGCTCTCAAGGGGGTGAAGAAGTAGTCTGGAGACAGAAGGATAAAAGGCCTCCCTCTGCCCCAATTGTTGTCTGTGCAAGTTGGATGTGCTCCAGGAACTGTTAACGTGCCTCACCTCCAGCTCTGCTGCTTTCCCTATGGCATTGGACCAGAACACAGCTCAAGGACTTGGCCAATGCCTAAACCTTGCCAATGTCACTTGCAGGTCCAGCATGACCTCTGTGAGGCCACAGCTACCGGTATTATATGTGACCTACCTGTGCTCCTCCTGCTCCTCCAGGTCCTGCAATTCCAGATATGCCTGCTTGGCCCTTTATGGAAAAATAGAGAAGAGAAAATGAGGCACAGGGTGAATTAAACTGATTCTCCCGATGGAAACTCTGGAGACAGAATCTGCCCTAGCTCCTTCCCCACTAGGAAAAAAAACAAACCCCATTTACGAGAGCATGCATGCTTTTTAGGCACAGAGACAATGCTTTGGAGTGAAAGCACTCATCAAAGGGCAGGGAAATCCACCTGCTTTATCAGTTTGATGTTTTTGTCACTTCTCCGTTTTATTGTTACAAAGGATGTTGTTATATTGCTGGAATGTTTTGCTCCTGTTTCTTTTTTTAAATTTCTTTTGGTAAAGAAATATTGTATGGTGCTCTGGAATTCATCAGAATGGAGGGTGGCCTAGAAATCTGTAAACAAATAAATGCATTTCTGATTCTGTAGGTCCAGGTTCACTAACTAGAGAAATCCCGGCACAGCAGTGGGACTTGTGGGTATCAACTCCCTCTCCTTTTGTCTATGACTGTTCAGCCAGGTTTGCAGGGGCTGATGGGTGTTGTAGTCTCCATCCCTGCATCATTAGTTGGAATGCTGTTAGTGTACTTGCCAAGAAACCTTCTTGTCCCTTTTCTCCTCTGCGGCCTTTTCCACCAACTGGCCCCATAGTGCCACGTGGCCCAGGCAGCCCTGAAGGTCCTCTGCTGCCATTGCTGCCCTGTTCCAGAAGAAAAAGGAGGAGGAGAAAGATTATTATCATTACTCCATTGGTTCTTAGTCTTTAAACCACTGGTGTGCCATGTCTGGGGGTGGGGTGGGGGGGTCCCCTGCTAATCATCTTCTAAGGATCACCTGCTGATTCAGGGGCTGTCTTCCACTCTGGGCAAATTTCTTGTGGCCTATGTCAATGGTGGGCTGTACAGTAGGCTAGTTTCTACACACACACACACACACACACACACACACCTACCTCTATCCTTCCTCCAGGCAAGTGAGTGGCATTACCAGAGCTTGAGAATAAATTCAAGCTAGGCAAAAACAGTTAAGGAGGGTGCCAAGAGCATGTGATTGGAGAGAGTCATGAGAGATGCAGAGAGAGAGAATCCTGTGGACCAGGTCTGAGGTTTCTCACCCATGTCATATAACTGTCCTCTGCTGGTTGTCTGAAGCCACTGCAACATTTTTTATTTTATTTTTACTGTTGGCCACTGTGAGAACAGGAAGCTGGACCAGATGGACCATTGGCCTGGTTCATTTAGGGATCTTCTTAAGTTTTTCATCCCTGACAATCATCCCTGATATCGGTCATGCTGACTGGAGCTGATGGGAATTGCAGTCCAACCTCTGAAGGACCACCGGTTCTCTATCTTTGTCCCATGTTAGAATAAAAGAATCCTAGGATTGTTGAGTTGGAAGGGACCCCCAAGGATCATCTAGTCCAACACTCTGCAATACAGTATATGCTGCTGCTGTTATATTTATTACCCACCCTTTACCAGTAGATTCCAGGGTGTGTTACAACCAATTTTAGATCAGTATTAAACACAGCCAAAACAAATTGCAACCACAGGAATACGCTGGGAATGAACATAGTGCAATGGATGAAGTGTCAGACCAGGACCTGAGAGCACAGGGTTTGAATCCCTACTCATTTGTGAAACCTGCTGGGTGACCTTGGACCAGTCTATCCTTACCCTACCTCATAGAGCTGTTGTGGGGATTAAATGAAGAAGGGGAGAACCATGTAGGCCGGCTTGAGCTCTTTGGGAATAAAAGTTGGGATATAAATGCAATAAATATTTAATAATAATAAATAAATTGTTTTCAAAGCTTGGACTTTTTTTTAATTAAAAAAACCCAGTATTCATGACACTCCCTGGGTGACCTTAGGCAATTCACACTCTCTCAGTTCTAACCTACCTCACAAGGATAACACGGAATGGGAAGATAACTATATATACCACCTTGGATTCCTTGAAGGAAAGATGGAATGTAAATGCAATAAACATGCAAATATGGTCAAAATGGAACACACTATGCTTTAAATGACTGCTTTCAATATTTATAAATATATATTTATATATATATATATTTATAAATCTGCCTCCCATTTCTCAATTTTGTCTCTGCTCTTCGTCATACCCAGTCCTGCTCAAGCTGTTTCATGATATTGTTTTAAGTACCGTATTTTTCCATGTATAAGACTAGGTTTCCCCTCCTAAAAAAAATAATGTCAAAAATTAGGGGGTGTCTTATACCCGGGGCCATCTCCCCCATTTTCCTAAAACTGAGTCCCCCAAAATAGGGGGCGCCTTATACATGGGGACATCTTATAGACAGAAAAATACAGTATATTCTAAGGAAAGAGAGAATATACCCTCAAGCCACTCAAACATTCTGAGAGATTATTGGTGAGAGGGAGCTAGACCGGGGAAAATCAGGACAGACCTACTACACCTTTTTCCCCTTTGGTCCCGGATCCCCCGGATCTCCAGGGTCCCCATCGTCACCCTGTAGAAGAGAAGCACATCTCTTTAGGAAAGGGGCTTTGCACCATAACATCAAACCCTGTGCTCAGAATTCCCCACAGCAACCCCATGCATGAATCCAGCTTGCGGATACTGAGTCCAATGACACTGGCCAATGGAATCTGTTGTTGTGTCACACCATGCCCACTGATGTGAATTAAATTTAGTGTGGCATGTCCAAAGGCCACAGTTGTGTAGTGCAACAGGCACTGCAATGTGAAAGGAATACTGGAGAACAGAGCAGAAAGACTAGCATTACAATCAGGAAAAAAAAATCCTGTAATATCCCCCACATCTGAATGCACCCTTGCTGTTGATAACCTGGCCTGACAAACCCACTTCAAAGGAATTGTGTGCAGGTTACCTCTTTCCCTAGCTCTCCATATCCACCAGGCTGCCCTTCTGGGCCCTTCTCTCCGGTCTCTCCAATGCCACCTTGAACTCCTGGAACCCCCGGGGCTCCTCTATTACCCTGGAAAGCAATAATAAAGAAAGTATGACATTGGAATGAGCTGCTATTGAGTCTGGATTTACTCACAGTATACTGATGGTGGTGGCAGCAGCAGCTGCAAACCACAAAAGGGTTCTTCCTCCAGACTCTCAGTGTATCAGGACAGATTAAAGAAAGTACTTCTTCATGCAGCACATGATTAAACTAGGGAGCTTATTCTCACACTGGCCAACTTGATGCCCATGAAAAAACTGCTAGCAGGACCCAAGCACAGCAACACTCTCCCCTCCTGTAGTTTCCCAACTGGTATTCAGAAGCATTACTCTGACTGCGGAGGCAGAGCAGAGCCACAGCCTTCTCCTTCATTAATTTGTCCAGTCCTCTTTTAGAGCCATCCAAGTTGGTGGCCAACACTGCCTCCTGTGGGAGTGAGTTCCATCGTTTAACTATGAGCTGTATGAAGAGGTCCTTAGTTTTACCTTTTCCTGAATCTTCCAACATTCAGCTTCATTGGATGCCCACAAGTTCTAGTGTTATGAGAGAGGGAAGAATGTTTTTCTCTGCCCACTTTCTCAGTGCCATGCATAATTCTATAAACTTCTATCATGTCATTAGTTCTCTAAACTAAAAACCAAATGCTGGAACCTTTACTCAACTGTAGCCACAAGAACCTTTGAGCAGATGAATGAATTTGGCAAATGTGAGTTCCCACAGGTGGAAGAATGCCTATCAAGCTTCTTCCTATAGAACAAGAGCAACATCCTCTGAATTTTAAGATTCTCAAAACCCAGGTGGTTCAAGAGAAAACCTGTTAGCACTCACCTGTTCCCCCTTTAACCCAGGTTGACCTTCCACTCCAGGTAAGCCTGGGACACCCTAGAGGGAAAAGAAACACACTATAATAATCCTGCACTCTGTTTTAAACACACACATGCACATAGAAAAAGGAGAGCACAAATATCACAGGTTGGTGGATTTCACAAAGTTTCGGTATGGATTAAGGATAGGGGATAGTCCCGGATTTGCACTTTGCAAACAAGACACAGTTCTCATTTGTGTGTCAAATGTATAAAAGTGAGACACTTTTGGCTAGTACCGGTATAAGCATTTTAACAAGCAATTTCCCTCTTATCAGAGCGCAATCACATATATGAAATCGCATTCTGAAAGAAGGAAATTGCTTGTCAAAATGCTAATACTAGCCAAAACTGTGTACAAAAAATACTCACATTAGGAGAAAGCTGCATGAAAATGGATACAAATTTTCATGCAGCCTTTTTTTTTTTGCAATGGGAGAACTGAAGTTGATGTGTTTGCATTTTTGTGTATAGAATATTTAGGCCCTATCTGCACCACTGTAGTTTAAGGGTGCTGAGAGTTGCTAGGACAATACCATCACCAGCAGTCCCTTTACAGAGTTCCAATTCCCAGAATTCTCTTTAGGTATTTTTTAATACATCTCCATTGAGGTTCTAGCATTGTAAACAGGACAGCACCTGATAGAAACCAAAAAAGAGAGGGAAAGAGGATGTATTCCACTATATTTCCATACCTGCTCTCCATCCAGCCCACTGACACCAGCTGCACCAAGGCCTCCAGAGGCACCCTAAAGAAAAAAAGGTATTCAACAATAGAGGTTGCAAAAGATAGGTTTACACAGAGCAGTGTTGCTCAGACTGGGAAAGCCCACAGCTTAGTGGTAGAGTATATAGTTGGCACGCAGAAAGCCCCAGGTTCAATCCCAGGTATTTCCAGGCAAGCAATTCAAATCCAACATTGACACCAACTGGGATAAATATTTCAGAAGGTAAATATGGAGAGTGGCATGTATTTAGGTAAAGGTAAAGGGACCCCTGACCATTAGGTTTAGTCGTGACCGACTCTGGGGTTGCGGCGCTCATCTCGCGTTATTGGCCGAGGGAGCCGGCATACAGCTTCTAGGTCATGTGGCCAGCATGACAACGAACAGAGCAGCACACGGAAACACCGTTTACCTTCCCACTGTAGTGGTACCTATTTATCTACTTGCACTTTGACGTGCTTTCGAACTGCTGGGTTGGCAGGAGCTGGGACCGAGCAACGGGAGCTCACCCCGTCGCGGGGATTCGAACCGCCGACCTTCTGATCGGCAAGCCCTAGGCTCTGTGGTTTAATCCACAGCGCCACCCGGGATGTATTTAGCAGGTGCCAAAAGGGCAACAGAGAAGGTGCCTGTCTGATATGCAATGGGAGGGAGTTCTAAGTTCTAACATGACACCAAAAGTCCAACATTGTTGGACCTCCTGAAAGGATAGCATTTGCAGAGTATGCTCCTGCAGAACAGAGGGATCAGTTGTGTACACAGGAGATGAGATGATCTTTTAAGATTAGTATTCCAGCTCTTACGAGAACAAAATAATGTCTTTAGCTCTTTGACATGTAGCAACCTTGGAAGACAAGTGTGTGGGTGATATCCTCTTACTTCCCCCTTAACTTACCTTTTCTCCTTTCTCTCCAATGGGCCCCACTAGACCTCTTGGCCCATCTGTTCCCTGTAAAGATAGTATGCAGTTTACAATTAAGGACAAGTGGACATCTCCTGTTGTACATTAACATTGTTTTGTTTGATGATAATCTGTTGCTCCACCTGCCTACCAGGATAAACTCAGAAAAAATGTCTAAAATTAAATCCTGGAAATAGCAGGTGAGTTCCTTATTGTTATTTTAATTGTACTTCCTTCTCATGCTCCCCACCCCCTTTACAGGTTATTGATGGTAATAGTTAAATCAGGAAAACCTGAGGAAATCACTTAAATCAATGCACATACGCACTAGTGTAGTAGGCTAATTTCTAGTAATACACTCACTCATCTCTGTCTTCCATTCAGGCATTATCAAGGGTGCCATTCCAGCCAGGTAAAAACACTCAAGTAGGATGTGAAGTAGGGCTGGTGAGGGGTGCAGTCTGGGGAGAATCTCAAGAGGCTTGGGGGACTGCTTTTGGCCCCCAAGCCAGGGCTTTCCATCTTGGCATATGTAACAGTGAAACTGTCCTTCAATCACAGCACAGAGAGACCAGCGATTATTTTCTCTATGGGACAAAGGGGTTGGCTTGTTTACACAAGCCATCTGGGCACTCTTCGATACTGATATCCCTTCAGTCCTGCCTGGCTAAGAAGACCCTCTTACCCCCTACTGAACCTGGAGCTGTCACCAAGCTCCAAACCACATAGCATCCAGGCACAGATACATATATGTACATACCGGGTACCCTGATGGACCAGTCACTCCACCTGGACCAATGGACCCCACCTCTCCTGCTGGTCCTTGCTTTCCTGGGATGCCATTTTGTCCATGTATGCCAGGAAGTCCCTATGGAGTAGGAAAAAACATTTCTTGGTGGTGGTGGTGGGGAATCAGGGTGCATAAATGCATTCCATAAAGGAAGAAAAGAACATTTTCAGTTGCAAGCTCATAAAGAGATGAGGATCCCTTCTTTCTTGCCATGACTGTGGGAAGGGGCATGGCAGGATCAGGACTAAGTGAGCCCTTACCCATGCTCAGGTAACCATATGCTTACCAAGGTTCCAGGAAATCCCCTGGGGCCCACATCTCCCATTCTGCCCTGAAAGAAATGAGAAGGTTATTCCTGCAGAGGATGGACACCATCTTTTCATACTCTAGCCTCTAGTTTTCATATTCATCTTTGAGCAGGGTGGGGTACTGCAGGATGAGCACTTTTAGCAGGATAACGTTGTGGTGTTTATCATTTAGTAGGGTGGAGTAGGTGGTGTGCTTTTATAATACTGCATGATGAACACTTTTACTAAAATAATGTAGTTGTGCTCTTTTGATGCTGGTTTAGATTTTGCATTTGTATGTTTTTTTTTAAAAAATTGCAGGTTGCTTTGAGGCATTTTCTGCAGTAAGTGATGAATAACTGTTAATAATAATGTGACTCATCAGTTGAAACTGGCATGTTGATATGGATGGCGGCAGGGAGAATAAAGTGGAAACTTCTGCTGGTCTATTCTCACCTACCCCCCCTCCAGGTGCCACAGCTCTGATTCTGCCCCATCCCACCCACACTGCTGATAGAGCCGATCACTTATCTGCCATGTGAGGTCTGTCTTGGTCACGAAGAATAATAAAAAATGATTTCATTCTCATTTATTAAAACTAGGACTGTGGGGGCTGGTATGTGGCTCTCCATATGTTTTTGGACTCCAATTGCCATCAGCCCCGGCGTGGCCCATGGCCAGGGACTATGGGAGTCATAGTTGCACCTGGAAGGCCATAGTTTAGCCGCCCTTAATGTAGAGACATGCTCTCACCCACAGCTATGATGTCACACAAAGGCACACATTATGCAGGCCCAGGTGATCAGTATTAGTGTAAGGGTGAGCAGGTCAACTTATGTATGACAGAATGGAATAAAATAATAATAATAAATAAATAAAATAAAATAGGAGATGTTACTTTAAAAAAAATGGAGATGAGGAGGGAAACATACCTGTGGGCCAGGAAGGCCTTTCATGCCAGGTGGCCCTGGTGGACCCTATGCAGGGAGAAAAGCCAAACAAGGTAAAAAAAACAAACCCTCTGCTGCCAAGTGACCACTCAGGGCTCTCGGACCCCCCAAGTGTCCCTATTTTCCAGGGACGTCCCTGATTTAGAGAAACCATCCTGGTTTCTGGTTTGATCCCAGAATGTCCCACTTTTCCTTAAAGGTAAAGGTAAAAGGACCCGTGACCATTAGGTCCAGTCATGACCGACTCTGGGGTTGCGGCGCTCATCTCACGTTATTGGCCGAGGGAGCCGGTGTACAGCTTCCAGGTCATGTGGCCAGCATGACTAAACCGCTTCTCGTGAACCAGAGCAGTACACGGAAACGCCGTTTACCTTCCCGCTGGACCGGTACCTATTTATCTACTTGCACTTTGACGTGCTTTTGAACTGCTTTTGAAGGTTGGCAGGAGCTGGGACTGAGCAATGGGAGCTCACCCCGTCGCGGGGATTTGAACCACCGACCTTCTGATCAGCAAGCCCTAGGCTCTGTGGTTTAACCCACAGCGCCACCCACATTCCTTAGGATGTCCCTATTTTTGTTGGGAAAATGTTGGGAGGGCAAGGAGTTATCACAACCCCCGAGCCATCTGAAGGCAATACTGTATAGGGAAAGTTGCTTTTTAAATGTAATGTTTTATTATGTTTTTATATGTGTGGGAAGCTGCCCAGTGGCTGGGGCAACCCAGTAAAGTGTGTAGGGTATAAATAGTAAAATTATCATTCTGGAATGGGGACTCCCTATTTTCATCAGGAAAATGTTGGAGGGTATGGACTCTCTAACCTTGCAAATGAACTCTGTCTCCCGGTTGATCCCAATGTAGCCCAATAGAACTGGGGAAGTTAAGAACATAAGTAGAACCTTGCTGGATCAGGCCAGTGGCCCATCTAGTCCAGCATCCTGTTCTCATACTGTTGAACCCGATACCTGTGGGGAAACCCACAAGCAGAACCGAGCACAAGAGCCCTCTCCCCTTGTGTGGCTTCCCCAAAACTGGTTTTCAGGAGAATCACTGCCTCCAACCATTTAGGAGTAAGGGAGCATAGCAGAAAAGGACACTCACTTTGGAACCAGATTCGCCTGGAAATCCAGTGGAGCCTCGGATTCCAGGCTCTCCCTGTGAAGATGGCAAAAGGCGGGGGAAGTAGAGAGAAGAGAGGACAGGAAAGCATAGTTTACTATGAGATCACTTCCTTACATACAGTAGCAGCACCATCATCAGTGTTAGTATGGTCTCCCCATATGGTTAGTGCATGAACAAATGCACACAGATCTCACTAATACCTGCTGACAACAGATGTACCATATTTGTGCGTGTATAAGACACCCCGATGTATCAGACGACCCCTATTTTTGGGGACTCCAAATTAAGAAAACACCCCTCAGCACTACCCATGTATAAGACGAACCACAATTTCAAACCTAATTTTTTGGTTAAAAAACCCTAGTCTTATACAGGAAAAAATACAATAAGTAGGGTTTTTTGTGAGCAAATAGCATGTTGTGGAAGAGGGATAGCTCGTTAGGAAATTTCCATGGTGTCACAACCCTGGGATCTAATTCCCCTTCCTTAGGAGATGAGATTGTGGACTCTTGCATAAGAATTACACACAATGCTACAAAAAACACTTCCAGAAGAGGGGCCCCTGGTACCAGGGCCCCCCAGGCCCAAGGAAATCACACTGCTATCCCGCCTGACTCAGAGGATGCCATCACAGAAGTACCAGTACAACCGGAGTCTCCTCCACTCTATTAGAATGAAAGAGTGTTGGAGAAGGCTGGGAAAAGTCCCAATTAAGTATTGGTAGCTCTTATGACTGAGACAGAACTATTTGCTCCCATATTGGGCTCAGTCTACGGTTAGTTGTTGCTGAAGCAACACCAGAGCACTGCTCTTCTTCATCCTTCAGCCTGAGACCTGCACCAGGCTTGCCTCAAACGAGGTCGGTGTTTGCATACGACACATAGGGAACAATCTCCCCTTGTTCCAGCCTAGATCCCACACTCTTCACAGCCGCTTACTGTTAAGAAAGAGAAGTGGTATATCTTAATAGCGTTTTAAAATAGTACAGATGTTATTTAGTGTTACAGCGCTAGACCTCTGAAATAAGCTACCAGCTGAGATTAAGACAGGTACGTAGCATCTTAATCACTAAGCAGTAGCCGGCGACGTATTTGTTTAAGACCACACAATCATTTATGGAATATTAATTGAACAACTTTTAGAAATGGTTTTATTGCTTGTAGATACTGTACTTTTCCGTCTATAAGACCAGTTTATTTTCGGTAAAAATCCTGCTAAAAATGGGGGTCGTCTTATACATGGGCAATGCACAGGGTGGATGTTTCTTTGGTTGCTGCCATGGCTGCTAGCGTCTATTCTCTGTGTTATTGGTTGCTGTGTCAATGGGTGGTTTTGATGCTGCAAGAATTGGGCGGGCAATTGGCAGCTTCTATTGGTGAGGGGACAGATGAGAAGCGGATTTTGTGACGCGTGCGGGTAAGCGATTTTCGGCACCCCCCCCCTTAAAATTCTGTGCAACCTTCCACAGAAAAGCTCAACAACTCTGTGCCATCTCTCCCCATTTTCTTAAATTTGAGCCCCCCCAAAATAGGGGGCGTCTTATACATGGGGGCATCTTATATACGGAAAAGTATGGTGCTTTGTATCTTTGTATTTCATATTGTTATTAAGAATCTGTGTCTTTTAAATTTTATCTCATTTTTAGGGTCTGCATCTTTTGTATCATATTCCATTTGGTTTTATTCTGCTCTGTTTGGGTGGCTTCTGGCTATGGAACAATTTATAAATCTGCAAAAATAAATAAACGGTAATGTTGCTTGGCCCTGGAAAACCTTTAATCTCCTGATGCCAAATGTTCTGACAGCCCCTACCTTTTTGCCCCTGGGACCAGGCTTTCCTCTGTTGCCAAATGATCCTGGATAGCCCTGGAATGTAAGGGTTTAACAGCACTTGTCAAGTTAATACCAGTAAGCCCTCTGTTACATGTGAAAAGGATCTGGGGATCTTAGTATACCACAAGCTTAACACACAGTCAACAGTGTGCTGCAGCAGCAGAAAAAGCTAATGAAACTCTAGGCTGCATCAACAGAAGTATAGTGTCCAGATCAAGAGAGGTGATACTACTGTTCTATTCTGCCCTGGCCCTACCTGTAGTCCTGTGTCCATTTCTGGGCACAACAATTTAAGAAGGTTGTTGACAAACTGGAACGCGTGCAAAGGAGGACAACCAAAATGATCAAAGGTCTGGAAATCAAGCCTTGTGAGGAATGGTTTAGAGGTGATATGACAGCCATCTTCAGATATCTGAAGGACTGTCACATGGAAGAAGGAGCAAGCTTGCTTTCTGCTGCTCTGGAGGGTGGGACCCAAACCAATGGATTCAAGTTACAAAAAAGGAAATTCCGACTAAACATCAGGGAAAACTTTCTGATGGTAAGAGCTGTTCAACAACAGAACAGACTCCTTCAGAAAGTGGTGGACTTTCCTTCATTAGATGTTTATAAACAGGTTGGATGGTCATCTGTCAGAAGCTGTGATTCCTGTATTGTAGAGGTTGGACTATATAGCGTTTAGGGTTGCTTACAACTCAACAATCCTATGATCCTATGATTCCTAATACTATGACTCAAAAAAAAGGTGTTCTAAGAATTAATGGGAAAGGAATGTTCCTGGTGGCCCACCTCACTTTTCACAGGTCAGGTCTCCTCCTTTCTGAGGATGAAGCAGAACTTCTTTTGGTCCACAACCTAAAGGGAACTCCTAGTCTGTTGGTCTTGGGCACAGGAGGGCTGGAGGTTGACTACCAACTGACTTCTCTGAAGTTTGTGGTGCAGTTTTTAAAATAGTTTTTTAAACTAATGCTTACACAGATGCATGCCTAGGAGAACTTGCACTCGGGAGCATACAGAGGAATGTATTATAGGAAAAGAATGCATAACAAAAAGTGTGCTTTAAGGAGAAGTGCAAATGTCTTAAATGTGATTTTGTGTATACAAAAGAAACATGCATACAGCGGGAAAGGAGGCCATGACTGAGTACATGCAGAACTAAGTCAGAAGGGAAATAGGTTGATCCATCTTCCCCATTCTGGAGTAAGGTAAAGAGACCCCTGACCATTAGGTCCAGTCGTGACCGACTCTGGGGTTGCACGCTCATCTCGCATTATTGGCCGAGGAACCTGGCGTATAGCTTCCGGGTCATGTGGCCAGCATGACAAAGCCGCTTCTGGCGAACCAGAGCAGCACATGGAAACGCCGTTTACCTTCCCGCTGTAGCGGTTCCTATTTATCTACAGTACTTGCATTTTTGATGTGTTTTCGAACTGCTAGGTTGGCAGGAGCTGGGACCGAGCAACGGGAGCTTACCCCGTCACAGGGATTCGAACCGCCGGCCTTCTGATCAGCAAGCCCTAGGCTCAGTGGTTTAGCCCACAGTGCCACCTGGGTCCCCATTCTGGAGTAAGTATGGGCAAATATATCAATTTCAGTTGTAAGTTCAGCATGCCACCATTTTACATCAGCTTGTGATATAAAAAGTCCTCACAAAAATTCATCTGCCTTCAGGTGCAATTTTCTCCTAATAAACACTTTTTAGTGTATGCAATTTTGCTCTGCAAGACTATGTATATTAAGCAATTTCCCCTAATATTATAGGTTGTATCCAGTGCAACCCAACACAGTGGACCTAACTTAGGTCCATTGATTTTAGCAGGTTTACTCTCAGTAAAATGTAGTTGCTTTTTAAAGTTATTTTTGCTTGATTTATGCACACTTTACCCCCAATATATACATTTTTGTGCCCATTACTTGGCTAGAGAACTGCACCACAAAATTCAGAGATGTGTGAATTTCGAAGAATGGCTGTGGTTCAGCTGGAGGAAGTGCAAATTAGGTAAGCTCCCATTTAAATGTGGAGTGAATTGAATGTCTCTCAACCTTTCTCTGGATAAGAGCCATCACTTACGTTGATGCCAACAATCCCTTGTAGCCCCTCTAGACCAGGTTTGCCAGGAAGGCCCTGGAATGGGAAGGGGGAAAAGAAAAAGAAAAGATAAACCCAGAAACTCAAATCATTGTCTTGAATCATTGTTAGTTTCTGCATTGATAACTTTCACAGAAGGAATTTTAAAACATTCCTATTTATCCAGGCATTTTGAAAAATAAAAGGTACTGCTCATGACAGCCCTGAGATTATTAGATTTGAGATAAAGTGATTGCTTTTAGAAGTTATCAACTGGTGTTTAACTTCCTTTAGAAATTTATTGTTAACTGTTTTTACCTGGTCTAATTGCACTGTTTTATTACTGATGCACCATCCTTTGGGAGGAAGGGTGTGATATGCATTTAATAAACAAAGTAACACAGAGAGAATAAAATCTGAATAGATTTAATCTATTTTTATCAACTCTTACCCTCAGTCCTGGTGAACCTGGTTCTCCGTTGACCCCTGTTTTGCCAGGACAGCCCTGTTCGGAAAGAGAAGTAATCAAAACAGTGTCCAGAGGGCATAATCTGGGGCTCAACCAAGCAATCAGGCCTTCTAAGCAATGGAAAACTACCTGCTGACTTTGGTGATGCATCACACTGGGAGCACCAATAAATTGTCACCGGTGCCAGCTCTAGTATTGCAGGATTCTTGGGCAACACATTCACCACTCTGCACAGTAAGAATGGTGGAGAGAAGTCTTCTCAAACAAAGACCTGGGTAAAGAGGTTCATCTTCTGACCAATCATTGCACAGCATGCAAGTGATGGCACAGAATACACTATAGAGGAGAGATCATACCACCATGTGGGGGCCACTGAAAATAAGGCCCTTTTGTGTGCCACCATCCTTCGAAGCAAAGAGCGTGGCAAAACTACAAATGGGACCTACTCTGCTGATCCTAACACCTGGGCAGTTTGAGATGAGAGGAGGTGCTCCTTCTGCCATATGAGGGCAAATGTGTTTCTTCAGGTCAGTGTTAACGTCTTAAATTGGGCGTGGTACTGGTAACAAAGCTAATGGAGCAGCTTCATTACTTTCTGTAGAGATGGAAACCTAGGGGTACCATCGAAGAGGGGAGAAGAGGGTCCATCCCCTGAAGAGAGCCAGCAGAGTGGGGGAGGTGCCCAGCCCTCAGATTTTGACCCTACACCGTTCCCCCCGCCATGCCACTCCATTATTACAAAGCTCATCAAACTTTTTGGGATCATGGGTACATTGAAAACCAGAAAAGCTTTTGGGCCAGTCACCGTCCCTTAACCTAGCCTACCTTACAGGTTCTTGTGAAGGTAAAGGGGGGGAGCACCACATATACCACCTTGAGCTCCTTGGAGGAAAGGTGGTATATAAATCTAACCATCATCATTATCATCTTAATGCTTCATTTCCCATAGGCAAGCTTCAGAGAGCTTTTGCGCATCTCTGTATCCACACACAGTAGGAGACTCCATTTACCATTGATCCAGGAGGTCCATCATGTCCCCTGTCACCTTGAAAGCCCACAAAGCCCTGAAAATAGGAGGAGAACAAATAAAAACACTGCAGGCATCACTAGCAGCAGCAGATGTTTTGTTACAGATGGACGAATGGCAGAAAGATGGCTGGCAGCTAGCTGTGGATTCACTGCATGCAATACCAATTTAGGTGATGGGGATGAAGCAGTGATCACAATTTCCTGCCCTTGCAACAACGGAAGTTGAACAGAATAAGCAATATTAACATATGAAAACATCACGGGGCAGTTGATGGTAGATCATACTGGGGCAACCGGGGTGTGTGTGTGAAAAGTCAGGCTGGAGCAGTGCCCTGGGGTGGCCTTTTCCTCCCTTCCTCTCAGGATGATTGACCCGTTCAGCATTCCCACCAGACAGTAGCAAGCCTTCCTGCACCAACAAAAAAACAGCCTCTGGCAAGTGATTTCTGATCCAGGAAGGCAATTACTGGCCCCCAAGGAGATTGCAGGGCAAATGACATCTGGAGTTTTGATGGTATGTAGTGAAACAATATACTATGACTGTTACAGCTTGGTAGCACTAGGTAACTCTGTTTGGTGTTGGCGGAAAAGCTCGGAATCACTACCTACACACACACACACACACACACACACACACACACACACACACACACTTTTCTACTCACAGTCAGGCCGTGTTGATCAGAGCTCCCCATGGCACCAACAACACCCTGCAGGATAAGTTAAAACAACATTAAGGATAGGAACATAGGCAGGGGCAGATCTACAACGAAACTAATGAAGCTTAAGCTTCAGCGCCCCTAATCTCAGAGGGCCTTGTTTTGTTTTTTGTTTTAAAAAATGGGTCTAGTGGGTGTTATTTGAGTTGCATGACTGAAAATTGATTGGTTGTGTGTGTGTGTGTGTGTGTGTGTGTGTGTTTCAACAAGTCAGTAGCACAGATGTTGTAAAGATCATTGTAAACAAACCCATTGAAGAAGATAATGATGGTTACCCAGACCTTGTTGTTGGTTGAGAAGGGGCCCCATAACAGTTCAAGCTTCAGGGCCTCAAAAATGTAGGTCTGCCACTGAACATAGGAAGCTGCCTTAGACTGAATCATGTCACTAGTCTATCTAGCTCAATATTGTCTACACTGACTGGCATCTGCTCTCCATGGTTTCAGGCAGGTGTCATTCCCAGTCCTATCTGGATATGATGTCAGGGACTGAACCTAGGACTTTATGTATGCAAAGAGATGCCCTGCTACTAAGATGGCATGAAGACTTCCATTCCACATTCCGACCGACCACTCAAGGGCAGAAGCTATGCAGGGGTGCTTAAGAACAGTAACAGCATTTTTTATTTCATTTATTAATGGTTTCTCATGCGGCACCCCAAAGCAATTTAAAATTTACTGTAACTAGATGCAAGTTCCAAAATTACTGGGGGAAATGCACTGCTGCTAGAGGTGTGAGCAGGAGGTAGGGAATCTTTTTCAGCCTGAAGCCTGCATTCCCTTATGAACAGCCTTCCAATGGTCATATGCTAGTGGAGGACAGGGCCAGAGGGTGGAGCTACTCTTACCATACAAAAATGCATATTTTGTGGGGGAAATGCTTTCTTTAAAAGTGGGTTACATTCAGTACTAGTCATAGTCATTAATGCACATAGTCATTAATGCACATAGGTGCATTAATTCAAGTGGATTTACTACTTTGAGTATACCTTGGCTGGAAAAAAAACCCAATGTAACTTTCTTTACCTTTTTTAAAGTGCAGATTGATGCAGAAATAGAACAGAATGGACTTACGAATGAATGACTTAGGCTGGATACAGACCACCCACCCTTATTCAAGTCTATGAACCCCAGATCCTGCCTAGCACGGCAAGGGCCAGGTCAAGTAAAAAGGATAGCAAAGTAGGTAGTATAGAATGGGAACCTGTGTACCAGGCTTTCCTTCTGGACCATCAATCCCAGGAACGCCTCGTAAGCCCTGGAAGAAATGTATGGAAGGGAGCAGAGTATGCATAACAATATTACTTAAGTTTTCCAGAGTGCTTAAAGCAAATCAATCAATCAAATATTTATTTACAGCCAACCAACCATTAAAGGGAAGTACAAAACACACAGACACACACCACAACAGATATATCAAATTGAGTAGCTAGAGGAATTGCTAAGAAAGGCAAACTTGATATAATATGGTAGCCATTTACATCATATGATAACAAAGATGGGCATTTACTACAACCTCCATGAAGCCATATAATGATGGGTATCAGTTATATGCACACTAGTTAAAGATAACTGTTTATAATTTTACTCCACCCTGAAGTGTACCTGTGTTTTGTGATAGCTAGCCTATTGCACATGCTGTCACTATAAGTACTATGTTATGGTACCAGATCAGTTCTGTTTGTTCTTTTTTTACTTTACAAAATTTCAATTAAAAAAACGTACTAAAACACACACACATAATCACTGTCTTAGATTAACAAAGGTGACAAGAGCTAACTGTTAGAAAAACACTGGGGTCTAATTTGAATAGTAGAACGTCTGGCATCTGGTGGGTGGGGCTTGTGTGTTATGTTCTGGAATTGGCCCCTCCCTTTGGGTGTTCAGAGAGATCAACTGTCACTCTTGCTTCATTTTTGCCTTATGATGCTGTTTTAGTTTATCTCAGACAGTATTCTATTGTGTTACAGTTTTCTTTATTATTAAAGTTTTTTTTTATGTATACATGAGCGCTTACATACTTTGCGGAATGAAAAGAACCTCTGCTGAAGAATGCAGGAATATCCCAAACTGTGTGAGTCAGGGGATATTGCCAGTATGGCTGGAGGATTGGGGTTTTTTAATCACCCCACCCTTCACAACACCTACAAACACTGGAAGTTTAAGAGATATTATGACATTCAGATATTTTGCCACCTGGTGCCAAAAGAAGGTCAAACGATGGCACCAGGCAGTCTTCTGTGGGGAGAGCATTCCACAAATGGGGAGCCACCACTGAAAAGGCTTTCTCCCTTGTCACTCACTGTTCTCTCAACCTCCATAGCAAAGTTGGCGTGATTGAGGCTAGTCACAATAGGAATCCTATTACTTACTGGGGGTCCTGGCATTCCAACAAGCCCATGCTGGCCCATCCGGCCCTGGAGAGAAACCAAAAGTGCTCTGAAGAAAGTCTTTCCCCTCATTAATCAGTCAACATACCCAGGGAGCTTCCGATTCCATGTGCTCTTGAGCCACAAATGCATCGCTGTTTGGGTATTTGTCAACACAAAATGTGCAACCAAACCCAAGAATGCTGGTGTTGGTATTTGATTGTTATCTCAGTTTCTTTCTTTGGTGGGAACATCACATATCTGGAGTACTTTGTCGAAACATGGGCACCACATTTTTAAGAAGGACATTGACCATTGGGAGCATGTCAAGAGGAGGACAACCAGGATGGTGAAGGGTCTTGAAACTAAGAGGAATGGTCGAAAGAGCTGGCTATATTTAGTCTGGAGAAGATTAAGGGGAGATGTCAATGGAGATGGGCTACATTAGACCAGCGTTTCTCAACCGCTGTTCCGCGGCACACTAGAGACGCTGGCTGGTGTGCCGCGATGTGCGGCGACGAGAAGGGCGATTTGCATTGTCACGTGCCTGGCGGCCGCCAATAGACGACACTAACCCGCCGGAAAGCAATATTTCTCCTCCTCTTTCCCAAAGCTCGGTGCAAACGAGCCTGGCAGCCGCCAATACACAGCGCTGACCCGCCAGAAAGCAATATTTGGCAAGTGTTTCTTACAGTCATAATTATAATATAGGGTGGCACAGAGTTAAATTTTTTAACTTTTTTAATGGTGGTGTGCCTCGTGATTTTTTTCACGGAACAAGTGTGCCGTGGCCCAAAAAAGGTTGAGAAACACTGCATTAGACTGAATGGGATTCTGCCCCACCCATCTAATTCTGCCCAGAGTGCCTGCTTTAAAACCAGTCCAAGGGGTGGCACTTCCTGTCAGCTCCCTCCTCTTCCATAGTCTCAGTGTTGAGACTTGTATTACACAGCAGGGGAGAGGATGAGGACCAAACAAACCTGCCTCTGGTTTCACCTAATGTTGCCTTATATGCTAATGGGCATTCTCTTTGAACGTCCAAAGGGCTATCGTGCAGGTAATGGAACAGACTTAGTCTCTGTTGCTCCAAAGGGCATGATAAGCACTAGCAAGTGGAAATGACACAAAAGTAAAAATTTGGCTGAACATAAGGAGGAGTTTCTGTGCAATAATGGAACAGATTGCCTCTGGAAGTGGCGGTCTCATCCTTCCTTGGAGCAAGTCTAAAGTGATACTGGGACAGAGCTGTGCAAAACATGTCCTCCTATTTTTCAACATTTCTTTCTCTGCAAAATAAGAGGCTTCATTTTTTCTACTGGGGATGGATTCTCCCAAAAAACCAAGGTTTGTTATTGGTTTATCCAAGAACTGCACCATGTCACCCTTTCTCTAATAAGCCCTGGCATAGTTTTTGCGCTTTTCACAACTCAATTTAAAACAGCCTTTTAAACAAAACAGATTGAGTAAGAACAGAGACTTGAGTTAGTGTTGGATATTTCTCCTTGAAGATTCTTTGTTATCCCACTGAAACAATGAACCACCAAAAGGATTTATATCAGGCACCCCCAAACTTCGGCCCTCCAGATGTTTTGGACTACAATTCCCATCATCCCTGACCACTGGTCCTGTTAGCTAGGGATCATGGGAGTTGTAGGCCAAAACATCTGGAGGGCCGCAGTTTGGGGATGCCTGATTTATATCTAAAGTATATTGCAAACCCAACACATAAGGTGTGGGGAACCTTTTTTTTCAGCTTGAGGGCCACATTCCCTTCTGGGCAGCCTTCCAGGGCCACATGCCAGGAGTATTGGTGGAAGAGGGAAAGGTGGGCAAGGCAATGACTGTACACACACCCTCTGTCTTTCATCCAGGGGCGCAAGAAGCATGATCAGAGCCCAAGGGCATATTCTAGTCAGAAATAAAAACACTAAAGGAGGGTTCAAAGCAGGGCCAGTGTGGGGTGTTAACTAGAGAGAATCTTGAAAGCTACAAAGAGGCCTGGAGGACTGCAGCCAAACCCCTCCCGCTGCCTGCACTAGGACCTCTGGTCCCCTCACCGCTGACATAAATTCTCAATGCTGCTTTGGTGGGAGAAAGCTTATGTGCTATGTAGGGCACATTAATAATAATAATAATAATAATAATAATAATAATAATAATAATAATAATAATAATAATAATTTATTATTTATACACCGCCCATCTGGCCGGGCTCCCCCAGCCACTCTGGGCGGCCTCCAACAAAACAGAAATTCTAAAATACAGAAATCCATCAAACATTAAAAGCTTCCTTAAACAGGGCTGCCTTGAGATGCCTTCTAAAGGTCTGGTAATTGTTGTTCTCTTTGACCTCTAGTGGGAGGGCATTACTTGTAAAACCAGAGTGAAAGCAATACCTGAAATCCCTTACATATTTTCAACATTCCCACTAACCCTTAGTGTGAAACACTCCCCCGCCCTGAGGAAAAATTAGGTGCTTCAGGCATGAGACCGAAAGAGTTGTTACATACCCGCTTTCCTCGTTGTCCTGGCCTTCCTTTTGCACCATCTGGACCCCGACTGCCCTGCAGATTGGAGAGAAAATTCTGTTATTTCATGCAAAGTTGAATTCCTTACAGCCACCATTCCCTTCCCCTGTCCCACCCCCCCTTTATTAAGCCAGGGCTAAATCACAGGTTGGAGCAGAAGATCATAACTCAGATCCCTTGATTTAAAAGATATATATTATTAGTATTAAAAAAGGTGGTGGGGATAGAAGAAATGGTGTTTAACCCTTTCCTCCCCTGCTCCATTTCCTTTATACAAATCCAGCTGATATCATCCCCTTTGGTGACACAGCTACAGAATCTGTTACTGAATCATTTCCCTCATGGGGCTAATTACACCTGTGGGAGGAGTGTTAGGTTGAAAATATGCAACTAGGAGAGGGAAGGGTTAAAAGAGGAGTGTGGAGGGGTGCTTTTTCACATGAGCATGGGGCAACATACAAGTGAAACTCGGAAAATTAGAATATCGTTGAAAAGTGCATTTATTTCAGTAACGCAACTTAAAAGGTGAAACCAATATATGAGATAGATGCATGACATGCAAAGCAAGATATGCCAAGCCTTTACTTCTTGTAATTGTAATTATTTGTCATTAGGTGGGTCAATTATAAATGGAATGTCATGAATGAAATGTAATAGCGATGTTTATTTTTGTAGTATTGTAACTATTTGTTTGATTACTGTGGAATTTCCAAAAGAAAGCATTTGTAAAAAATTAAAAGTAAAATAATAAATAATAAATTGCATTACTGAAATAAATGCATTTTTAGACGATATTCTAATTTTCCGAGTTTCACCTGTAGGTGAATCAGACCATTGTGTCCTAAGCTACATTTCAGCCATGTAAAAGTCAGAGGTTGCTACACACGCCTCTTTTCCTTTCAAGCAAGCAAGAAGCACTATTGCAGTTCAAGGGACAATTTGAGCTAAACAGAAGCACCCAAGGAAGGGATGGAGCAGGACCCCGCAAAGGGTGTGGCCTAGCAAAAAGGGGTGTGGCTGGGAGAGATTGGGGGACTGCATTTTGCCCCTGGGCCTGAGGTTCCCTATTCCTGGGTTAAAACTAGCTCCTATAGTACTGTGGAATTCAAAACAAAATTAAAATTTAACCTTTGTTTAATCCAAAGCCAAAGGAAACATTAGAAGGTCCAATCTCCCCACTCTCCCCTTCCAAGATGGATATTTCTCAGTATAACTCCCAGTACAGTATGTACCATGGATAGAGGGTATAGCAACCATGGGGAAACCTTCTTATACCTGCAAATTACTGCAATGTGTTAAATGGGGGGAGGCTGACTCTGAAGATGGTTCAGAAACTTCAGCTGTTGCAGAATTCAGTGGCCAGGTTTGAGCATATAGTGCCAATCCTGGCCCAATTGCATTAGCTGCCAACTAGTTTCTGGATCCAATTCAAAGTGCTGACCTATACAGTGCTATGTTGCTCAGGACTGCAATACTTCAAGGACCACCTCCTCCCAGCCTGGACCCTGAAATCACCACCTGAGAATCTTCTTTGTGCAATGTCAGGATAGTGGCAACATAAGAATGGGCCTTTTTCTGCCATGGCTCCCAGCTTCTGGAATGCTTTCCCTGGGGTGGCTTATCTGACGTCACAGCAACCATGTGAGGTAGATCACTGCTATCCTCCTTTTGCTAATGGAAAACAGATCAAGGGTCAAACCTGCTCAAGACCACACACTTGAGTCCATGGCAAAGGTCCAATTCCAGCAAGCAGTCTCAGGAACCTGCTAAGGAAGGATTTATTATAACTATTAAGCAAGAGCAAAGGTAACAACAGAGGCTTAGACCAACCTTTGCACCTTCTGTGCCATTTTGACCAGGGGGACCAAGTTGCCCTTCCTCTCCCTGAAATGGCAAAAAGATTCAGTCAACACTCATCACTGCAAACCATGTTGGAACAGCTTATTTGGACTGAATGGAAAGTAGCTCAGACTAAGGATGTGCAAACCTGCCCGTTTTGACTTCTCCCAATTCTCTCCCCCCCCCCAGTCTTCAGTTGATTTGCATTATATATATAAAAAAGTCCCTAGGAAAATTCACCAGCCTTGGAGTGGAAAATTTCTCTCAAACATATTTTTGTATGATTCCCCCCCCTAATAGATGCATATATTAACTATAACACATTTAAATGCATGCTTTACACCAGGAACAGGCAAACTCGGCTCTCCAGATGTTTTTCAGACTTCAGTTCCCATCTTCTCTGACCACTGGTCCTGTTAGCTAGGGATGATGGGAGTTGTAGTCCCAAAACATCTAGAGGGCTGAGTTTGCCTTTGCCTGCTTTACACTAGCAAATTCGGTACATGCTACTTTGCTGAAGAACTGCACTGCAAAATGCAGAGAAGTGCAAATTTCATGGGTGTGATTGGTGCATTGTTTTTGGAAGTGAAAATTAGGTAGGCTTGCCTTTAAATGGCTGACTTGCAGATTGGTCAGGACCCTGAACATTAGCATCTCTATTAGGAGGTTAGAATATACTGCAACGTTTTGTTGCAAGACTCTCTTGTTCTTCCGGTTATGAATATGTGAATATGTTAATTTTGCAAATTGGGGACCAAACATTTTAGCTCATGTGGAAGCAGTAAGGCTGTGTGTATGTGTGTCTATCTTGATTTCTTGAATCCCCTGAAAGTCACCAGTAGGGGGACCTCTTATGTCATTGTTATTCTCTGTGAAAATATGGGAGATGCATGGGAGAAAGCAGAGGATTGAGCACCAGGTAGCAACTAAAGCTGCAATCCTGACTCCACTTACCTGGAAGTAAGCACCACTTAAGTCCAATAGGACTTACCCTTGAGTTAAGATTGAGTTAGGATTGTGCTGAAAATAGGGATGAGTGAATCTGTCAATTTCAGTTTCTATCACTTTCTCATTTTTTTGAGTCTTAACTTTAGTTCTCTGTGTTTCTCCCTCAGCCCTAGATGTAGGTCCGCATTAATAAATACTGATCTAGCCACTCTGGCAAAATGGTCTCTAGTCCATGCAAGCTTCTGTGGCAAATAAATCACTGGGAATCTTAAGCAGGTGTGGAGGAACCTATGGCCTTCCAGATGTTGCTGAACTGCAACTCCCATCAGCACCAATCAGCATGGCCAATGGCAGGGCAAATATATATATATTTAATGGTTCCACAATACTCTTGTCTGGTTTTGCTGCAAGCAGATGAGCATGGCTCCCCTTCCAGAACTTCTTAAATAGGTTCAGCTGTTACTGAAATATAGTGTTCCTTGCAAACTACCAGTCTTTTAGAAGACATCTGAAGGCAGCCCTGTTTAGGGAAGCTTTTAATGTTTAATAGATTATTGCATTTTAATGTTTTGTTGGAAGCCGCCCAGAGTGGCTGGGGAAACTCAGCCAGATGGGCAGGATATAAGTAATATATTATTATTATTATTATTATTGTTGTTGTTGTTGTTGTTGTTGTTGTTATTGTTGTTATTGTATTGTTATTGTTATTACAGCAGCTGTGGAGATATATTAGATTGCTTTTAAGCATGTTCAGTGGTTTTTAGATGCTTTTCTTTAAAAATAAAATTATTTTGCTGCTTTGTTGTTAAAAGGGTTAAAGGTAAAGGTAAAGGGACCCCTGACCATTAGGTCCAGTCGTGACCGACTCTGGGGTTGCGCGCTCATCTCGCATTATTGGCCGAGGGAGCCGGCGTATAGCTTCCAGGTCATGTTGCTAGCATGACAAAGCCGCTTCTGGCAAACCAGAGCAGCACATGGAAACGCCGTTTACCTTCCCGCTGTAGCGGTTCCTATTTATCTACTTGCATTTTGACGTGCTTTCGAACTGCTAGGTTGGCAGGAGCTGGGACCAAGCAACGGGAGCTGACCCCGTCACAGGGATTCGAACCGCCAACCTTCTGATCAGCAAGCCCTAGGCTCAGTGGTTTAACCACAGCGCCACCTGGGTCCCTCGTTAAAAGGGTTAAAAACTTAATAAAACGAAACGAAAAAACCCTTCCTTACTTCAGGTCCCTGAGATCCAGCTACTCCTTTGGGCCCTGGAAACCCTGGAAACCCTGAAGCACCTCGAAACCCTGGAAGTCCCCTGGTCCCTTGGAGGCCAAACGTACCCTGAAAAAGAGGAAATTGGGATACCTAAATCATTTGAACAGCAAACATCAGGATTATATCTAACTACAATGGTACCTCGGGTTACAGACGCTTCAGGTTACAGACGCTTCAGGTTACAGACTCTGCTAACCCAGAAATAGTACTTCAGGTTAAGAACTTTGCTTCAGGATGAGAACAGAAATCGTAATCTGGCAGTGCAGCGGCAGCAGCAGCAGCAGGAGGCCCCATTACCTAAAGTGGTGCTTCAGGTTAAGAACAGTTTCAGGTTAAGACCGGACCTCCAGAATGAATTAAGTTCTTAACCCAAGGTACCGCTATATACAGTGCCAGATTTAGGGCAGTATAGGCAGGTGCCCCCCCCCCCCAAGGTGCTGAGCCGAGGGCATGCAAAATAATAGCAGCTGTATCAAAAGGAATTGTGAAAATAAGGAATAGTGGAGGGGAGCAATTCTGTCCTTGCACACGGTGCCATATTACCAAAGTCTGCCTCCGAATTACACCATTCCTTTGCTTCATCATAAATGTATGGCTCATGTGCAAAACATCCATGCTGTATTGGTAGCAGCAGCAGCAACAGCAACAGCAGCAGCAGGCCCATCTTAACCACATCGAGCGCCATGGCGCAAAGGTCCCTCCGCCGCCGACCCCCCAACTCACTGCAGACGCAGAGGAAGGACATGGCATGGGCGGGCCAGGCGCTGAGGGTGGGCCGGGCTCAGGGGCGCCACAGCAGGTGAGCTGGGCTGCCTGGTTGTCTTCCGGGGGGGGCGCCAGCGCCGCCTCCTCCTGCACGGAGGCCTCTGCTGGGGGGGCGTGCAGCGCCCGGTCTCTTGTCCTCCTCATGCCCCCGACCTGACCCGCCAGGCTGAGGCCGGGACTCGAACCCCCGGCGGGCAGGAGGGATGGAGGCAAGGAGCAGGGTGAGCGGGAGGGCGGCCGGGCTGTCTGGCAGGTGCAGTGCGGTGCCCCCTGGCGGCCCGGCGACCTGGCGCATTGCACCACCCAGCCTTGCCTTAGGGCCAGCCCTGAGCAGCAGCAGCAATCATAATGCTGCTTTGGGAGGCATACCTAGGCTTCCTTGCGCCTTTGGCAAGGAACTGTATCAGCACCAGGGAAGCCAGGAGAGACCATAGACCAGAAACTCAAAAAATTAGCTTTTGTTGCCTTTTTCACTCCCCCAGTGACTTCCTCTGTGACCATCAGGGTGGCGTCTACTCTGCTCCGTCTTCCTCTTCCACATCCTCCACTTCCTCCTCCTTGGTTGGTCTCCCTCCCTCCCTCCACTCGCTGCTTTCCCTTCTGCCTCCCTGTTCCCTCCCTTCCTTTTCTCTCTTTCTGCAACTCTCAGCCACTTCCTTGTCATTCTTCCCTCTGAGCCCTGCTGGGCACTCCACTTACACTTCTAACAGCACTGCCGGCCAACTGGGGAGGTCCTCCTGCTGTTGCAACAGCCCATGGCAGTGACCACATTCCTCTGCTGAGACTGGCCACCCAGAGCAACAGAAGAGTGGCCTGAGGAGCACACAGGTGGGTGGTTGGCTTGCTGGCCACTCTGAACGAGGGGGAGAGATATAAATTTTCTTTCCGTCTGGGCCTGCCCCCTTGGTGGGGGGCAACTTACACAACCCCTAGGTATGTCCCTACCTCCTCCTCCTCCTCCTCCTCCTCCTCCTCCTCCTCCTCCTCCTCCTCCTCCTCCTTTTTCAGTAGTTTAGTCATGTCCAACTCTTCGTGACCCCATGAATCAGAGCGTGCCAGGCACTCCTGTCTTCCACTGCTTCCCGCAGTTTGGTCAGACCTGCCTTACATCAGGTCATATATATTTTTGTCTACCTAGTCCAGGACTGGAGACTCTTCAGTAGAGGCTGGCACAGCCCTACCATCCTCAGTCTGCTCTCACCTGCCTGCCATCTTACTTACAACTAGTAAAGCGGTGGTTCTGCCAATCATTGGCTCTGGCACCACCTATTGTTGATCTCCCTGCCTTCCATGCTGCCAGTTCCAATGGGCACCAACAACCACTATGACTTATAGCTGTTCTCCAGGGACCCAAGCAGAGGCCTTTCTTCAGCTGGCTGAGGACAGGAATTGGATACTTTCTGCATACAATGCATTTGCTTCTTGCTCAGGAGAGTAGGGAGCATGCAACAATATCAAAAAGGGAACCTTGCACTGGAATAATTACTACACATCCCCGGGCATGAGGTGTTACCATACCTGGTCACCTTTGGGTCCTGGATCCCCTTTTATTCCCTTTGGTCCTTTGCTCCCCTGGAAGAGTAGAGGTTAAAATGAGAGGGTGGTTGAGAACAGTAGCATGACCTGATCATCCTTTAGTGCAGGAGTGGGGAGCCCTTTTTCAATGCAAGGGCTCTGGAAGGGGCAAGAGTAAAAAAATAGGTGGAATAACAAATGCAACTCATACTTTTGTACATTCCAGTCACAGAAAAGACAGTAGCATCCATGTGTGCCCACACCTCTCTCCAGGCCTCATCCAGGCAAGCAAGCAAGAGGCATCACCATGGTTCAAGAACGCATTCCAGTTGACAGACTGAAGCGTCATGAAGAGTGTTGGGCAGATCTCATGAGGAGATGGGTGTGAAATATAGTGAGAGGCCTGAGGGCTAGGCTGAGAGGCTCCATTCATGCCTCGGCAAATCCAACTTTTAAATTGTACTCTCTTCTTTATTCCAGGCACAGGCAAACTTGGCCCTCCAGATGTTTTGGGACTACAACTCCCATCATCCCTAACTAACAGGACCAGTGGTCAGGGATGATGATGGGAGTTGTAGTACCAAAACATCTGGAGGGCCGAGTTTGCCTATGCCTGGTCTGTTCCTCAGTGGGGCTGAATCTTCAACCAAGCCATTTCTTTGGGGTTAAGATGGAACTTTTCAAATACTGACAAAATTTAGTGGGGGGACGGGACACCACCAAATTGCATACTGATGCGGAAATGTAGGAAGTTGAATTGAAGATTGGGGAAACGGGGATCTGAGAAAAAATGAAATTGACAGATTCCTGCCTCCCTATCCAAGATGAATCAGAATGATATCATTGCTCCTTGGTTTCAAGAAAATGCATATTTTAGGATAAAATGATGTGTGTATAGGTAAAGGTAAAGGGACCCCAGTTGCGGACGACTCTGGGGTTGCGGTGCTCATCTCGCTTTACTGGCTGAGGGAGCCAGCGTATGTGGTCATGTGGTCATGTGGCCAGCATGACAAAGCCACTTCTGGCGAACCAGAGCAGCACACGGAAGTGCTGTTTACCTTCCCGCCGGAGTGGTACCTATTTATCTACTTGCACTTTGACGTGCTTTCGAATTGCTAGGTTGGCAGGAACTGGGACCAAGCAACGGGAGCTCACCCTGTTGCAGGGATTCGAACCACCGACCTTCTGATCAGCAAACCCTAGGGTCTGTGGTTTAACCCACAGCGCCACCCGGTTCCCATAATGTGTGTATAAATGCAAATTTTAGGGACAATGTATAAAAAAATTCATATATTGTGATGGGTGGGGAAGTTGATAAAAGTTGATGCTGATTTTCATGTGTTTTGTTTTAAAAGAAGACTGAGGTGAAAACAGGACAGAATGGATTTAGCATTGAACACATGTGACACTGACATCAATCAGAAACAGAGTGCTCTGTCCATTGCTATTACTTTCATCTCACTGAACATTTATTTCAGGTGGGGAAAACAAAGCCACTTACATGGTCCCCAGGGGGTCCTTGAGGACCCAGGCTCCCGGTCAACCCCTTAAATAGAGACAAAAGGTATTTTTTAAAAATTTCAAAAAGCCAAAGAACCTTTAAGACACACGGAATCTTGCCCTCACTTTCCCTCCACCCCCTCTAGAACCCTAGCCTTTCCACAACAAAACACGTGAAAGCTATAAGGCTGAGCTGGAAATTATCCAAGAAGAAGTTTTAAATGCTCTGAAATTTGGGGGGGGGGTACCCCTCATCCTGTTACCATATATTTTGTTGGACACTGTGTTCTCTGGGGGTGGCAGCCTCCATTCCCCCTCCCCAAAGACACCTGAGAATGACCAATATTAGCTGTCAGCTGTGGAGAGAACAGTCTTGCCACCCCATGAATAGTTCAGCAAGACCACAAAAATTACTGAAATCTTTGTTGTTTAGTCGTTTAGTCGCGTCCGACTCTTCGTGACCCCATGGACCAGAGCACGCCAGGCACTCCTGTCTTGCACTGCCTCCCGCAGTTTGGTCAAACTCATGTTCGTAGCTTCGAGAACACTGTCCAACCATCTCGTCCTCTGTCGTCCCCTTCTCCTAGTGCCCTCAATCTTTCCCAACATCACGGTCTACTGAAATCTTTACCCTTAGGAAATACCCAGTCTCACTGCATAAGCTTTGCAGAATTAAATTAGGATGAATGCTGAATAAACAGGTTATCCAGAAGACCCTGTGCCTCTGTCTACTTCCATGAACAAGAAACTAGGCCTTTAGTCCAGCCCTGCAGAATACTCTGCCAACAGAGATTCAGCAAGCACCTTCTGTTTCAACTTTTACAACGCCTGCCGAAAACTTTTTATTTTACCGGGCCAATGCAGGCAACCAAGAATATAACTTTCCCACAATAGTTAATTGATGTCAAATTTTAACCTTTGATATGATTTTTATTCTACTGTTTTATATGCTACTGTTGTAAACAGTTTTTTGATATTTCCTTTTAATGAAAAAGCAGTACATGAATAATTTCATAAGTAAGTAAAAGGAGAACAGCTAGTACGCTTGGAGCACACCATTCCCCTCCAGGCAGATTTCAACACATACCATTGGGCCATCTCGTCCATGCACCCCTCTTAGGCCAGAAAGACCACCTTCTCCCTGAAACATGACAAAGGAAACATAATGTTAGGGATTGCAAGCATGAAGAAAACAGCACACGCAAACACAAGAAGCTATTTTATGATCTCAGACCACTGACCTAAATAGTTCAGTTTTGTCTATGCTGGAAGTTCCCCCGGTCTTTTCCATGCCTACGGGGAGATGCCAGGGATTGAACTCAAGACCTCCTGCATGCAAAGCACTGGGATTTAGTTATTTATACCAGGGGTGGAGAATCTGTGGCCTTCCAGATGTTGCTGGACTTCACCTCCCACCATCCCTGACTACTCACCATGCTTGGCAGGAGCTGGTGGGAATTATAATCCAACCACATCTGGATGGCTACAGGTTCCCAACTGCTGATACATGCCTCTGGATGCCAGTTTCTGGGAATCATGAGTGTGCTCTAGCATTTACACATGCCTTGCACCTGGTGGGCCACTAGGAGATATGGATACTGGACCAAATCTAGCCTGACATAAGTTTTTGGCTTTAAGAAAACAACCATCCGAACTTGTTTTACATACTTCTTTGAATCCTCGAGGGCTAATTAAGCTATGTAATTTACTCCCACAAGATGTAGCGACTGTGACTGATGTGGACCATCTTTAAAAGAGGATTAGACAAACTCATGGATAATATGGCTGCCAAGGGGCTACTAGTTATGCTAGCTATTGTGCTACCTCCAAAGTCAGACATGATATGCCTCCCAAAACCAGTTGCTGGAAATCATGGGGGTGGGGTGGGGGAGAGACACTGCTGTCACACTGAAATCCAGCTTGTGGGCTTCCTATGGGGCACCTGGTTGACCACATTGAGAGCAGAATGCTGAAATAGATGGGCTTTTCACCTGTTCACCTGATCCAGCAGTGCCCTTTTTATGTGCTTATGTTCTTATAAATTTAGCAGAAATAATAAAGGAACAGAAGGAGAGTCAGGCCAATGGTGAATCTAGTCCAGCATCCTATTCTCACAGTAGCTTCAACGTAAAGAAAAGTGGACAAAAAGGGTTCCAATAACATCTTGTTTAGGCAGAAGATACTGTGCCTCAGGGCAGTGGGGATGGACTATATTAACCATTGGTGGTTCTCTTCTTTTCTTTCCTCACTGATAATTTTTGTGAAGATGGGAAAAGGTGCCAATCAGTTATTGGGACAAAGAGCAACTCTTTGGTTGTTCAAGAGGCAAGAGGAGGGGAAAAATATTGTGCTTACTGGGTGACCTTTGACTCCAGGGGGTCCTTCTCTGCCAAAGGGACCCTAAAAGGAAAATGATTATATTACTGTGACATGAGAGTGAACAGATGGACAGTAAAAGTGGATCCTGCAAGCTGTTACAAAATCACATACTACCTGGCTGGAAGGATAAACACTGACCATGCACTTTTCAGTGAAGATCTCACTGTGTTTTTTACACTTGAACATGTAGCTTGTTATCACCAATCTTGTTTGCACACCTGTTTGGATATGAGGACTGTTTATATTGATATATATGATTGAATTAGGATGGATGGATTATCCTTATTGTTAATGTGAGCTGACGCTGCTTTTAAATTTCTATTTTATTTGCACTGAAGAAAAAAAGTTTGTTTCAAAGGATCGTCATGCAGCAAGACATCTGGAGGATTGTGTCCCAGGTCTCTAAGGAAGGTATGGCCCACTCACCTGTAATCCCCTGAGTCCTTTGGGCCCATGCCTCCCTTCCAAGCCTTGCGGACCCTAAAAAGAGTGAAAGGAAGTCCCAGATGTGGTACAAGACCAGAGGAAGGGTATGCAAAAGAAAGAGAGAGAAAGAAATTGTTGATTAGTTCCTCCATTCATGCACTTTTTGATTCTTTTCAAAAATGATTTGGAAGCTTCTCATTCATTTTCTTTATCCCTATAAATTTTAATTCCCCACAGACTTCAACGGGAAACCCACTCACACTTCTGCTGCCTGTAACTTTGGTGTTTTCTATCCCAATAGCATAAAAAATTCAAATATTTAACTGCTACATCACCTGCCAATTTTCAGGCAGATTAGAAAGACCAGTGCAAAGGAATTGGAAGGGAAGCACACCTGTATCAGCAAAGAAAGAGTTCCCCCATTTTAGCAATTTTTTAAAAAAGCACAGATCCTACAATCTTTCCGCTGTTTTCAATGTGAGACTCAGCTGCTCTTCTGCTCCTTATAACTTCTATGTTTTGCATCCTTTTGGTGTGGAATTTTCAGGTACCTCACTACTCCTGCCAAATTTCAGATAGATCAGATAGAAAATGACCCTCATATTATAGACAAAATGTAAATGGCAGACAGACAACTTGCTATCTTTACCCTTTCACTAGCTGAGTTCTGTACATATCAAGATACAAGAAAAGGGCTGTAATGCCCTCCCTAACAGTACAAATTAAAACTGATGCTATTGCTGAACTTTCCTGTTTCCTCAGTTCAAATCCTGACTCATACAGCCTGAGGTCCATAGGTCAGTAGCAGAGCAAATATTTTGCTTGCAGAAAAGAACCAGGTTCAAACCCAAGAAAGGTTGGGGAAAGACTTCTGTCTGAAATGCCAGAGAGCTGTTGCCAGACAGTGTAGGTCAATGGTCTGTCTCAGGATAAGGGAGATTTCCCTGTGCCCTGTTTGCCTTTTCCTTGGTTGATGTATGGAGATTTGGCAGCTCAGGTGCACAGGCAAGAAAAAAAGGCAGTGACTTTACAGAACAGGGAAAGGAATGGAGCAAAGACATTCAATTTGAATAGGAGTGAGCCAGTAGGCAGAACTGTTGTTGTTGTTGTTGTTGTTGTTGTTGTTGTATTTATATCCTGTTCCCTCCCCTGACAAGCGACTCAGGATGGTTTACACACACACACACACACACACACACACACACACACACACACACGTCCAGTAGCACATTAGAGACCAACATAGTTTGTTCTTGGTATGAGGTAAGGTGCTACTGGACAATTTTATATATATATATATATATATATATATATATATATATATATATATATACACACACCGTGTTTCTCATATTATAAGACATGTCTTATATATTTTTTCCTCAAAAATACACACTATGGCTTATTTTCAAGGGATGTCTTATTTTTTTTCCTCCTCCTGCCGCGGCCGGCATTGCTGCTGCTCCTATCACTATGTCTTATTTCCAAGGTATGGCTTATATTCCTTGAATGCTTAAAAATCCTGCTATGGCTTATTTTATGGGTATGTCTTAAAATATGAGAAACAGGGTATATATATATATATATATATATATGGGACCCAGGTGGCACATGACCTGGAAGCTATACGCCGGCTCCCTCGGCCAATAATGCGAGATGAGCGCGCAACCCCAGAGTCGGTCACGACTGGACCTAATGGTCAGGGGTCCCTTTACCTTTACCTATATATATATATATATATATATATATATATATATATATATGTGTATATATATGTATATATATATATCTACTGCGTCAGACCAACACGGCTACCTACCTGAAGCTAAAATAGAAACAGCTAAACAAACAAATACATATACACATACATCATTAAAAAACAATTAAACATTAATAGAATATATAGCCACTCACAGGTCCTGTTATCAGAACCCAATGCATTCTCAGAAAATTGTTTGTTAGGCAAGCATTAACTTAATGAGTCAACAATTTCCATTGATTCCTATGGAGAAATTTCTAATGCTTTCCAAACCATGGAGTTTTGACCTCAATATGACCTGAAGGTGATGGGGAAATCCTCTGAAACTTCATAAGAGGCAAACAAGGAAGGATAAACCTTATTTTTTTCTGATCTCTCTCCTTTCTTCCCCCCACTCCCACCATAGTTTCTGGCAAAATGGCTGCTGCAGACCAGCAAAACACAGAAGTAAGGCTTGTTTAAAGCTGCTTATTTGTTTACAAAACTACACACAGGTCCAGCTGTTTGGATATCTGTATCGGCAGTATGCATAGTAAGATTTGGGTACTACCGTAATTCCTTGTGTTTGGATAAGTAAATGTTCATATATTGAGTGTTTACACCTCGGTTTACGAATTTTCAGTTTACGAACACCGCGGACCCATCTGGAAAGGATTAATTCACTTTCTATTACTTTCAATGGGAAAGTAAGCTTCAGTTTATGGATGCTTCAGTTTATGAACAGACTTCCGGAACCAATTACACCCATGCTTCAGGTTAAGTACGCTTCAGGTTGAGTACTCCGCGGACCCGTCTGGAACGGATTAATCCACTTTCCATTACTTTCAATGGAAAAGTTCGTTTCAGTTTATGAATGCTTCAGTTTAAGTACTCCGCGGACCATCTGGAACAGATTAATCCACTTTCCATTACTTTCAATGGGAAAGTTCGCTTCAGTTTATGAACGCTTCAGTTTATGAACAGACTTCCAGAACCAATTGTGTTCATAAACCGAGGAACCACTGTACAAATCATTACAATAAAAATGTTGCCAGCCTCCCGTTTTGGATTTAGTTAAAACCCAAATGGTGCTGTTGTAAATCACTTGCTGACCAAGGGCAATTCTACAAGCTGTCTATCTAGCACAAAGCCATGTTGATGGAAAGCTCTTTGTAAGGGTGGCTTTGCCAACAGAACAAAATGGGGAACCTATAAGCTTCCAGGTGGTATGGGATGATGGGGAGTTGCAGTCCAGCATTAGCTGGAGGACCGCAGTTTTCCCAAGCCTGCATTGGAAAAGAAAGAGAACAATTTCAAGGAGGATGAGGCTTCAGGAAGCAGGTTTTGGGAGACCATTAAGTGAAAAGCAAATCATCAATGATTTAGTTCATGATTAAGTATTTTTCTTTCTGAAGAAACAGAACAGAACACAAGGGAGCAAGGTGTACAGTATTTTGCTTTTTCTGCCTCAGGAAACCAACACCCCTTGGGCATCTCAGCTCTGTTGCCATAGCAATTCCAGAAATGAGTACATACCTGAGGGCCTGGCGGGCCTGGCAGGCCTGAAGGCCCCGCTTCTCCCTGAAGGGGACAAAAAAAAAATCAACAACAACTTTCTCTCACACACAGTCACATTATAATACAGGGGCGTACCCAGGATCAAAACTAGGGTGGGGGCCAAAAGAGAGGGGAAGAGAGAGGGAAGGAAGGAAGGAAGGAAGGAAGGAAGGAAGGAAGGAAGGAAGGGGTGTGTGTGTTCATGTGTGTGTGTGTGTGTGTGTGTGTGTGTGAGAGAGAGAGAGAGAGAGAGAGAGAGAGAGAGAGAGAGAGAAGGAAGGAAGGAAGGAAGGAAGGAAGGAAGGAAGGAAGGAAGGAAGGAAGGAAGGGGTGTGTGTGTGTGTGTGTGTGTGTGTGTGAGAGAGAGAGAGAGAGAGAGAGAGAGAGAGAGAGAGAGAGAGAGAGAGAAGGAAGGAAGGAAGGAAGGAAGGAAGGAAGGAAGGAAGGAAGGAAGGAAGGAAGGAAGGTGTGTGTGTGTGTGTGTGTGTGTGAGAGAGAGAGAGAGAGAGAGAGAGAGAGAGAGAGAGAGAGAGAGAGAGAGAGAGAGAAGGAAAGAAGCGGTGGGTGAGAGAGAGAGAAGGAAGGAGCTCCCGTCCGCCCCGCCCCCCAGCTCAGGCTGCTCCTTCCCCCTCCCATGTTCCTGTCGCTGGCTGCAGCCGCGGAGGGGACAAAAACAGCCCGATTTCAGGCTGCTTCTTGCCCCACATTCCTGTTGCTGGCTGCAGCTGCGGAGGGGGTAGAAACAGCCCGATTTTCATAACCCGCAGCGACTTTTCCCCTTCAGTTTTCAGAGGGAAAAAGGGCGGGTTATGGTCCGTAAAATATGGTAATTTTTTTTTGCTTCTAGAGGGGGGCAGCTGCCCCCCTTCCCCTCACTGGGTACGCCCATGTTATAATACATAGATATATATACTTTTAGGTTGAGTAACCTTCTCTTGACGGGAGTGAGGTGTTCATCCTTAAACCTTTTAAACCAGGGATGGGGATCCTGTGCCCCCTCCCCTATTATTGGTGGACTACCAAGTCATCCCTGGCCATCAGCCATGCTGACTGGGACTACTGGGAGTTGGGAGTCCAACCACAACTGAAGGGGCCAGTTTCTGCACCCGACCCCTCTTCTTACATGAAAATATTTCACAGCCCGTTTCCTTTTTCAGAGGACAGCACCAGTTGTATTGATATTTTTCAACATTTGCAGAGTGCTGGTTGCTTCTTTAGAATCCAAGAACTGGTAAGCAGAGCTGAAACTATGTTCTGGTTTCATTGCTTTTAACAAAGAAATCTAGTCGTGGATATTCAACACGTACAGAGAGAGGGAGAGGGGGGGGAGGAGTTATGAATGTTTTTGCAATGTGCCAAAGGGAAGATGAACTTAGGCAACTTAGGTTGCAGATCAGGAGTGGAGAAACTTAATGGTTTATTAACACTTGTCAAAATGTGGGATCGGAGTGAAGAAGCAGCGGAGGAGGATTGGAAGAAATTTAAAAGCTATTTGAAAAATAAACACGTAAGAGATTGATCAAGTGGTGGTGAGGGAGATACAAGGATGTTGTAGATTATACAAGGGTTTGAAAATAAATATCGTTAGAAGATAGGGAAATTAGATTTAAGATGAAAGATATAGTTGAGTGTTTTAAGGATAAGGAAAAATAGATATAAATATTATGGTAATATTAATGCTAATTTAGAATTCATGTAAGATATAGAATTTACTAAACATGAATTGTAATGAAGCGTAGCAGGAGGAGGACGAGGAAGTCATTAGATTAGAAATAAGGTTATAAAAATAAGAAGTTTTTGAATTTTGTATATTTTTTCTATTTTGTGTGTGTTTTGTTTTTTGTATGTTGTATTCTTTTTGTATTATTGTTTGTGCTTACTATGTCTAGTATTTTTGTATGTATAAAATTCTTAATAAATATATTTAATAAAAAACAAAATAAAATGTGGAATTTTTAATTGGACGCAGTAATGCTTCTGAATACCAGCTTCTGGAAAGCAGAGGAGGGGAAAGTGCTCTTGTGCTCAGGTCCTGTTTGCAAGTCTACCACTGAGAAATATGGTTGTGGACTATGAGAACAGGATGCTGGGCTAGATGGCTCATTGGCCTGGTCCGGCATGTTGTTCTTCTGTTAATCTTGCATCAAATTATCCCCGCCCACCTCCCTCCTGACTTCTGTTCAAATAATTTCTCTGAGGATGGAATTTTGCATTTGCACCCCTCAATATTCCCAGAACACTTACCTGAGAGCCATTAACTCCTCGCACTCCAGTCAGTCCTGGTTGCCCCAGCTCACCCTATAAACACCAACACAGATAAGGTGACTGAATTTGTTGTTGTGCAATAAAAAAATATTTATTGACAGGCGATATCTGACTGTAAATATCTCCTGAAGCAAAATCTGAGGCAAATTTGGAGGACTCTGCTAAAGGGAAACTTTGTGGGGAGCCTTTTTTTTACATGTATGAAATGAAACAAAAGAAAAAGCATTAACATACAGTTATGAGGAGCATTGTTCTCATGTTCTGAAACAATGCTGGACCCCATGATGAAAGCAGAGAAAGGCCTGAGGCAAGGCTAGGCAAAGGTTAGTGGACTGGAGATAGCTCTGAGTGAGCAATTTGCTCCAACAAAGTTTAGGAGGAAACGGAACCTTTTATGCCTCTGTCTCCATACTTCCTACCTGCTACCTTGAGGGACATCTTTGAGAGGAGAAAATGTTAAGGAGTAAATCCTATGCAAATCCAGAGTTCAGTCCCTAAGTGTCAGGGACTGGGCAGAGAAGAAATGGTGGAAACCGCCTCCCCATCCTGACCCTTCCAGAAGGAGGAAGAGGAAGACAGTGTAGATTTACAACAGGGATTTGAGGGAGGTAGCAGCTCAGAGGCAGATGAGGAGAAAAGCTGGGAAATCATGGGAGACCCGGGACAACACCCAGCTGACACGTTGTCATTAGAAAGCATTCCAGACCCTCCATCTCCCAGAACCCAGAGAGCCTTAAAAGTAGGAGAGCAAAGAGCTCAAAGACAGAAACTTTTCTGTGTCTTTATACTTTCCTGGGCAACCAGCTGGGAGCTGCTGGCAGCATCCTGACACTAAGATGCTTGGATGGCACCTTGTATGCCTCCTTACGGCTCCTCCTGCAGCTAAGATGGTGCCAAACGTATTGCTCTGCTTTCCATTGGACCACATCAATGAGACCAAGAGGGGGTATTGCCGTCTGGGCAGCCCAGGACCTCCATACACACCGCCCAAGCTTGCCATTTTGGTGCTGCTAAAGTATACAGGAGGCAGCAATTACGAGTTACTGGTCTCTGCAGCCACA
This sequence comes from Zootoca vivipara, assembly GCF_965207765.1. Taxonomy (NCBI): domain Eukaryota; kingdom Metazoa; phylum Chordata; class Lepidosauria; order Squamata; family Lacertidae; genus Zootoca; species Zootoca vivipara. The sequence continues at coordinate 41,812,124 of NC_142585.1, read as the reverse complement.
GCATGCACTTTGATTCTCCAACAGTTTGACTTCACTCCTGGAGGCACGCTCCATTGTTTCTTGTGACAGAATGATGTCAACAACTCCATACTCCCTTCTCCAAGCTCCACCCCCTTGAGACAACTTCAGAGCCTTCAAGGGCCAACCCTCTGGCCCAAATAGAGACACTCCTCCTGCATTCCACTGATTCTCAAAAGTGCTGGATTGGCAATGTGCAGTGGGACTTTTCCTCATAAGGGATCTTCTCTGTCCTCTTGATCATATAGGTCATCCTTTTATGGATCTTTTCAAATTCTACAGTATCCTTTTTGAAGTGAGGTGATGAGGTGACTATACACAGTGTAGTCCCACCATAGCATAGCTGCCAAGTTTTCCCTTTTCTCGCGAGGAAGCCTATTCAGCATAAGGGAAAATCCCTGTAAAAAAGGGATAACTTGGCAGCTATGCACCATAGATTTGTATAAAGGCATTATAGCTGCAGTTTTATTTTCAATTACTTTCCTAATGATCTCTAGCATGGGATTTGCTTATTTTACAGCTGCCCAAAGCTCTTAAGTTCTTCCCACATTTGCCCTCTATAAAGTGATGTTCAAGGAGAGTCCTAATGGACGATCTGAACTACAGACTGGTTACTATCATGGCTTCTTCTGAAGAATCCTGGAAACTGCTAGACAATATTTGTATCCTTCACAAAATTACAGTTACGAGAATTCCTCAAGGAGAGTAATTTATTATCCAACCAGTACTTAAATCTGTATTGTAGATATTCTCGGAGTCTGGAAATTGGGTTAGATAATTTTTTCAACCCCCCTCATTACTCAACAGTCCCATCATGATTTTAACCACAGGAAACTCAAACTCATGGCAAACAAGACTATTACGGTATGAGTACAAAACTGACATGTGGCCACCCTGAAGTAATGAGATTAACAAAGAAAGCTCTAACACTAATTGAAATGGAGAAGAAAGAGGAAGGAAGTAGAGCCTGAGAGAAAAACAACTAACAAGTAATTAGTCAAGAAGGAAACAGTGAGGGAGGAAAGCTTGCTGTTCCATCTATCACCCCCACTTGTTTGGGTAACTTATTAGAAGCATTGTTGCTTTATTTTGACATTTTACAGTTTAATGGAAAAGACTGGGGCTGGGGACAGGATGAGCATAAGAGGCATTTTACAAGTGACTAAAGAAAATGTGAAATTATTACCACAGGCCCTGCAGGTCCTGAACAGCCCATGGAGCCGGCATCTCCCTACAGCAGGATAAAATGTTTAAATTAGACACTACCTTCCTAAACAACAACTTCCCTCTGAGCTTTGACTTCTTCAGTCTTATGAAGAACGTAGGAAGCTGTGTTATACAGTGTCAGAACATTGGTCCATCTAGCTGAGTATTGTCTACACTGACTGGCAGAGGCTCTCTAAGATTCAAGGTAGGGAATATTTCCCATCCCTACCTGGAGGTGCCAGGGATTGAACCTGGGACCTTCTGTGTGCAATGCAGATGTTCTGCTACTGAGTTACAGGCCTTCTCTCTCTAGCTTGAGCCAGTACAACCAGTAGCGGGAGTTATAGTCCAGCAACATCTGGAGGGTCACAGCATTCTGTAGTAGAGGATGGACCCATAGCCTGATATTTTTATAGTTAGCAAAACCAAAACACATCATGCAGAATAAGAGTGACTATGCCTATACGCATAAATTAATTTTTGCTAGTGCATAATTTTGATTCCTTTAATATAGATCCTCTCTGATACATTATAAATTAAGTTGCATTTTGATGCAGGTTCATACATTTTTATGTTTTGTATATGTTTTGTTTTTGTTTTTCTCATGAGTTAAAAAAATATCAATGCACATTGTTTAGAGATATTTATTTACTCATTATCCTACTTAAAATGTGGAATGATGATGATTAGTAGTTACTGGATTATGAATTGGGAGTTTGGTATTGTTTGCTTATGTTGCCTTTTGCTGGGATTCAAAAACTAGCTGGAGATTTCTGTTGAATTATGAAGGGATACATAGATAAAATTAAAATAATATAATATAATATAATATAATATACACAGCTCTTATCCCTATTAAGTATCTTGGCAGAAAGGCAGATTGGAAAGCTTGAAAACACATTAAAAACAAAAGAAATCCAAACTTCATCAAGCCATTGCAAGAGCAAACTCAGTCAGGGTTGCAGACTGCTGCAAAATGAAAGCAATGTTCTTGTCAATGGAAAACCAACTAACACTAAGGCCTGTACCACAGAAAGCCAGGGTTCCCAGATCCTGGACTAGGATCTGGGAAAGCATGGTTCTAATCCCCACTCACTCACGAAGCTCACTTGGTGACTTTGGGCCAGCCCCAAACTCTTAGTCTAACCTACCTCACAGGGTTGTTGTGAGAATAAAATAGAGAGGGGGAAAGCTTGGATACCACCTTGAGATCCTTGAAGGCAAGGTGGGATATAAGTCAAATTTAAAAAAACAGGCAAATGAGGGAAAGTGATATCAGTACATATTGCTTAGAATTAATAGGGACTGCAAAAAAAAAAATCATGCCTAGAACAGAGGACTAAAGGAGCAGAGCAGGAACCACTCACCTTTGGCCCAGGGAGACCCTGAAAACCATGAAGACCTTTAGGACCCATCAAACCCTGTAAGACAAACCTCTATAATGTCATGTAATAATATTTGGAGGTGATGTTATTTATTGATGATAATGATACTGAAGCAGAGGCGTAGGAAGGTGAGGTGGTACCCGGTGTGAAAAATTTCTTGCCACCCGCGCCCCCACATTGATTTATTTTTATTTTTTTGCCGGCAAAAATGGTTTTACGTTATTTCATATATTTAAATCTACAGGATGGATTGCGCTTTGGCTTGTGTCATTTTATTTATATTTATTGTTTGTTTATTTAATAAAATTTATTTTTAAAAACCTGCAAAGTGGTTTACCAAAACAAAAAACAAACAAACACCACAGCAGTAAAATCAAGAAAAATTTGCTGCATGCAGGGGGCGGGGCGAAGGCAAGGCAAGGCCTAATCTACTCAGCCTAGTCTCATTTTCTTCACATAGGCTGACTTTCCAGGACCCGGGAAGCCCAGCAGAGGGTAGGGCAGTAGGGTGGTTCATAAAAAACTTTTTTTAAAAATGGCTGTTCCAAAGGCCTTATCTCACTAAACTAGGGATTACGTATATAGCTTTATCTGAAATTTCATGCATATCAGTTAATATCGTGACCCTGCTCCACTGAACTGAAATTTCAGCTTTCATGACATAGGAAAATGGCCAAGTAAACAGCTATTTTCATGGAGGAGGGTCAAGATATTAACTGATATGAATGAAGTTTCATATATAGCTATATAATCCCTATAGCTATATAAGTTTTTTTTTTATGAACTGCCCTAGTAGGGCAGTAACTGTTCCTTGATAATTTGTCACCCCCCTCCATGATGGCACCTGGGGTGACCCACTCCCCCACCCCCCTTTCCTATGCTCGTGCACTGAAGGGAACCTTTTTGAACCCGCGAGTCACACTATCATCTGGACAAAAGCCCAGATCACTATCAGATTCAGGGGTCTTGAGAAAATGCATTTGCTTTGCTAAAGGTTTAGTGAACCATGAGAAGTTGCCCATCCCTGCTGTGAAGATAGATTAAATAGCCAAAGTGATATAGCCAAATTCCTTACCTGGAGCCCGAGAGGTCCAGAAGGTCCGCATTCTCCTTTGACCCCCTGAAAAATGTCATAAAATGAAGGTGGTTCAATGAAGGATACAAACATCTTGCTGCTGGCTTCTGAAGAGTTCCCTTGGAAGAGATCGTTAAACCACTCTAGGAATTGTAGCTCTGTGAGGAGGACAGGGGGTACCCTAACAACTCTCAGCACCCTTAACAAACTATAATTCCCAGCATTCCCTTTTTGGGGAGCCATGAGTGTTTCATGCGGGATGATGCTGGAATAATACAGACAGAGGCATGTTTCAACGGGCCGTATTTAATAATCTCCTTTGATAACTACCTCTCCTTCAAATCAGAACCAGTGAAGGCAGTGAAGGTGCTGTGTGAGTATCTGGAGGCAGTTGGAGGATGGATGGTGGCTAACAGATTGAGGTTGAATCCTGACAAGACAGAAGTACTGTTCTTGGGGGGACAGAGGGTGGGCAGCTTGGGAGTCAGTCTAGGAGACATCATCACAACTGTCCATGGAGGCACAGGTCAATTCTGTGTCCAGGGCAGCTGTCTACCAGCTCAACCTGGTACGCCAACTGAGACCCTACCTGCCTGCAGACTGTCTCCCCAGAGTGGTGAATGCTCTGGTTATCTCCCCGCTTGGACTACTGCAATGTGCTCTATTTTGTTGGGAGTTGCCCAGAGTGGCTGGGGCAACCTGGTCAGATATGTGGTATACGGATAATAAAATGATATGGATGGTGATGATGATGATGATTACAATATATGTCTTACAATATATAAACAAATACATAAAAGGGGGAGGGGAATCTAAAATCGAAACGTATTTTTATGTGGCAGGATTAAAGATCCCACCCACTCAAGGTCACAGATAAGAGGCCTGCCGAGAAGGAAATGCTTTTGCCTGGTACCTATGTAAACTGCTCTGAGATTGATTTATTTTATTTTGTGAACATCAGTATAAAAATATTTTTTTAAATCAATCAAATATGTGTTTATTGTGGATGGGATCTCAACCGCTACACTCACCTTTGCCCCCTTTTCTCCTTTTTCGCCAGGAGGGCCAGGATCTCCCAGAAAACCCTGAAAGAGGCATATACACCTGATTTTATTTGTCCTGCCCAACTTCAAAGGCTCCATAGTGATACATATAAAAAAAGATCACATTATTAAGACACCCTCCGTTATCTCTCTGGATACTGGATGCCGGAGTTCATTCACACATGTGGGATGCACATTGCTCGGTTTCTCAACAGTTAGGCCTGATCTACACATGCAGAACGATGAGGCAGGTGAATCTTGCAGGGAGTGTATGACTTCAGCCTTCTTGTAATGTTGGGATCCCATCCTGTGAAGTATTACTGCCTTTGACCATCAAGGAAAAGCATAGTCTTCATGACTACCGTGTTTCCCCCTTTTTAATACGTAGTCAAAAAGTAAGGCATGGCAGGGTTTTTAATCGTTTGAGAAATGTAAGACATACCCCGAAAATAAGCCATACTTCCGCGACGTGCGGAGCAAGACCACTGAGCGCCCCAGCCAGCTACCCAGCATGGTGGCCACAACAGGAGGAGGAAGCCTGCCGGGTTGGGTCGGTGCCCGGAAGCGGCGGCGGCTGCTGCAGCGCCGATAAAGCGTGCAGCAGTGCCGCACAGAGCACCGAGGGCACAAGCCAGCAGGACCCAGCTCCTGCAATGCCGGCCGTGGCAGGAGGAGGAAGCCTGCCAGGTCGGGTTAGCGCTCAGAAGCGGCGGCGGCTGCAGCGCTGACAAAGCGCGAAGCAGCGCTGCACTGTGTGCATGTCCATCCCTTTCTCTGTGTGCGCACGCATCTCTCTCTCCCTCCCTGTGCGTCTTTCTCTCTCTCTCTCCCCCTTTCTCTGTGTGTGTGTGCGCGCGCGTCTCTCTCTCTCCCCCTACCCGTGCGTCTTTCTCTCTCTCTCCCCTGTATGTTTGTGATCGCGTCTCTCCCCCCCCCGACAGAGAAAAGGTGCCGCGCAGGTTCCTCTTCGGCTTGTCATTCAGCTGCCCCGCCCTCCTCGCCGAGAGCTGATGCCGCTCCTCTCCCCCTCCTTCCCTTTCCCCCTCCCTTCCCTTCTTTCCGTCGGTCTGTCAGTTGGGGTTGCGCGCGCCAGAGGCGCAGGCCCAAGCCCCGTCCCCCTCGCGCTTCCCTCACGAGCGTCTCGGAGCGGGACGGGTCCCGGCCTCCCTCCTCATTCCCCGGCCAGCATGAGAGAGCCTGGGGAGCAGCCTCTATACCTCCGCGCGCACGCACACACACCCGGCCACCGCCGCCTTCGAAGCCATGGGAGATGAGCAGCCTCCCAGTGCTCCCACCCAACCGCAAGTGCTTTGACTGCGACCAGCGCAGTCCCACCTACACCGACATGAAGGTGGGCAGCTTCGTGTATACCTCCTGCTCCGGCATCCTACGAAGTTTAAATCCACCTCACAGAGTGAGGTGTCTGTCTCCTAGGCAGGTGGCCATCCAGCCTCTGCTTAGAAGCCTCCAAGGAAGGAGAGCCCTTGATTCAGGATGGGGAGGAGGGGAAACGGAGAGAATAGAAGAGGCAGAAAATGCACGCGGAAGAGAGCGCCAAGCATCCTGAGCCAGTGGGACCCAGTTGTACCGGCACTTAAAAAAAAAAAGACACCCCCTGAAAATAAGCCACCGTGTGTTTTTTTGAGGAAAAAAAGTTGTAAGACGGTGTCTTCAAAAAGGGGAAACACGGTAGTAGTTGTTTAAAGCCTTATCCTCCAGAAATTTGTCTAATCCTCTTTTAAAGCCATCCAAGTTGGTGGTTATCACTGCCTCCTGGGGAAGTGAGTTCCATAGTCTAACTATGTGGAGAACTTTCTTATGCATAGCTGCCAAGTTTTCCCTTTTCTCGCGAGGAAGCCTATTCAGCATAAGGGAAAAATCCCTTTAAAAAAGGGATAACTTGGCAGCTATGCTTATGTCCGCCCTGAATCCTCCAACATTCAGTTTCATTGGCTGTTCATGAATTTTAGCGTTACGAGAGAGGGACGAAAGCTCTTCTCTGTCCACTTTCTCCATGTCATACATAATTTTATAAACTTATTGTAAGGATCATGGGGTGGTTGCTCATGAGTAACCACGCAGGACTCCAACCCAGTTATTTACAGGTTTATTGTGCATACTATATACAGTGAAGAGCAAAGAGTTTCACTAGCAGAATCTCGGAGTGCCCCCTTCCAGTTTCTACCCCAGCATAAGAACCCCTAGCCTTCGCCTCCCCTCCTTGCGTTTCAGCCCCCTGCACAATTGGGTCGATGCATCTCTGAGCCCTCTTGGCTAAGGTAGTGCAAGGGCTCAGAGCCAACATCCTGGAGCCCTCCCTCCATGGTGCTGACCACCTCCCTCTCCTCCCCGCTGGAGGTTTGACTGCTCTCCCCTGGCTGGATGAGGGGGGGGGATCCCTGTAACCCGTTCTCCTGCCTCCCTCCTCCCACAGACCCTGTGGATGCCCCCTGACACTTATCATGTCACATCTTACACACCTTTTCTGTAAACAAAAAAGTCCCAAATGCTACTGCAACCTTTCCTCATAGGGGAGTTACTTCACCCCCTTGGTCATTTTCCAGCTCCTCTACAATACCCTTTTGGAGATGAGGTGGACAGAACTGTACATAGAGAGTTTTGTGTGTGTGTGTTTTGTTTTTTGACACAGTGCAAAGTTAAAACTATGGAATTTGTGCCTAAAAGAGGTAGTGCTGGTCACCAACTTGGATGGCTTCAAAAGAGGGATAGACATACATACACATGGAGGACAAGGCTTTTGGTGGTTCTGTTTTCCCTCTAGTGTTTGAGGCAGTCTGCCTTTGAATTCCTATCATTGGGAGAGAGCTGCTGTAGTCTGGTCCTGCCAGCAGGCTTCCCACTGTAGCATCTGGTCGGCCAGTGTGAGAACAGAATACAGTGGCACCTGGACTTACGAGTGCCTCAACTTCCGAAGGTTTCGACTTCTGAAGTCCACTAACCCGGAAGTATTTTCGCTGTGCTCGCGTTCTGCGCATACACAAAGTGCAAAACCGCGCTTTATGCGTGCGCAAAATGGACGCTTCGACTTACGAAGTCTTCAACTTCCGAAGAGCGCCGTGGAATGGATTGCCTTCGTAAGTTGAGGTACCACTGTACTGGGCTACATGGGCCTTTGGCCTGATCCAGCAGGGCTCTTCTTAAGTTCTTAGACTACAGGTGAGTGGGGTGGGGAAACTCTGTTCTTGAATGCTCCCCTACACAAATTACCAGTCTATGAGCGAGCTGCCCTGACTGCTCCGGGCATCATCTGGATGCCCTGCCTGCTGCTTGGATGACTTGCATTTGGCATGGTTCATAACTGCCTGCCTCTGGTGAGCCTGACCTCCACAAGTGTTTGCAGCACTATGTTGAAAAATATGAATCTTATTCAGATCACAAGATGGCTGTTGCACGTGGTTAGTAAGCCAATCAGCAAACAAGAGAGGGAAACAAGCAGTTCCCACCCCCACCCCCAGATGCTTGCAGAAGCAACAAACTGGAGCTCAGTACATTAGGAGTGCTCCAATGGTGAAATCTCAGCTGAATGAACTGAAATAGTGACCAGCTTCAGTTCTCCACTAGCAGCCTCTCCAGTCCTCCCTTTGCATGAGCCAGGAAGCTGTAGCAAAATGTAGCTTCCTGTTACATTTGTGGGACAGGAGCTGCCCTGTCCTCCTGGGCTAGACCCTGTCCAGTGCTCTGCTTTGTGATTTGTTCTGTGGAAGAATGGGTGGAAGAATGCTTCGGGGGAGGGTTGTTCTTTATCAACTTCAAGGCAGTCAGAACTACCACTGAAATCAACTGTAATTTTAAGAGCCTGTAGTTGAGCTTGCTTTCCCCCCTCCTCCCTCCCATTCCCCCCTTTTTTATTGTGTGTCATGTCTTTTTGGATTTGTGAGCCTGAGGTGAGTCCATCACCATCCATGTCTCTTGGTCCTACATACACAGATCCTCTTAGTGTCCCTATTTTCCAGGGGCAGTCCCTGATTTAGAGAAACCATCCTGGTTTCTGATTTGATCCCAGAATGTCCTGCTTTTGCTTAGGATGTTCCCGTTTTCATCAGATAAATGTTGGAGGGTATACATACATTGTGAGGCAGAACTTTGGGCCTCCCTCTTAAGAGCCCTCCCTCAAAAATACCCCTGGTCACAAGCTCCCAGTGCCTGTAAGCAGCTAAGTAGAACTGCTGTTAGCTACTAACTCTGGGAGGCAGCTCTCCATCTTGTGGAGGTGGGGTGGTTCTGGGGGTTCCCGGCTGTACCAAACCCTTTCTTGTACCACAGTTTAAATCATGATTTGGTTGCCCAGATGCAGCTGGCAGCTCCCGAACAAATTACAGTACAGTAATAGCAAGTGACTTTGGTAGTAAAACAAGAGATATTACTGGGTTCTTCCAACAAGCCTGTAGTTCCAACTCACCTCATCTCCTCTGTCTCCAGCAGGCCCCCAGTCTCCCCTAAATCCTTGTGGGCCCTGCAGGGAAATGGGAAAGGCAGAGACATATAACTAAGCACAGAAAGTTTGGGAACTAAGCTTGGTTCCAGGAGATACCATTGACAGGCCTGGCTCTTATTTCTTTTTGCAGGGTGCTGCTGCTGCTTGCTCATTTAACCTCTTCTTCTGGGTAAACTGCACACAGCAGGAGAGTCCAAGACAAGAGAATATGGAGGTAATGTCAAATTTCCACACTGGTCATTACATGCACACTGGAGAGGGGAGGTAAATAAGCAGTGGTTGCAAGCCAGGAACGTAGAGGCTCTGAGAATCATCAGTAGCCCTAGTGCAAGGTGGTAGATCTTGCTCCCAGATAACATCAACCTCCGATGGAAGCCCTGGCTGCTGAAAAATGATCCACTTGCAGATTTTATGTCAGGATGTTAGTGCCAGGGTAAACAAGGTACTAACTTATCTCCAACCTTCCTTCCAGTGTCAGCACTAAGCAAAGCCATTTTTAGTGCAGGGCTGGTGAAGGTTGACAGTGTTTTGTTAAATCTGGGCTCCTACCTGTTCACCTTGGGCACCAGGTTGTCCAGACTTTTGATCTGTGCCGGGAAGTCCATCTGAACCAGGAAACCCAGGACGACCTGGAAGGCCTGGTGGCCCTGGTTCACCCTTGAGAAAGAGGCAGCTTATCATTAAAACCATAATGAAGGGCGATATGCATGAATAAGTCCTACTTTGCACCCTCTAGTTCAGGAGTTGCCATTGGCAGGAGTTGCCAATGTGCCACCTGCCACACCTTTTGTTGTCTTCCCCTGATGCCCCCCCCCAAAGCCTCTGAGCTACTCCATTCACTGCATCCTTGGTCATGAGGTGTGGAGGGTAGTTAGCTTTTTTTCTCTCCATTGAAAAGAGAAAGAAATTGGGAAAATTGCACTCTTTCCCACTTCCTCTTTCAGCTCTATGTGCTTTTTTTGAGATTCAGGTTAACTCTACTGGATACAATTTTATTTGAAAAAGCAGCGTTCATGTGTGTGGGTGTGCATGCATCTTCGCTCTTTCTCTGGGGCAACTGATCCAGGGAAAGCAGGAGAGTAAGTGACTAGAGGGGGTGGTGCCCTGCACTATACTAGGAGATGGGAAACAGTGTGGGTCTTACCGGGTATCCAATCCATCCTTTTACACCCGACTCCCCTGGATGTCCAGGAGGTCCCTGCAGGTAAAAGCTCAACATAAATACAGCCATCGCAAAGGTAGAACCCTCTCCCCTCTCCCCTCACCCACTGCCCCCCAAAGCAAGGGTCACGATCTGTATTGGGGGAAGAATATATCCCAAAGATATTGGATATTCCAACTGCCATGATCCTGGTGTCAAGGTCCCCTTCTTCAGGAGATAAGGAGGAGAACTGCAGAGATGATCAGCCCCAGGCACATTTCTGCAAGATGAGTCTCCAACGCCAGTGCCTCTCTGACCTGACAACAGGGCTGTCTTACCCATAGGCGCTAGGGGTGTGGGGCACCTGGGAGCCAGGCTTTCAGGGGCACTAGGCGGAGAGTCCCAGGCCGAGATTTGGAGTCTGGGGATTGAGAAGAGCCAACAGCCACTGCCGAGTGGAGCAGAGCCCATTGGACCACCGCCGTTCTTCTGCTGTGGGCGAGTGAGGCGCTGAGGCAGCCAGCTGGCTCCACCCTCCTGCGCGCCTGGGATTGACAGGCCGTCGAGAGGCCTGCCCAGTGCACACTGTTCACATGAGGTACCCGGCTTCTTTCGGTCACTGCTGCTGCCGCCTCAGGCTCAACTGTTGTTGTGCTGGGCTCTGCTTGCCCCCCCCCAGGCGGCGCCACCTCGGGCTCCTCTGTTGTTGATGAGGCGGCCGGCCAGGCCAGCTCTGTCGTGCACACCTTTATGGCCCATCCAAAAGAAAGGTCAACAACTTTGGGGTGTCCCCCCGCTTTAAAAAGGTCAACAACTCTGGGCAACCTGGGGGAGGCACCCTGGCGCCACATATGCTTAAGATGACCCTGCCTGACAAAGTTAGACTGCTGACCTTCAAGTTAGAGGACTGCATCAAGGAAACCCCAGAGAATCCTAGCTCCGTCAGAGTAAATGACCTATGGAGCAGGACTGGGCCTTTTTATTTGAAGAGACATTTTCCAACAAAGGAGGAGCTAGCAGTTAGGATGCACTTGCTGTTCCCATACAGGGCTGAGTCTCGATCTAATTGCTGCTGAAGCAGTATCTGTCCTGGCTCCCACAGATCCTTGGCTCAATTGCATAGCTGCCAAGTCTCCCATATTCCCCGGGAAACCCCCATTTTTCCAGCTGTCCCCAGCCGAAAAAAATTGATTTTTTTTTTGTTTCCCCCCGGTTTATTCTGACGTGGCGGCCATTTTGGAACTGGGCGGAGCATGCTCAGAAGTGACTTTTGATGCTGCTGTGCCCAGTTCCAAAACCAGTGCGACTTCTGGTGCAGCGGCCATTTTGGAACTGGGCACAGCAGCATCAAAAGTCACTTCTGAGCATGCTCCGCCCAGTTCCAAAATAGGGGCAGTGCTAGTTCCGGTCCAGTCCCTTATTTTTCAGAGAGGAACTTGGCACATATGCAATTGTTATTAAGGTTTCATTCTAGAATTCACTGCTTCAGTTCTCAATATTTTTGGCATATGCTGTGACATTAAGTTTTAATTTTTTTTTCTTTGGGGGGGTTACATTGTTTTCGCCAGTGAATTTTTATGCACACTTCCCCCTACTATAAACATGTTTACACACATTGTTTGGTTGGAGAAATGCAAATTTCTAAGTGCATTTCAGTTCACATATAATTTTGAAATGTGCGAATTTAATATGAACCAAACGTAATTTATCTCCCACTGCTACTTACAGGCAATCCTGGCTTTCCTGGGTGACCAGGTAGTCCAGGAGGTCCAGGCTGGCTCTAGATGGTATTCAGTAAATAAAAAGAAGCACAGTTACCCACCAAACTGCTGAGAATGAACCTGGTGAAACTTGGAGCCCATTCACACACACACTACATTCAGACATTTATTTTCGCTCTTCTCTTCCTCCCCCGCCCACCACAACTCCACTTCAGGCAAGCGTGTGAACAAGAAACACAGAAAATCCCAAGTAAGCATGTTGTGATCTGGGGGCAGATGCGTCAGGGAATTTCCCTGTGGGTCAGGTAAAGGTAAAGGGACCCCTGACCATTAGGTCCAGTCGCAGACAACTCTGGAGTTGCAGCGCTCATCTTGCTTTATTGGCCGAGGGAGCCAGCATACAGCTTCCAGGTCATGTGGTCAGCATGACTAAGCCATTTCTGGTGAACCAGAGCAGCGCATAGAAACGCCGTTTACCTTTCCACCGGAGCAGTATCTATTGATCTACTTGCACTTTGACGTGCTTTCGAATTGCTAGGTTGGCAAGAGCAGGGACTAAGCAACGGGAGCTCACCCCGTCGCGGGGATTCGAACTGCCAACCTTCTGATCGGCAAGTAGTGACACCCAATTCCACATGCCACCTGGTGGCAAGAAGAGGGAGTTACAAGCCAGCTTAAAGGTAAAGGTAAAGGGACCCCTGACCATTAGGTCCAGTCGACGGACTCTGGGGTTGCGGTGCTCATCTCGCATTGTTGGCCGAGGGAGCCGGTGTACAGCTTCCAGGTCATGTGGCCAGCATGACAAAGCCGCTTCTGGCGAACTAGAGCAGCACACGGAAACACCGTTTAACTTCCCACTGTAGCGGTACCTATTTTATCCTATTGACCGGGGGTCAGAAAACTTTTTCCGCAGGGGGCTGGTCCACAGTCCCTCAGACTCTGTGGGGGGCTGGACTATATATTTTTTGGGAAATCCCCCCCCCCAACTCTCCCTTCCCTTCTCCACAGTCAACCACTCAAAATGGTGCTCAGCCAACCGTGGCTCAACAAAGCCCAGCCCCCTTCCTCCTCTAGGCAGGGTGGGGAGAAGCTAGGAGGAGGGAGGGAGAGAGGGAGGAGGCGCTGCCACAGTGTGTGGGGGGGGAGGGGAATGACGCAGCCAGAATTATCAGAATCCCCACGCTGATCCATGCGGTGATTCCCAGACCATCCGCAGGCTGGATCCAGAAGGCAATTGGGCTGGATCTGGCCCCCGGGCCTTAGTTTGCCAACCCATGCTAATGACACTGCAAATCAGGTGATGGCAGAGAGCCAATCCAGTGCTATGGCCTGCTGTAACATGAAATAGAATTGGAGCATTGCAGAGTTGGAACCTGGAAGAGTTCAGCACCATGCTTTAAAGCTCCAATATCTGCTGGGTTCCCTTTGTCTGAGCAGCTCATTGATGAGGGAGGTCATCTTTGTAGCTCAAAACTGGCTTTAAGTAAGAAGGTAGGCAGGTGGGGGAAGACTGAAAGCAAACTGAGCTTGGTGGAGCATCACCTCATCTGACCTAACAGAGCAGCAGCTGACACTTCTTGAGCAGTTTGGGACCAGGTTATCTGAAGGACTACCTGTACATGTAAGAGTCAGCCCAAACTTTAAGATCTGCACTGGAGGTTCCACCCTCTGGTCCAGTGAGTGGGACCAGTGATATTGTGGTGGTTACCAGGGACAATATCTTGTCTATGTTGGCGTCACACCTTTGAAACTCCCTTCCTAAGGAAATACAATGGCCTGTCATTGGTGATCTCCAAGGGGAGCTTAAAGCCATTTTGTTCTATTCTGTAAGCTGTATCATCTCAGAGTAGACTCTGAAACAAATGCACATAAGTAATGTCCATCAAATTCAGTTGGTCTCCTCTGAGAAGAACTAAGATTGGATACAGTCCTGTGTCTGCTGACTTTTAATTTGCTTTGTAGATATCTGCTGCTGCTCCTGCTGCTAAAACATTAGAGGGGTTAGTGGGGTATTGTGTCTTCATGTTGTGTATCTTAAATCTTTGCACACTTATGAGGGCAGTGTGCCTTGAAAGGTGAGCTAGACCCCTTATAACAAACACCCGGGGGGGGGGATACTTACTGGCCAGCCTGCACGAAGAAGCTGATAAAATGAGGTTTGCTAAAAAGAAAAAAGAAAAGAAAAGGTGAGGGAGGGAGGGTGAGCGACAAGGTAACAGAAACACACCGCTAATTTTGTTTTCCAAGAAAAATAAGCTAATAAGGTTTTTACAAGGTTAACATCCTCTAGAACTTTTAAACCAGAAAAGACAGATTTCTTTTGAAAGGGAAAGGAGCAAAAATGTTTGGTATTTTACTGAATTTCTGAGATCACAGAAATCGGAAACTTGATATGATTGCACATCATTCTAAATAGAGGAAGAGGGGAGAATTGAGGGAAACTGAGCTCAGAAATCTCTTCTAGGAAAATAACCAAAGATCTTTCAACATATGGAAATATTTCTAATAATAATAAAAAACACACAGAGAGCCATTCTTGGACAGTTGATAGATGAGTAAATTCAACTCAGGATCAAGAAGCAGCAGACCCCTTTGGCTCCTTTAAGGTTTATCCCAAATTGATTAATGTGAACAGAAACGGCAAAAAATAAAATTAAAAAACCCTGACAATCTGTCAGGAGGGCTGAGAGACTGGTGAACCATATCCTACCCACTTCCCCTGCCTTCTTCTTCCAGGCCACTTAAATATCTTTTTTCTCTCTCTGAAAACATTCATGTACATCTGGAGGAACTATAGATCTGGGAAATGTTTCATTCTAAAGCCATGAGGGTAGACCTATAGGGGGGGGGGCAGCAGGGGAAACAGTATCTTTCACTTGAACATTGAGATTCTATTTTCAACAACAACAAGAACAACAGAGGCAGGAGACAAGGGCTGAGGGATCTTCACTGTAAAGCAGATTTTTTGCATCGAAAGGCAATATGGAAAAACAAAGGGAGTGGCGGATTGCTTTCTTCATTTTAAGCAGAAAGGAATGCAAGGATGCAAGCCCTACTGGATCAGGCCCATTTTGTCCAGCATTCTGTTCTCACAGTGTCCAGTCCAGGAAAATCTGCAAACAAGACCAGAATGCAATAGCACTCTTCCCATCTGAGATTCCTAGCAACTGGTATCCAGAACCATTGCTGGCTGCATCAGTGGGGGGTAGAACACAGATATCAGGTTAAGTAGTCAATGAGAGCCTTCTCCATGTCTTTGCCCAACCCCTTTCCAAGCCACCCAAATTAGTGGCCACTGTTGCCTCTTGGGGTGAATTCCATAGTTTACAGGGTTGATCCCACCATGAGCCAGGCAGCCCAGGTGGTAGATAGAGGGAGTGGGTTGCTTGCAGTGCTTGCCAAGACTGATTGGCTGGACAGTCCCTGTCCCTGTCCATCAGCCCTGTTGCTGTTGCTGCCACCCCCTTTCTATACTTTTGAAGCTAATTTTAAATGCAACTATAGCAGCAGCACAGGCATTCTCTGGGTGAGTCTTCACTCAGACCCATACTGCAGCCACCTCCTCATTTCTACCTCAGAGTTCTAATCCAAGGCAGCCATGATAAAAGCTGAAACAGGGCAAGCTCTTAATTCTGGGCTTTAAAGCAGTATCATACTGCTTTAAAAGAGTCATGGATCCCCTCTCCCCAAATCATGGGAGCTGTAGTTTGTTGAGGGTGCTGCGAAAGAGACTTCTATTCCCGCCATAGAGCTGTGACCCAGAGTGGCTTTAACATTCAGTGCTTCTTCTTATGGAACACTGGGAAATGTACCTCTGTGAGGAAAATAGGGGTCTTCTAGCAGCTCTCCGCTCCCTCAACCAACTACAATTCCTGGTGTTCCTTGAGGGAAGCCATGACTTGTTTAAAGTGGAATGATACTGCTTTAAATGTATAGTGCATCTGGGGCCCTGGAGTAGTTAATCGTGCACACTTATGCTTCTGGCTATGCCCATTGCTGACACTTGACAGCCCCCCCCCCCACAAAGGGTCACCAACTCTTAACTTACAGTAAATGACAGCCAATCCTCCTTTGAGTTCCTCCAGAGAACAACCACTGGGACCCCGGGGACTCCGGGATGCCCTGGGTCACCAGTAGGACCTGTTCGTCCAATTCCACCAGGGTATCCCTAAAGAAAATAAAATTATGCCTTCTTTATTTTGGTTTTGGTAGAACAGCAGAGTTTTTGTTTGTTTCAATCTACCACATGTGAACATAAGAGCAGCCCTTCTGGACCAGGCCAAAGGCCCATCTAGTACAGCATCCTGTTCTCAGGATGCCCACAAACAGGACCTAAGCACAGTCGTGGCACTCTCCCTTCCTGGGACCCCCAGCAACTGGTATTGAGAGGCAAACTGCCTCCGACAATGGAGATAGAACATAGCCATCATGGCTACAAGCCACCCATCAACACAATGTTGTAGCACAGTATAGCACTGTTTGTGTATAGTTTACCATGTATCCTTATGTGGATTCACAGTGGTGTCAAAAGTAAGCAGGTGTTGCGGGTGGATAAGGATCAGGCCTGGTGTTAGCACCCAGCATCTGTCAGGCCTCTGGTCCCAAAGCCACGAGAGTCTATGAGTAGTAGCAGCTCATCTTGGCCCATCCTGAATCCAGCATCAGATTCCATACCTAGCTCCCCGCTCCAAACCCCAATGATATATCTTTGCTTATGGAGTCTTGAGGAATGGATTTCTGACTCCCTATAGACAGAGAAAATCCTGAAGAGCACCTGCAGACTAAGGGTTGTTACCAACTAAGTCATGTCCATATATTTCAATGGGGCTACTCTGAGTAGAACGAATATTGTATGCAGCCCCAAACATTATTGCTCAGGGGCCAATGGGTGCCTCAAAGGACATTGTGGTCCTGAAATCCTTGCTTTTGAACTCTGATCTAGCACCCTTGGTGCTCTCCAGGGTCCTGACCTTATCCCACTGCAAAGCTGGCTTAGGGAACCCATTTGTGCTGTCACTTCCTTGTGGTAACAGGGATGCCTCTGGATCAGGTCACCAGCATTGGGGGTTAATGGGGGATTGGCAGAGTTCAGTGACATTTTCCATAGGTCTTTGGTTTTGAGTTTATGAGCAGCAGGCAGCAATTTCTCGCAATGTCCCCAATGTAGCGTCACTCAAAGCAACAAAGCCTGCCAGAGGAATCTCTTTAGGACGTTTCAAGCCTTGACCACGCAGTTTCATGACATGAGACATTTCGGTTACTGCACAAACTATTTTCTTTCTTTCCACTCTCTCTCTCTCTCTCTCTCTCTCTCTCTCTCTCTCTCTCTCTCTCTCTCTCTCTCTCTCGGGATGTTTCATAGGGAGGCCTTGTGCCTTCTTCCGATGTGGCTAAGAAACAGCTTAGAGCAGAAGTGCACAAGCTAGCTCACTTCCCATGCTGGTGTGCTCTGTCCCTAAGGGGCCCACTGACTTCTCATGGCCCACACAAAAATGAGCTACTGAGCCACAGGGTGTGCACCCTTGCCCTAAAACTGTAGTTTTGTTGAACACCAATACGTGAGCTTTTCCTTCTCCATGCCTGGTATAAAAATGATGCCTGGCTTATAAGAAGGAAGGGAGAAACATTATAAGAAAAAACAAATAAAGTAAAGCCCTGATGGATCAAATCAAAGGCCCAGCTAATCTTACATCCTGTTCTAACCAGGTGTCCCAATGGGCTGCACTCTCTTGCCACTTGCAATCTCCTGCCACTTGCACTGTGTGCTTTCAAACTGCTAGGTTGGCAGGAGCAGGGACTGAGCAATGGGAGCTCACCCTGTCACAGGGATTTGAACCGCCGACCTTCTGATCAGCAAGCCCTAGGCTCTGTGGTTTAACCCACAGCGCCACCTGTGTCCCCCCATGAATTTGCTGAATTTGCTCTTTAACCTGGCTTTTGACTTGAGTTCTATTTTTCTTTTTTTAGTATCCAGCTTATTTCTGTGGTTCTCAGTTGTTTTGGGCTGATGTTAATACTGTATTAAAAACTTGCCCAGGGCCATTAGGGTGAAGGACAGACAATTATGAAGGAAGAGGAGGACAAGAGCTTAATTAATTAAGAGGCCCATTGGTAAAAGTTCTTATTGTGCAACTTTCAGATTAGGACATTGGACTGAACGATCTTCTGCAGGTTGCCAGGGAGGTTGCCAGCAGAGGTGGATTTATGGAAGCATGACCAGTTTGGGCACACTGGGCCCAGAGCCCTGAGGGCACTGCAACTATGATGCAGAAAGTAAGGCAAGAGACACTGGCTGTCAACAGGATTGAGAAAAAAAAATGCCTGGTGTATGACACAGAAAATAATTCTCTATAAAATGACTTTGTCTCCAGCCTCAATTTATGAGCTCAGAAGTTTTAATGGAGACGGCACACATGGTTGTAAATAAGAATTTAAAATAACTCATCTTTTTAATCTATACACTGACAGTGTTCACCTATTTTCAAGCACTTCCCAGTCATCTTACCTTCTCTCCCTTCGGTCCCATTGCTCCGCGTCTCCCTGGACAGCCCTGCAAAGCAACGCAGACACCACCAAGTTATTTAATGTGGGATTCAACGTTAAATGAGGAGATCAAACAGCTGAGTGGCAATCTACAGTCTTAAATGTCTTCTAGATTACTTTTGGGGGGGGAACCAAGATCATGGCCACTGGTCCCATCACCTCCTGGCAAATAGAAGGGGAAGAAATGGAGGCAGTGAGAGATTTTACTTTCTTGGGCTCCTTGATCACTGCAGATGGTGACAGCAGTCACAAAATTAAAAGACGCCTGCTTCTTGGGAGAAAAGCAATGACAAACCTAGACAGCATCTTAAAAAGCAGAGACATCACCTTGCCAACAAAGGTCCGTATAGTTAAAGCTATGGTTTTCCCAGTAGTGATGTATGGAAGTGAGAGCTGGACCATAAAGAAGGCTGATTGCCAAAGAATTGATGCTTTTGAATTATGGTGCTGGAGGAGACTCTTGAGAGTCCCATGGACTGCAAGAAGATCAAACCTATCCATTCTGAAGGAAATCGGCCCTGAGTGCTCACTGGAAGGACAGATCGTGAAGCTGAGGCTCCAATACTTTGGCCACCTCATGAGAAGAGAAGACTCCCTGGAAAAGACCCTGATGTTGGGAAAGATTGAGGGCACTAGGAGAAGGGGACGACAGAGGACGAGATGGTTGGACAGTGTTCTCGAAGCTACAAACATGAGTTTGACCAAACTGCGGGAGGCAGTGGAAGACAGGAGTGCCTGGCGTGCTCTGGTCCATGGGGTCACAAAGAGTCGGACACGACTAAACAACTAAACAACAACAACAGATTACTTCTTATTCATAAACCACACCAGGGGAGCTCCATTCACATCAATGGCCTTGAATGAGGGTGCACCACACGTCATCTTAAGCTGATCTGTGGGAAGGGACCACTCAGTGCTAGATGCTTTTCCAAAGCAGAGGCAAAAATGTAGTTCCAATAAACAGCAGGGAAAATCTCCAGTAATGTGCCAAAAATGGCTGGTTTTCCCTCAGTGGTGAAGGGAACCCAGCAGTGGAGCCTTATCCATTAGGGAAAACAGCACCCTGCCCCACTGATGTCAATTCACCTCACCCTTGACCACTCCCTGGTCCCCAGGCCACCTACTTGCCTTCCTACCTGTTCAAGGAGTGTCCCTGGCTTGCTTCCTCTCAGGGTTGCTCTTGCAGAACTCAGCAGGGAGAGGGGGAAACTAGAATTAGTTGGCTCTGCCTGTCACTGACTCTGGTTCTACCTCCTGTTGGGCTCCCTGCCTTCCATTTTATCAGACTCAATGAGCAACAACTCAG